>NC_091175.1:22622682-22792682 GCF_040958095.1 Procambarus clarkii
TAAATATCCCTCTCGCTAAATCTCCCTCTCGCTAAATCTCCCTCTCGCTAAATCTCCCTCTCGCTAAATCTCCCTCTCACTAAATCTCGCTCTCGCTACCTCTCCCTCTCGCTAAATCTCCCTCTCGCTAAATCTCCCTCTCGCTAAATCTCCCTCTCGCTAAATCTCCCTCTTGCTAAATCTCCTTCTCGCTAAATCTCCCTCTCGCTAAATCCCCCTCTCGCTAAATCTCGCTTCACAGACTATTCTCTCCTTGTAAAGTTGGTTTAGTTTGATAATTCTCATTGTTGGGGACAGGAAGCCTGTACTTATGGATATCGAGGCTCTACCCCCCCCCTCCCCTTCCCTAGACCAACTACTGCCCTCCCCCAGCATGCCACCCACAACAGGTGGCTAAACTTCCTGGGCACCTATGTACTTCTAGGTGAGGCTCCTAGTGGTGTAGATGGGTGAGGTTCCTTGAGGTGTAGAGGGGTGAGGTTCCTTGGGGTGTAGAGGGGTGAGGATCCTTGGGGTGTAGAGGGGTGAGGTTCCTTGGGGTGTAGAGTGGGTGAGGTTTCGTGTGGTGTAGATGGGTGAGGTTCCTTGGGGTGTAGATGGGTGAGGTTCCTTGAGGTGTAGAGGGGTGAGGTTCCTTGGGGTGTAGAGGGGTGAGGATCCTTGGGGTGTAGAGGGGTGAGGTTCCTTGGGGTGTAGAGTGGGTGAGGTTTCTTGGGGTGTAGAGGGGTGAGGTTCCTTGGGGTGTAGAGGGGGTGAGGTTCCTTGGGGTGTAGAGGGGTGAGGTTCCTTGGGGTGTAGAGGGGTGAAGGTCCTTGAGGTGTAGAGGGGTGAGGTTCCTTGGGGTGTAGAGGGGTGAGGTTCCTTGGGGTGTAGAGTGGGTGAGGTTCCTTGGGGTGTAGAGGGGTGAGGTTCCTTGGGGTGTAGAGGGGGGTGAGGTTCCTTGGGGTGTAGAGTGGGTGAGGTTCCTTGGGGTTTAGAGGGGTGAGGTTCCTTGGGGTGTAGAGGGGTGAGATTCCTTGGGGTGTAGAGGGGTGAGGTTCCTTGGGGTGTAGAGGGGTGAGGTTCCTTGAGGTGTAGAGGGGTGAGGTTCCTTGGGGTGTAGAGGGGTGAGGATCCTTGAGGTGTAGAGGGGTGAGGTTCCTTGGGGTGTAGAGGGGTGAGGTTCCTTGGGGTGTAGAGTGGGTGAGGTTCCTTGGGGTGTAGAGGGGTGAGGTTCCTTGGGGTGTAGAGGGGTGAGGTTCCTTGGGGTGTAGAGGGGTGAGGATCCTTGAGGTGTAGAGGGGTGAGGTTCCTTGGGGTGTAGAGGGGTGAGGTTCCTTGGGGTGTAGAGTGGGTGAGGTTCCTTGGGGTGTAGAGGGGTGAGGTTCCTTGGGGTGTAGAGGGGTGAGATTCCTTGGGGTGTAGAGGGGTGAGGTTCCTTGGGCTGTAGAGGGGGTGAGGTTCCTTGGGGTATAGAGGGGGGTGAGGTTCCTTGGGGTGTAGAGGGGTGAGGTTCCTTGGGCTGTAGAAGGGTGAGGTTCCTTGGGGTGTAGAGGGGGTGAGGTTCCTTGGGGTGTAGAGGGGTGAGGTTCCTTGGAGTGTAGAAGGGTGAGGTTCCTTGGGGTGTAGAGGGGGTGAGGATCCTTGAGGTGTAGAGGGGTGAGGTTCCTTGGGGTGTAGAGGGGTGAGGTTCCTTGGGGTGTAGAGTGGGTGAGGTTCCTTGGGGTGTAGAGTGGGTGAGGTTCCTTGGGGTGTAGAGTGGGTGAGGTTCCTTGGGGTGTAGAGGGGTGAGGTTCCTTGGAGTGTAGAAGGGTGAGGTTCCTTGGGGTGTAGAAGGGTGAGGTTCCTTGGGGTGTAGAGGGGGTGAGGTTCCTTGGGGTGTAGAGTGGGTGAGGTTCCTTGGGGTGTAGAGGGGTGAGGTTCCTTGGGGTGTAGAGGGGTGAGATTCCTTGGGGTGTAGAGGGGTGAGGTTCCTTGGGGTGTAGAGGGGTGAGGTTCCTTGGGCTGTAGAGGGGGTGAGGTTCCTTGGGGTATAGAGGGGGGTGAGGTTCCTTGAGGTGTAGAGGGGTGAGGTTCCTTGGAGTGTAGAAGGGTGAGGTTCCTTGGGGTGTAGAGGGGGTGAGGTTCCTTGGGGTGTAGAGGGGGTGAGGTTCCTTGGGGTGTAGAGGGGGTGAGGTTCCTTGGAGTGTAGAGGAGGTGAGGTTCCTTGGGGTGTAGAGGGGGTGAGGTTCCTTGGGGTGTAGTGGGGGTGAGGTTCCTTGGGGTGTAGAGGGGTGAGGTTCCTTGGAGTGTAGAAGGGTGAGGTTCCTTGGGGTGTAGAGGGGGTGAGGTTCCTTGGAGTGTAGAGGAGGTGAGGTTCCTTGGGGTGTAGAGGGGGTGAGGTTCCTTGGGGTGTAGAGGGGGTGAGGTTCCTTGGGGTGTAGAGGGGGTGAGGTTCCTTGAGGTGTAGAGGGGGTGAGGTTCCTTGGGGTGTAGAGGGGGTGAGGTTCCTTGGGGTGTAGAGGGGTGAGGTTCCTTGGAGTGTAGAAGGGTGAGGTTCCTTGGGGTGTAGAGGGGGTGAGGTTCCTTGGGGTGTAGAGGGGGTGAGGTTCCTTGGGGTGTAGAGGGGGTGAGGTTCCTTGGGGTGTAGAGGGGGTGAGGTTCCTTGGGGTGTAGAGGGGGTGAGGTTCCTTGGAGTGTAGAAGGGTGAGGTTCCTTGGGGTGTAGAGGGGGTGAGGTTCCTTGGGGTGTAGAGGGGGTGAGGTTCCTTGGGGTGTAGAGGGGGTGAGGTTCCTTGGGGTGTAGAGGGGGTGAGGTTCCTTGGGGTGTAGAGGGGGTGAGGTTCCTTGGGGTGTAGAGGGGGTGAGGTTCCTTGGGGTGTAGAGGGGGTGAGGTTCCTTGGAGTGTAGAGGGGGTGAGGTTCCTTGGGGTGTAGAGGGGGTGAGGTTCCTTGGGGTGTAGAGGGGGTGAGGTTCCTTGGGGTGTAGAGGGGGTGAGGTTCCTTGGAGTGTAGAAGGGTGAGGTTCCTTGGAGTGTAGAAAGGTGAGGTTCCTTGGGGTGTAGAGGGGGTGAGGTTCCTTGGGGTGTAGAGGGGGTGAGGTTCCTTGGGGTGTAGAGGGGGTGAGGTTCCTTGGGTTGTAGAGGGGGTGAGGTTCCTTGGGGTGTAGAGGGGGTGAGGTTCCTTGGGGTGTAGAGGGGGTGAGGTTCCTTGGAGTGTAGAAGGGTGAGGTTCCTTGGGGTGTAGAAGGGTGAGGTTCCTTGGGGTGTAGAGGGGGTGAGGTTCCTTGGAGTGTAGAAGGGTGAGGTTCCTTGGGGTGTAGAGGGGGTGAGGTTCCTTGGGGTGTAGAGGGGGTGAGGTTCCTTGGGGTGTTTCTCCTCCATGACTTCTCTAAAGTACTGTTCAGACAAATTAATTCCCAAACACCCGTTAATGTGGTCATGTTCGTCACTGTCTATGATCTTTTGTAATGTTTTGTTGACATATGATAGAGGTGTTGTTTTAAGCGTAGGTTACACTGGCTCTGGACCCACTCTCATATTTGACTATTCAAGCTGTTTCTAGTTCATTGCAGAGCCTCTATTGTAACATGTTATATGGTCAATTGATTCCTAGGAAACCTTTAGGGGCGCCCCGCGGCGCGGTCGAGGACCGGGCCGCGGGGACACTAAGCCCCGAAATCATCTCGAGATAACCTCAAGAAACCCTTATCTCACAGCATCCGGACCTTGGTCATCTCTGGAGACGACGTGTCCTGATTGATGTAGCTTACCAGCAGTTATCTCTGAACAGCCTCGTTGGGGTCGACTGATGCTTCCTGGTAACTCAAGTACACGCTGGAACCACGCAGGGGGGGGGGGCAGGGGAGCAGGGGAGCAAAGGGGGGCTGGTGAAGGCAGGGGGGTGGTGGGGGGGGTCAGAGGGGTGGTGGTTGGCCCTGGCCTCGAAAGACGTGGAGCAACAACGTCACAAGTTCACTACCACGACCCCGTTGCTCGGTGCACGCTCCCCCCCCCCCCTCCCCTCTCCAACACAGCTGACGCCCCCAACCCCTCCACCACAACCATCTAGCCCCTATGGTAACCCCCGTCCCCTATCTCCTCCCCCTCTCCCCAGCACAGAGGGGCTCCCTTAATTTTTACACCCTTATGTTTAAGCTCCACATTCCCCCATACTATCCTCACTGCTGCCCCCTCTCCTAGCCCCGTGGCCCCCACGCATCCCCCTCTCTATCCCCCCTCTAACCCAAGCCACCTGCTGCCGCGCTCCTAAAACTATCTTGCCAAATATGTCTCGCCTTCCGTGGCTATCTTGTTGTGGCTGACCAGAGGGACAAGATCCTCCGTGTCGACAAGGAATACAGAAAGCCCGACTCTTTCTTGGGGTACACAAACATATTCGTCAACACCTTGAGCAGTGAGTGTAGTGGTGGTGTAACCTCACCTCCACTTGCCTAACCAAATGCATCTCTGTGGACTCCTGTTGGTTACACGGAGGGCCAAGTAGCGTTCTGTTGTCGTTCTTCTTGGTTACAAAATGATTTGGCAAATTTGGCTTTTATTGTCACCAGGTTCAGGAATATCCCTGCAAAAAAAAAAAATTGTCACCAGACACTTGGCCTAGCCAAAGGTTATGTACGTGTGTGTGTGTGTACTTTCCCAGTTGCCTAGTTGCAACTCTTTCTCACACATGCTTATAGTCACTATTGGCTTATTAATAAGTGCATATGTGGCATACTAATTTATTGTGAATATTTGAGTTTACCTTGAAACGCTGAATAGAAAACACCGACCAAACCTAACCTTCTTAGTATGTTAAGATTAGCATCTTATTGCTTCTTAATTAGAATTAGTACTTAACCTATACCTATATTGATAATACAGTTTTATAACAATAATAAAACAAAACCAAAATATTTAAATAAATTGTAAAGTAACTCAGAATATTGTCAAATATTGTATAAAATTTCTATTGTTTAATGAAACTGAAAAAGAAATTCCAAGTATTAAAACTGGTATTTAAGAAATCTATGGGTAGAGTTTATATATACATTAAAAACAAAATATAACTTAACATATACTACATATGTACTTATTAATCAGCCAAATAGTAACTATAAGCAATAAGTCATATATGTACTGTCTTGTGGGAGAGCGGGTTGCAACTTGTGCTTGCGGGGGTTGAGCTCTGGCTCTTTGGTCCCGCCTCTCAACTGTCAATCAACTAATGTACAGGTTCCATCAACTAATGTGTTTGTGTGTGCGTTTACCTAATAGTACTTTTCCAACAGATTCCAAGGTTGAGATCTAGCTCATGGCCCCGCTGCTATCGGTTCACTGTCACATTGCTTTTAAAACTATGGATAGAGACACCTACCATTTCTCTCCCCCAGTTAGTTCACTTGCTTACTAGCCTTACATCCCTGTGGCTAGCCCGGTGGGTCTAGCCTCCGTGCATGTGTCGTCTCGTTATGTTACTGATTAACCCAAACATTCTCACGCGTTCACAGATTTATCTGTATATTTTGTATCTCTTGATCATGTTCCTCTATTTCTCTTTTTTTCCAGTACCGTTAAGTTATTAAAGCATTCACCTTACCTGGTAGCTCAGTTCCCTCTGTTCGGGGACCAGTTGTGTAGCAAACCTCTGTACTTTCTCTGTCTTGGCTATTTTGTTAAGGTCGGGGCTCCACGCCGGGGCTATACAATTAGTTTGTATAAAAAGTTTCTTACTATTTTTACAGGTTCGAATTAGGTTTCGTACTATCCGTTTTCTTGGAAAAAAAATATTTTGTTCTTTACATCATTGCCTTCAGGATTTATTTCTTCGTGAGGATACAGTTTAGTCAAGAGTTTGTCTTCGTCTTGTATGTAGATTAGCGCCGGGAACTGCAGAGTAACCAAGACGGAGTTGACTAATGCTCTACAGCAAGGGTCAGGTTCCTGGAGATTTATACTCGGGATGCTATGATGGAAGGGAGAGAGAGAGAGAGAGAGAGAGAGAGAGAGAGACAGAGAGAGAGAGAGAGAGAGAGAGAGAGAGAGAGAGAGAGAGAGAGAGAGAGAGAGAGAACTAGCTTTAATCATCTTAACTGACAGCCTGCCCCATCTTATATAATACTGCTAGGTAATATAGCAGTCTCCTACAGCCTGCCCCACAGCCTGGCCCCACAGCCTGGCCCCACAGCCTGGCCCCACAGCCTAGCCACACAGCCTGGCACCACAGCCTGGCCCCACAGCCTAGCCACACAGCCTGGCCCCACAGCCTGGCCCCACAGCCTGGCCCCACAGCCTGGCAACACAGCCTGGCCCCACAGCCTGCCCCACAGCCTGCCCCACAGCCTGCCCCACAGCCTGCCCCACAGCCAGGCCCCATAACCTGCCCCACAACCTGCCCCACAGCCTGGCCCCACAGCCTGCCCCACAGCCTGGCCCCACAGCCTGCCCCACAGCCAGGCCCCACAACCTGCCCCACAGCCTGCCCCACAGCCTGGCCCCACAGCCTGGCCCACAGCCTGCCTGAGAGCTGGAAGAGTTGGAAGGATAGATCAAGAGTAGAAGAGTACAATTAAGATAATATAATCACTAGTTGTGTGTGCTCAGCTTGCATAAGAGTGAAGACTCCAAGTGAGAGTTGTATACGACTGTACGAGGCTCGGGCGGTGCAGCCACAGGGTGTAGACACACACACTGGTACACACGGAGCCGGTCGGCCGAGCGGACAGCACGCGGGACTTGTGATCCTGTGGTCATGGGTTCGATCCCTGGCGCCGGCGAGAAACAATGGGCAGAGTTTCTTTCACCCTATGCCCCTGTTACCTAGCAGTAAATTAGGAACCTGGGTGTTAGTCAGCTGTCACGGGCTGCTTCCTGGGGGTGGAGGCCTGGTCGAGGACCGGGCCGCGGGGACACTAAAAAAGCCCCGAAATCATCTCAAGATAACCTCAAGATAACCACCCTACCATAGGCTAGCAAGACTAGCAAGACTCAGGGTGTAGCACCCTAGCAAGGCCAGGGATCTAGGGTTAAGGACTGGTGCATCCTCAACATAGTTCCTTTCCTTGCGATGATTTCGGGGCTCGCCGTCAGCGAGGCCCGGTCCTCGACCTGGCCTCCTCCTTCACGTCAGGCGGGACCAGAAACCTGACCAGAAACGTAATATATGCAACTGTTTTACCTAGCCAAACATGAACGAACCCAAGCAACCTACCTAACCTACCGTGGCCGAGGCATAAAAAACGTGAATATTACAATGCTTTAATTCATATTAATACGCTACACTCTTAACGAATTGGGCGAATGCGTTAAAAACGCGACGTTTTAAGAGAGAGGACGGGTTGCCAGGAGAGGGCGGTCTCCAAAACGGTTGGGCAACGTTTTCTTTCACCTGAGGCCACTGTTCACCTAGCAGTAAAAATAGGTACCCAAGAGTTAGACAACTGTTGTGGGTGGCATCCTGGAGAGGTCAGTAGGGGGGGGGGGTTCTCGGTAGGCCTAAGTGCAGGCTTCCTGTCCCCCGGATCGGGAATTATTCTCTCTCTCTCTCTCTCTCTCTCTCTCTCTCTCTCTCTCTCTCTCTCTCTCTCTCTCTCTCTCTCTCTCTCTCTCTCTCTCTCTCTCTCTCCCTCCCTCCCTCCCTCCCTCCCTCCCTCCCCCCCCCCTCTCTCTCTTTCTCATCAACCAGTCGTGGCATGACGATTATGACGTCATAGTGACGTCAACACACCTGCAGACGCCTCATATACAACACATGATTGTCTCTCATCTTCGTTAGGTTAGGCTGGATGCAGTTGTGTGATTGAGATTGGATTGGAGCCGAGATTGGGGTTAGGATAGGTTAATTTGGGTTGAGATTGGAAGGATTAGGAGCCCCTGCAGAGCCAGGATTATGTAGACGAGTACACACACACTAGAAAGCCGGGGTCCAAGAGCTAAGAGCTCGATTCTGCCGATACAATTAGTAAATAAATACATTTATCAGGTCTCGAGAGCACTGGTACCCGGTACAGGAGAGGGGTACCCGGTACATGAGAGGTGATACCCGGTACAGAAGAAGGGGGTACCCGGTACAGGAGACCATAAATGGCTAGACCAGAGGCCGGTAGCGACAGCCTGGTATCTCAGAGGAGTCCCACAATGAACGGTTTGTACCGCACCGCTGCCAACCCACTCGTCCAAGCGGGTGTGTCGCTGGGACCACCGCGCGGGGAGGCAGGAAGGTGAGGAAGATGGAGGAGGTCAGGGAGGAAGATCATTAAGGAGGCATTAAGAATCATGAAAAATGAACTAAGGTTGTCAGAAAAATGACAGGTTGGATAACAAGAACTTTTCACACTAGAGATGCTATACCGGTGATGATACTCTTCAAGACGCTAGTGCTCTCTAGGGTGGAGTACTGCTGCACAATGACAGCCCCTTTCAAAGCTGGAGAAATTGCTGAAATGGAGAGAGTGCAGAGATCCTTTACTGCTAGAATCCACTCAGTAAAACGGGACAGTACATCACTTTCGTGAGCCGATTTCATTTCAAATAACGTCCATTTTTGGCCATATCGCGCATACGGGCGAAAAGCGACGTTATTTTAAGGAGGACGAGTTGACCTCTCACAGGTCAAGTACAAGGCCTTGTACCGCTCTCAGGATCGGTATAGGGTGCATAATAAACTAAACTAATAAAGTCTTCCCCCCCCCCCTACACACACAGCCGCCGTCGACAGCAATAGTGCGATTATACTCCGCAGACGTCAGTCAGACGTCAGTCAGACGTCAGTCAGACGTCACGAAGAGACAGCGGCGGATATTGATGTCTTCCTGTTGAGTGTGTGTGGTGAGGAGGGAGGCGTGAGGCGTGAGTGACCAACGCATGACCGAACTGCTCCTGTGGAGGGGCCTGACGGCTGAGTGGACAGCGCTAAGGATTCGTAGTCCTAGGATCCGGGGGATCAATCCCCGGCGGATGCGGAAACAAATGGGTAGAGTTTTTTTGACCCCCTGATGCACCTGTTCAGCTAGCAGGAAATAGGTACCTGGGAGTTAGACAGCTGCTGCGGGGCTGCTGTGTGTGTGTGTGTGTGTGTGTGTGTGTGTGTGTGTGTGTGTGTGTGTGTGCGTGTGTGCGTGTGTGCGTGTGTGTGTGTGTGTGTGTGTGTGTGTGTGTGTGTGTGTATGTGTGTGTGTGTGTGTGTGTGTGTGTGTGTGTGTGTGTGTGTGTGTGTGTGTGTGTGTGTCAATTCAATCAATCGAGTGATTGACAGTTGAGAGGCGGTCAAAAAGAGCCAGAGCTCCACCCCCGCAAGCACAACTAGGTAAGTACAACTAGACAGTACAGGACAGGAAACTGAGACCTCTGGCGGGAGTGACATCACCTGTCAGCAGACGAGGGGGGGGGGGGAGGTGATGATTGACGGGAAGACGTCCTTAAACAACGATTGACGTCTCCCAAGGGACGGACGGAGCGTGTTGGATGACACTTCCCTCAACCCGTCCTCTCAAATTCCTCCCATTTTCGTTATACAAAATTGACTAATCCATTTAGAATTCGACGCATTAAAATAAATGCCGTTTTCTAAACATTGGCCTTGATAGGTTAGGTGGGTTGCTTGGGTTCGTATGTTTCTGGTTAAACAGTTGCATTTGTTCACAGTGTTAACTGGAGAACAGAGTGAACAGAGAGATGAGACGCAGCTGTTCTTGTTGGTACAGAACACGTAAATGGGGCCTGACGGCTGAGTGGACAGCGCTCTGGATTCTTAGACTTGGGTTCCGGGTTCGAGCCCCGGTGGAGGCGGAAACAAATAACCAGAGTTTCTTTTACCCTGATGCCCCCTGTTCGTCTAGTAATAAATAGGTACCTGGGAGATAGACAGCTGCTACGGGCTGCTTCCTGGGGGGTGTGTAACAAAAAGGAGGCCTGGTCGAGGACCGGGCCGCGGGGACGCTAAGCCCCGAAATCATCTCAAGATAACCTCAAGATAGTGGATTAGTGTGATATTATGGGTGGTATGTCTGCGTGTGCTCACCTAGATGTGCTTCCTGGGTCTAGTGTAGCTCCTGGGCCCCGCCTTACTAGCAGGCGGTTGTTGAGTAACGACTCCAGACCGTCCTCTTTGTTTCTGTGACAACGGCTTTTGAAACAATCTTGGGATTAAGGCAAGTGTCTTGTCCCCTTCTTGGACTTTCTCTGTGTTCACTGTTACCTTGGGAGGGTTTCGGGGTTCAGCGTCCCCGCGGCCCGGTCGCCGACCAGGCCTCCTGGTTGCTGGACTAGTAAACCAGGATGTTGGACGCAGCTGCTCGCAGCCTGACAGTCACAGGCTGGTTGATCAGGTATCCTTTGGAGGTGTCTAAGCTGCTGGCTCCTTCTCTCAATGTTACATTCCCGGAACCCTGCGGAGTGTGTGGTAGTCATACCTTACTGGCTCGTCTAAACCTCTCTCTCTCTCCCTCTCTCTCTCTCTCTCTCTCTCTCTCTCTCTCTCTCTCTCTCTCTCTCTCTCTCTCTCTCTCTCTCTCTCTCTCTCTCTCTCTCTCTCTCTCTCTCTGTTAATTTTAAACGAATACCATCCATCTATCTCGCGCCCACGCGCCCACACAAGCACGCACCTTTGGACACAAGTATTAGCTGTAAACACAAATGAGTTGAAGGAATGTAAGGAACCACTGGTCCCCTGTACGGCTGGTCAACACGAGGGAACACACTCAAAGAAGAAGTTGTGGAAGCCACCTCCATCCACAAGTTTAAAGCCAGGTTCGACAATGACTTTGAACGTCAGAATAGTTCAATTATTACACAACAGGTACAACAAGGCTAATTGGTAGGAGGCATATATAGAGCTAAATAGGCCTCACTTCTCCCTCATAGTCACTGATAGGCAAGACTACTGATAGGCAAGACTACTGATAGGCAAGACTACTGATAGGCAAGACTACTGATAGGCAAGACTACTAATAGGCAAGACTACTGATAGGCAAGACTACTGATAGGCAAGACTACTGATAGGCAAGACTACTAATAGGCAAGACTACTGATAGGCAAGACTACTGATAGGCAAGACTACTAATAGGCAAGACTTACTAATAGGCAAGACTACTGATAGGCAAGACTACTGATAGGCAAGTGCCATTGTTCTGATCACCAAATAAAATGCTGATCACGGTGGGGGGGGGGGGGTAAGGGGGTAAGGGGAGGGGGGGGGTAAGGGGAGGGGGGGGTAAGGGGAGGGGAGGGGATAGAGGACACAAGAGCCCACTCTTCAAGCACTCCCAGGGAGCCCAAATAATGGACAGACAGACAGACAGAGAGAGAGACAGAGAACAAGGCAATGACTGTCTCCACAGAGAATAAAAAGTCTTGGTGAGTGGTGATGATAGACAGTGTCTTTGTCCTCACCGGCAACCTCCTCATTCTTTTTTGTGTGCAATTCCTTCATTATGAATTAAATGAAGGACTGTGGGGCTCTGTCTTGTGGAATTAACAAGTGTGGTTCTAATGGTGTAGTACCACAGGCAGTTTAGAGGAACAAGGCTGTTACTTATTTAAATATTCTTGTGTTTCACAGATGAGGGAAGTGGGATAGAATATACATTCATTAGCATGTATGCTGTATTTTATATTCTTACAGTGGTATGTATGCTGTAATGTGTATTTTACAGTGGTATGTGTGCTGTACTGTGTATTTTACAGTGGTATGTGTGCTGTATTGTGTATTTTACAGTGGTATGTGTGCTGTACTGTGTATTTTACAGTGGTATGTATGCTGTACTGTGTATTTTACAGTGGTATGTGTGCTGTACTGTGTATTTTACAGTGGTATGTATGCTGTACTGTGTATTTTACAGTGGTATGTGTGCTGTACTGTGTATTTTACAGTGGTATGTGTGCTGTACTGTGTATTTTACAGTGGTATGTGTGCTGTACTGTGTATTTTACAGTGGTATGTGTGCTGTACTGTGTATTTTACAGTGGTATGTATGCTGTACTGTGTATTTTACAGTGGTATGTATGCTGTACTGTGTATTTTACAGTAGTATGTATGCCCTACTGTGTATTTTACAGTAGTATGTATGCTGTACTGTGTATTTTACAGTAGTATGTATGCTGTACTGTGTATTTTACAGTACTATGTATGCTGTACTGTGTATTTTACAGTGGTATGTATGCTGTACTGTGTATTTTACAGTAGTATGTATGCCCTACTGTGTATTTTACAGTACTATGTATGCCCTACTGTGTATTTTTGGCATTAACCATCTGTTGTACATATTTATTTTTTCCCACTTGTTAATTATTTTCAATTTTCCTTTTTTTTTGTTCTGTTCCCTATTGTTATATCCCCCCCTCCCCCCCTCCCCACTCCCCCCCCTCCCCCCCTCCCCACTCCCCCCCTCCCCCCTCCCTTTGTTCTGTCTCAAAACTGCCACTTAAAGCTCTCCCTTAGGACATGATTGTTTCCTGGACCCTTACATCAACGTTGGGCAACGTTAAGGTAAAGTTATCCCAATGTTGGGTTAACGTTACACCCATGTTACCTTAACGTTACCTCAATGTTACCTTAATAGTACCCAATGTTGGGTTAACGTTACCCCCAATGTTACCTTAACGTTACCCCAATGTTACCTTAACGTTACCTCAATGTTACCTTAATAGTACCCAATGTTGGGTTAATGTCACCCCAATGTTACCTTAACGTTACCCCAATGTTACCTTAACGTTACCTCAATGTTACCTTAATAGTACCCAATGTTGGGTTAATGTCACCCCAATGTTACCTAAACGTTACCGCAATGTTACCTTAACGTTACCCCAACAAGGGTCTCTCTTTCCTAATACAGAATATTAGGGGAGAGAGATGGAGTCGTTCGTAGTGTGATGACTTGTGGTCGATACCACTTCGGGTCGTTGGTAGTAACGAGGGGTAGTAACGAGGGGTAGTAACGAGGGGTAGTAACGTAGCTTATGTTTCAACGCGTTCCAAGGATTAGTTTTACCTGTTAATACCTGTTGAGGATTTCGAGTGTATTTCTATTGCAGTCTGGTCTGTGGCCAGCCTACCCTGGTGATTGTCTGTGGCCAGCCTACCCTGGTGATTGTCTGTGGCCAGCCTACCCTGGTGATTGTCTGTGGCCAGCCTACCCTGGTGATTGTCTGTGGCCAGCCTTCCCTGGTGATTGTCTGTGGCCAGCCTTCCCTGGTGATTGTCTGTGGCCAGCCTTCCCTGGTGATTGTCTGTGGCCAGCCTTCCCTGGTGATTGTCTGTGGCCAGCCTTCCCTGGTGATTGTCTGTGGCCAGCCTTCCCTGGTGATTGTCCGTGGCCAGCCTTCCCTGGTGATTGTCTGGTCTGTGGCCAGCCTTCCCTGGTGATTGTCTGTGGCCAGCCTTCCCTGGTGATTGTCTGTGGCCAGCCTTCCCTGGTGATTGTCTGTGGCCAGCCTTCCCTGGTGATTGTCTGTGGCCAGCCTTCCCTGGTGATTGTCTGTGGCCAGCCTTCCCTGGTGATTGTCTGTGGCCAGCCTTCCCTGGTGATTGTCTGTGGCCAGCCTTCCCTGGTGATTGTCTGTGGCCAGCCTTCCCTGGTGATTGTCTGTGGCCAGCCTTCCCTGGTGATTGTCTGTGGCCAGCCTTCCCTGGTGATTGTCTGGTCTGTGGCCAGCCTTCCCTGGTGATTGTCTGTGGCCAGCCTTCCCTGGTGATTGTCTGTGGCCAGCCTTCCCTGGTGATTGTCTGTGGCCAGCCTTCCCTGGTGATTGTCTGTGGCCAGCCTTCCCTGGTGATTGTCTGTGGCCAACCTTCCCTGGTGATTGTCTGTGGCCAGCCTACCCTGATGATTGTCTGTGGCCAACCTTCCCTGGTGATTGTCTGTGGCCAGCCTACCCTGGTGATTGTCTGTGGCCAGCCTTCCCTGGTGATTGTCTGTGGCCAGCCTTCCCTGGTGATTGTCTGTGGCCAGCCTTCCCTGGTGATTGTCTGTGGCCAGCCTACCCTGGTGATTGTCTGTGGCCAACCTTCCCTGGTGATTGTCTGTGGCCAGCCTACCCTGGTGATTGTCTGTGGCCAGCCTTCCCTGGTGATTGTCTGTGGCCAGCCTTCCCTGGTGATTGTCTGTGGCCAGCCTTCCCTGGTGATTGTCTGTGGCCAGCCTTCCCTGGTGATTGTCTGTGGCCAGCCTTCCCTGGTGATTGTCTGTGGCCAGCCTTCCCTGGTGATTGTCTGTGGCCAGCCTTCCCTGGTGATTGTCTGTGGCCAGCCTACCCTGGTGATTGTCTGTGGCCAGCCTTCCCTGGTGATTGTCTGTGGCCAGCCTACCCTGGTGATTGTCTGTGGCCAGCCTTCCCTGGTGATTGTCTGTGGCCAGCCTTCCCTGGTGATTGTCTGTGGCCAGCCTTCCCTGGTGATTGTCTGTGGCCAGCCTACCCTGGTGATTGTCTGTGGCCAGCCTTCCCTGGTGATTGTCTGTGGCCAACCTTCCCTGGTGATTGTCTGTGGCCAGCCTCCCCTGGTGATTGTCTGTGGCCAGCCTTCCCTGGTGATTGTCTGTGGCCAGCCTTCCCTGGTGATTATCTGTGGCCAGCCTACCCGGGTGATTGTCTGTGGCCAGCCTTCCCTGGTGATTGTCTGTGGCCAGCCTACCCTGGTGATTGTCTGGTCTGTGGCCAGCCTACCCTGGTGATTGTCTGGTCTGTGGCCAGCCTTCCCTGGTCTGATCTGTTACGCTGTTAGTCTTCGTAGCTCGCAGGCTACGCACCACAGCCTGGTTGATCCGATACTTCACACCAGAAACTTGTCCAGTATTCTCTTGAAGTCTTTCGGCTGTTTCAGTGACTTTCTTATCTTCGTTGGCAGGTGATTAAGGAGGCTTAGGCGCCTGATTCTTGAGGTTATCTTGAGATGATTTCGGGACTTAACGTCCCTACGGCCCGGTCTTCGACCAGGTCTCCTTTTGTTACACATCCCCAGGAAGCAGCCCGTAGCAGCTGTCTAACTCCCAGGTACCTATTTACGGCATGGTGAACAGGGGGCCGTCATCAGGGTGAAAGAAACTTTGCTCATTATCATTTCCGCCTCCACCGGGGATCGAACCCGGAACCTTAGGACTACGAATCCCTAACGCTGTCCACTCAGCTGTCAGGCCCCTTGTTTACAATGTTGTGTACACTGTTCTCTTAATTGTGCTCATTGTTATGCTAAGGCATGACGCGTCTAACAGCCTGGTTGATCAGTCCAGCAACCAGGAGGCCTGGTCAACGACCGGGCCGCGGGGACACTAAGCCCCGGAAGCACCTCAAGGTAACCTCAAGGTAAGGTAGGCATTAAATCCTTTAAAATGTAATTGTAAATTATTTATGAAACCAACATTCGTGCCATTGCCAGACAAGACTAATGAAAACGATGATGAATGCGGATAGACGAATCAGTATTCATCAAGAACGTAACCTCTTACGAACTCTGTACCTCCTTAATGGGTATTTACAATACAGTTTACGATTTTGGAAGGCGTACGAGGTCGTCCATAACGACCTAGGGTTGGGAACGACCTCGTAACTCTTAAACTCTGTACAAGATGAGAGGTGCAGATGACGGGAGTGAGCTCGTAATTGCTCTGTGAATACCGGTATTGATTCTGGCAAAGAACGTCGCAAGGCGGCCGGTGCGTTTAATTATCGAACAAACGTTAAGGTATGGTAGACTTATTGAGTATTTAGGTTATACTCAGGATCCACTCAATATGTACTCAGCGTTTACTCAGGATAAACTCAGAGATATTCAGTATGTACTCAGAATCCACTCAAGTGAGTACTCCATATGTACTCAGGGTGTATCTAAGGGCTCCTCAAGACACAAGACGTAGGGGGCAGGACATGTTCCTTGAGGACAACACCATACAGCCTTCTCCTGGCGCAGGAGAAACTGAAAACAGCCACTTAAGTGTGAGCCCCTTGAGAAAATTGAAATCATAATCTTCAATCAGCATGATTTCAGTCAGCATGGCAGCAGTCAGCAATGCTTCACTGAAGAGAAGCCCTGATTGACAGACGGGGTAGGAGTTTGTCGCGAAACAACGCCAATCAGACAAGAGAGCGCCTATGCAGGCGAGGAGTCACAATAACGTGGCTAAATTATGTTGACCAGACCACACACTAGAAGGTGAAGGGACGACGACGTTTCGGTCCGCCCTGGACCATTCTCAAGTCGAATGACTCTCAAGTGACCGAAACGTCTTCGTCCCTTCACCTTCTAGTGTGTCGTCTGGTCAACAAGAGAGTGCCTACATCTTTCTCGAGAGTGGAAAACGACGGGGCGTTGAGTGATTGCTGCTCAAATGAACAAATCCACAAGGGCCGTGACGAGGATTCGAACCTGCGTCCGAAAACTTCGGTTTCAACCCTTTTACCCTGTCGTAGCTCAGTCGATTAAGGCAGTGTCTGGGATGCTCCCGGACGCAGGTTCGAATCATTGCTGCTCAACTTTGACAGACAGTCTCGTGTGACAGGGGCCAGCAGTGACAGTTTGAAGACAGTTTGGAGACAGGTACTCAGCGTTATAGACGGGGAAGATCAATATGATAGTACTGGAATTGTTTTTAAGGGAAAGTAGAAACAGAGTAGAACATATTAGAGAGAGAGGAACAGTCAGTGAGTCAGTCAGAGAGGATCAGTGACTCTCCCAGTCACTCCAGTAACTGGGAGGGCGCTGGTAGGAGTGATAAACTGGCTGAAATGCCATGGAAACAGGAATCAGAGATATGGCCGCACAAGATATGGACTGTCGCCCAGAAATGTCACAGAGCAGTTGACATTTTGCTGTTGAGTAAAGAGTGGATAAAGAGAGGCAAAGGATTATACCATGGTATAACCACATGTGCATGGTTATACCAATGGTATAACCAAGTTATAACCCTGATATAACTTGGTTATACCATGGTATAACCAAGCATGGTATATCTTAAAATGCTTCCTGGGAGAGTACTGAACAGACGTGGACCTCTGATGTTCAGACAGGAGAGAGTAGAACCAGAGGAGTCGTGATCACTATATACAAAATCCTCAGTGAAATAAACGAGCGTTGTGCACGGATAAGGCAACACAGGTGGAAACTAAGTAGCCAGATCTTTTACAGAGAAACTATAAATACTTCGACAGCGAGAAATTATTATTCAAATGCATTACACTAAGATGTGAAGTGGTGGTGACAGGGGAACTTCAAAGGTCCGTGTGTCAGATTCACGAAGCAGTTACGCAAGCATTTACGAACGTGTACATCTTTCCTCAATCTTTGATGGTTTTCGTTACATTTATTAACCAGTTTACAAGCATGAAAACTTGCCAATCAACTGTTGTTATTGTTATAAACAGCCTCCTGGTGCTTCGGAGCTCATTAACTGTTTAATAATTGTAAACAAAGCCGCCAAAGATTGAGAAAAGATGGACAGGTTCGTAAGTGCTTGCGTAACTGCTTCGTGAATCTGGCTCCATGTGTCTACCCAAAGGGCTCTGGAGCCTGTACACCCATAGATTGCAGGTTGAGAGACGGGGCCAAGGAGCTGAAGCTCAACTCTCGCTAGTACAGTTAGGCTGGTACATGTACGAACATATTGTTTAATACACATAAACATACACCAGTATAACTTGAGTGTATCTTCAATGATACATACCAAAGGGTATGTATGTATGTATATGGTTGTATATATGTGCGTACTCGTGTAGTTGTATTTGAAGGGGGGTTGAACCTAGGCTCTTGGGTCACGCCTTTAAGCAGCTGGTGGTGCATAGGTTTCGGAACCTGTATTCAAAACTGTATGGAGTATGGGTCTATCATTTCATTGCCTAGCTAGCTCTCCCAGTTGTTCACTACCATATGTACGTATGTATATGTATGTATGTGTGTGTCTATGTATGTATGTATATATATGTATGTATGTGTGTCTATGTATCACAGGTTTTTCACTTTCGTGTTGGTCTGTCATGTCCATATCTCGGTCAGGAAGTCGAACAAGAAGGTGCCTTGGCACTTTGATCTGGTTGGAATTTAGTCAACAGTTGTTGAGACAGGCAAAAACATATTCAGGAAGTGTGGATCAATATTCGGCCACACCTGTCTCGCCTCAATGTCCACACCTGTCTTCACTTTAATGTCCACACCTGCCTTAACCTCAATGTCCACACCTGTCTTCACCTCAATGTCCACACCTGCCTTAACCTCAATGTCCACACCTGTCTTCACTTTAATGTCCACACCTGCCTTAACCTCAATGTCCACACCTGCCTTAACCTCAATGTCCACACCTGCCTTAACCTCAATGTCCACACCTGTCTTCACTTTAATGTCCACACCTGCCTAAACCTCAATGTCCACACCTGCCTTAACCTCAATGTCCACACCTGCCTTAACCTCAATGTCCACACCTGCCTTAACCTCAATGTCCACACCTGTCTTCACTTTAATGTCCACACCTGCCTTAACCTCAATGTCCACACCTGCCTTAACCTCAATGTCCACACCTGCCTTAACCTCAATGTCCACACCTGTCTTCACTTTAATGTCCACACCTGCCTTAACCTCAATGTCCACACCTGCCTTAACCTCAATGTCCACACCTGCCTTAACCTCAATGTCCACACCTGCCTTAACCTCAATGTCCACACCTACCTTAACCTCAATGTCCACACCTGCCTTAACCTCAATGTCCACACCTGCCTTAACCTCAATGTCCACACCTGTCTTCACTTTAATGTCCACACCTGCCTTAACCTCAATGTCCACACCTGTCTTCACTTTAATGTCCACACCTGCCTTAACCTCAATGTCCACACCTGCCTTAACCTCAATGTCCACACCTGCCTTAACCTCAATGTACACACCTGTTAACCTCAATGTCCACACCAGTCTTCACTTTAATGTCCACACCTGCCTTAACCTCACTGTCCACACCTGCCTTAACCTCACTGTCCACACCTGCCTTAACCTCAATGTCCACACCTGTCTTCACCTCAATACCCACACGTCCCAACCCCAAAACCAAACCTATTCTATCACTCCCCAGCCCGCCCTCCTAAGGCTCCCCAACGTCAAGAAACAGCCGTATTAAAGTGCCCTTATCCTAACCTATCAGAGGACCCAAAACAGAAAACGGAACAGTACGTCAATTTCGCGAGCCGCTTCCATTTTCTAGTACGACAATTTTTGGCTTTAGGTGGAGTGTACGTCAAAATGCGACGTGCTATTAGGAGAATGGGTTGTACTCCCTACCCAAATCCCCCCCTCCCCCCCCCCCCACTCCCTATACCCAAATCTACGAACTCTCTACCCTAATCTACCTCTTCCTCTCTGGCCTCTGTCTCATAACTCACAACTAGCCGTCTACCAGTTGGTCTGGTTGGTAGAGTAACGACTTTGATCCTTACATCGTTAGGGTTCGATCCCCGTTGGCCCAAGTGGTTGGTCACTGGTCCTTCTATCCTTGTCCTCATACCCTGGCGCCTTGTCCTCATACCCTGGCTCCTTCTCCTTATATCCTAGCTCCTTGTCCTCATACCCCAGCTCCTTGCCCTCATACCCCAGTTCCTTGTCCTCATACCCCCAGCTCCTTGTCCTCATACCCCAGCTCCTTGTCCTCATACCCCAGCTCCTTGTCCTCATACCCCAGCTCCTTGTCCTCGTACCCCAGCTCCTTGTCCTCATACCCCAGCTCCTTGTCCTCATACCCCAGCTCCTTGTCCTCATACCCCAGCTCCTTGTCCTCATACCCCAGCTCCTTGTCCTCATACCCCAGCTCCTTGTCCTCATACTCCAGCTCCTTGTCCTCGTACCCCAGCTCCTTGTCCTCATACCCCAGCTCCTTGTCCTCATACCCCAGCTCCTTGTCCTCATACCCCAGCTCCTTGTCCTCATACCCCAGCTCCTTGTCCTCGTACCCCAGCTCCTTGTCCTCATACCCCAGCTCCTTGTCCTCATACCCCAGCTCCTTGTCCTCATACCCCAGCTCCTTGTCCTCATACCCCAGCTCCTTGTCCTCATACCCCAGCTCCTTGTCCTCATACCCCAGCTCCTTGTCCTCGTACCCCAGCTCCTTGTCCTCATACCCCAGCTCCTTGTCCTCATACCCCAGCTCCTTGTCCTCGTACCCCAGCTCCTTGTCCTCATACCCCAGCTCCTTGTCCTCATACCCCAGCTTCTTGTCCTCATACCCCAGCTCCTTGTCCTCATACCCTAGCTCCTTGTCCTCATACCCCAGCTCCTTGTCTTCATACCCCAGCTCCTTGTCCTCATACCCCAGCTCCTTGTCCTCATACCCCAGCTCCTTGTCCTCATACCCCAGCTCCTTGTCCTCATACCCCAGCTTCTTGTCCTCATACCCCAGCTCCTTGTCCTCATACCCCAGCTCCTTGTCCTCATACCCCAGCTTCTTGTCCTCATACCCCAGCTCCTTGTCCTCATACCCCAGCTCCTTGTCCTCATACCCCAGCTCCTTGTCCTCATACCCCAGCTTCTTGTCCTCATACCCCAGCTCCTAGTCCCCAAACCCCTTCCAAGTGCTGTGGAAGGATCATGCTGGCTTAGAGGTTTCTCCTCATAAAAAGTATATATATAGCTTTGGGATTCCATAAAGGGAGGGCACTAGGGTGAGCGAGGCCCATGACAAGGGTGGGGCCACGCCCTAATATATTATACCAGGCTGCAACGACCCTTGCAATGGTTCCGGCATCTGCAACCTTGCAGAGGACTTGCTTCTTGATTTGTTGGAGGTTGTACTCTTGCGTTGGTACTCTTCCAGTGGTACTATTTCACTGGTACTGTCCCACTGGTACTGTTTCATTGGTACTCTTCCATTGGTACTCTCCCTCCCAGTGGGACGTCACCCTATTACACACTGACATCACACATCATTCAGATCTTTGGGTAGGTTCTATTAAGTCAAATTAGCAGTTATATGGAAAAGAACATGGTATTCAGTCCAGATCAACTCTGCTTTAGGACAGCAAGGTGCTCTTTTTCCGCACCTGCTTGGTCAATATAACAATCACAGAGGCTTTAGAAACACTCCAGGATGCAGACGTCATATACACAGGTTTTGACAATAAGAATTTTTATAATTGTAACTATGGAGTAGTATCCCCTAAAATAGGGAAGTTGAGTAAGTGATAGAAAACGTATCAAATTGATTTTTCAATTTTATAACAACCTGTCCAATCCAAGAATGGTATGAAGCTCAGTCCTATAAGGTATACCTGGAGTATACCTGGAGTATACCTGGAGTGGGTTCTGGGAGCTCTAATCCCAGAGTTCCGCGTTCTATTGGGTTCAAAGTTCTATTTCCCTTCATCTGGCTTCGAGTCAGGCTTGACTTGCGATAACTTGATCAACCAGACTGTTGGTTGGAGTCAGGTTATCTTGAGGTTATCTTGAGATGATTTCGGGGCTATAGTGTCCCCGCGGCCCGGTCCTCGACCAGGCCTCCACCCCCAGGAAGCAGCCCGTGACAGCTGACTAACTCCCAGGTACCTATTTACTGCTAGGTAACAGGGGCATTCAGGGTGAAAGAAACTTTGCCCACTTGTTTCTGCCTCATGCGGGAATCGAACCCGCGCCACACAATTACGAGTCCTGCGCGCAATCCACCAGGCTACGAGGCCCCGAGGGAGTGGGCAAGGTCTTGGCACCGCAACTCACCCCCCCTCACATCCCCATACAAGACATAGGCAGGAATATTTCCCACAGTTTTGTTTCATCCTGTGTGGATATGTAGGCCAGCGGGCCGCTCCAAGCAACAGCCTGGTGGACCAAGCTCTCACAAATCAAGCCTGGCCTCGGGCCGGGCTTGGGGGTTATCTTGAGGTTATCTTGAGATGATTTTGGGGCTTTAGTGTGCCCGCGGCCCGGTCCTCGACCTGGCCTCCACCCCCAGGAAGCAGCCCGTGACAGCTGACTAACACCCAGGTACCTATTTAACTGCTAGGTAACAGGGGCATAGGGTGAAAGAAACTCTGCCCATTGTTTCTCGCCGGCGCCTGGGATCGAACCCAGGACCACAGGATCACTAGTCCAGCGTGCTGTCCGCTCGGCCGACCGGCTCCCGGGGGAGTAGAAGAACTCTCAAAACCCCATCCAGGTACAATCCAGGTATATCCCTTGCTGACGACGCCATAAGTCTGAAAATAACTTCGCTAGAACTCAGAAAAATAGTAAATAAGAATTTCTATTATGCAGTATGACCTTCAACGGTAACACATTCCAGTTGT
Source organism: Procambarus clarkii (assembly GCF_040958095.1). Lineage (NCBI taxonomy): Eukaryota > Metazoa > Arthropoda > Malacostraca > Decapoda > Cambaridae > Procambarus > Procambarus clarkii. The sequence goes on from NC_091175.1 coordinate 22,644,871, forward strand.
TATGTCAATAAACTAATATCTTATAAGGTGGTGGTCGCAGTGAGAGTAAGGCAGGCCAGCAGACTTAAGAAGGATGGAACTATCAGGGGCAAAGCGCCAAGCCTTTGCCGACTATATAGCACTGGGAAGGGGTCAGGATAAGGATTTGGGATGGGACGGGGGGAACAGACTTAAGAAAGTCTGGTCATATTTAGGCCTACCTTGCGGTAACCTTGCGGTGATATCCGGCCTACATACATATTAAAAACTCCAACGGTATTTACAAGTCTGTCCTTTCTGTTCGGCTGTCCGTCCTTAGATGTGTCCGTCCGCCTGTCTGTCTATCCGCGTGTGTCCACTTGCCCGTCTCTATATCCACCTGTCTGTCCGAGTGCCTACTTGTCCATCTATCCGAATGTTCGTCTATTTATCCTTTTGTTTATACTTCAATATCTACCGTTTGCCCGTCCGTTCACTCGTAGCTCGCCTGTCCGTTCACCCGTAGCTCACCTGTCCGTTCACCCGTAGCTCGCCCTTCCGTTCACCCGTAGCTCACCTGTCCGTTCACCCGTAGCTCGCCTGTCCGTTCACTCGTAGCTCGCCCGTCCGTTCACCCGTAGCTCGCCTGTCCGTTCACCCGTAGCTCACCCGTCCGTTCACCCGTAGCTCACCTGTCCGTTCACCCGTAGCTCGCCTGTCCGTTCACCCGTAGCTCGCCTGTCCGTTCACCCGTAGGTCGCCCGTCCGTGTATCTGTCCTCCCGTCTCTCTGAGCCACCGGCCGCTATTAAGGTAAAAGCTAGACCATCTTTTTTATCAAGATGAACAAGGTCTTTTTGTAGACCTTTTCCTGTTAGACGTGTGCTGATATAAATCAATGTTGTATTAATGCCACCACCGCTGTATTAATGCCACCACCGTTGTATTAATGCCACCACCGTTGTATTAATGCCACCACCGTTGTATTAATGCCACCGCCGTTGTATTAATGCCACCACCGTTATATTAAATACCACCACCGTTGTATTAATGCCACCACCGTTGTATTAATGCCACCACCGTTGTATTAATGCCACCGCCGTTGTATTAATGCCACCACCGTTATATTAAATACCACCACCGTTGTATTAATGCCACCACCGTTGTATTAATGCCACCACCGTTGTATTAATGCCACCACCGTTGTATTAATGCCACCACCGTTGTATTAATGCCACCACCGTTGTATTAATGCCACCACCGTTGTATTAATGCCACCACCGTTGTATTAATGCCACCACCGTTGTATTAATGCCACCACCGTTGTATTAATGCCACCGCCGTTGTATTAATGCCACCACCGTTGTATTAATGCCACCACCGTTGTATTAATACCACCACCTTTGTATTAATGCCACCACCGTTGTATTAATGCCACCACCGTTGTATTAATGCCACCACCGTTGTATTAATGCCACCACCGTTGTATTAATACCACCACCGTTGTATTAATGCCACCACCGTTGTATTAAATACCACCAGGTCCGTGATGGTGGTACCTGCTTCGTTGGTAACCCAGCAAGAAGGCCATCTTGGCCCGCCACCCCAAGACTGGAGTGGGAGACAGCTTGCAATTAGACGAGATTGATAAGGAAGTGAGATACCGTGGGCCCCTAGATGGCAGGGGGGCCCCTAGATGGCAGTGGGGCCCCTAGATGGCAGGTGGGCCCCTAGATGGCAGGGGTGGCCCTAGATGGCAAGGGGGCCCCTAGATGGCAGGGGGGGCCCTAGATGCCAGGGGGCCCCTAGATGGCAGGGGGCCCCTAGATGGCAGGGGGGGCCCTAGATGGCAGGGGGGCCCCTAGATGGCAGGGGGGCCCCCTAGATGGCAGGGGGCCCCTAGATGGCAGGGGGCCCCTAGATGGCAGGGGGGCCCCTAGATGGCAGGGGGGCCCCTAGATGGCAGGGGGGCCCCTAGATGGTAGGGGGCCCCTGGATGGCAGTGGGCCCCCTAGATGGTAGGGGGCCCCTAGATGGCAGGGGGCCCCTAGATGGCAGGGGCCCCCTAGATGGCAGGGGGGCCCCTAGATGGTAGGGGGGCCCCTAGATGGCAGTGGGCCCCCTAGATGGTAGGGGGCCCCTAGATGGTAGGGGGCCCCTAGATGGTAGGGGGCCCCCTAGATGGTAGGGGGACCCTAGATGGCAGGGGGACCCTTAGATGGTAGGGGGCCCCTAGATGGCAGGGGGCCCCCTAGATGGCAGGGGGCCCCCTAGATGGCAGGGGACCCCTAGATGGCAGGGGTCCCCTAGATGGCAGGGGGGCCCCTAGATGGCAGGGGTCCCCTAGATGGCAGGGGGCCCCTAGATGGCAGGGGGGGCCCCTCGATGGCAAGGGGGGCCCTAGATGGCAGGGGGCCCCCAGATGGCAGGGGGGGGCCCTAGATGGCAGGGGGGCCCGTAGATGGCAGGGGGGCCCCTAGATGGCAGGGGGGGCCCCTAGATGGCAGGGGGCCCCTATAGATGGCAGGGGGCCCCTAGATGGCAGGGGGGCCCCTCGATGGCAGGGGGGGCCCTAGATGGCAGGGGGGGCCCCCAGATGGCAGGGGGGCCCCTAGATGACAGGGGGCCCCCAGATGGCAGGGGGCCCCTAGATGGCAGGGGGCCCCTAGATGGCAGGGGGGCCCCTAGATGGCAGGGGGGCCCCTAGATGGCAGTGGGGCCCCTAGATGGCAGGGGGCCCCTAGATGGCAGGGGGCCCCTAGATGGCAGGGGGCCCCTAGATGGCAGGGGACCCCTAGATGGCAGGGGGGCCCCTAGATGGCAGGGGGCCCCTAGATGGCAGGGGGCCCCTAGATGGCAGTGGGGCCCCTAGATGTCAGGGGGCCCCTAGATGGCAGGGGGCCCCTAGATGGCAGTGGGGCCCCTAGATGGCAGGGGGCCCCTAGATGGCAGGGGGCCCCTAGATGGCAGGGGGCCCCTGAGGGCTCGGTGAGGAGGGATTCTTCTCCCAGCCGTCTTGGAGGCTGCAACATCTTAAGATTATCTTGAGATAATTTCGGGGCTTAGCGTCCCAGCGGCCCGGTTCTCGACCTGGCCTGCTTTTTGTTACCCCAGGAAGCAGCCCGTAGCAGCTGTCTAGCTCCCAGGTACCTATTTACTGCTGTCAGGGTGTATCAGGGTGAAAGAAACTCCTCCCATTTGTTTCCGCCTTCACCGGGAATCGAACCCGGAACCTCAGGACTACGAATCCAAACCGCTGTCCACTCAGCTGTCAGGCCCTCCCCCCTGACCTGACACTTACGTTATGACAATTGATTGATGATTGATAGAGATTAGGCCACCTATGAGGCGGCACGGGCATGAGTAGCCCGTAAGACAATAAAGTCCACGAGGACAGCGGGGGGGGGGGGGGGGGGGGGAGATCCATATATGGCGGGTGTGTAGCCAGGTATGGCGGGTGTGAAACCAGGTATGGCGGGTGTGTCGCCAGGTATGGCGGGTGTGAAACCAGGTATGGCGGGTGTGTCGCCAGGTATGGCGGGTGTGTAGCCAGGTATGGCGGGTGTGTAGCCAGGTATGGCGGTGCCCGAAGGCTTAGACGTATGGTGCCTACAGCCGGGCTAGGAGAGTAGAAGAACTCCCAGAACCCTCTCCAGGTGTGCTCCAAGTATGCTGCAGGTATGCCGCAGATATGCTGCAGGTATGCCGCAGATATGCGAGCTCTCAGCCTCTGGGGCGTGGCCATTCAGTACGTGTCAGTTGGACGGTATTGAGTGAACACATTAGTCTTCTCGCGACACCAGCACTGATGTATGAGGAGGTTATCTTGAGGTTATCTTGACATGATTTCGGGGCTTAGCGTCCCCGCGGCCCGGTCCTCGACCAGGCCACCTTTTTGTTACACACCCCCAGGAAGCAGCCCGTAGCAGCTGTCTAACTCCCAGGTACCTATTTACTGCTAGGTGAACAGGGCTATCAGGGTGAAAGAAAATCTGCCCGTTTGTTTCCGCCTCCACCGGGGATCGAACCCGGAGGTGGATGCCAGAAACTGCGATGAAACTTGCACGAGAAAAACTCTGGAAAGGAGGTTAAGTACAGGTAAATTTTGCGACAGTTAGATGGAATCGAATCCGCTTCCCTGAATTTCTAAGGCCACTATCGACTGAGGAGTTTAGGGACCCGGGTTCGAACCCATTGTACAGACAGTGTTCATGGATCCATCACGATGCTGTGATTCTACTGTGCATTCTATCAACAGCAAAGGCCCAAGACTTTTCAACACTCTCTCGCTACACATAAGGGACATAACTGGCTGGCCTCTCACAGTGTTCAAGAGAGAAGTTGATAAGCACCTCCAAAGGATACCTGATCAACCAGGTTGTGACTCATACGGCAGGCTGCGAGCAGCCGCGTCCAACAGCCTGGTTGACCAAATCACCAACCAGGAGGCCTGATCAAAAAGCGGTCCGCGGAGACATTGATTCCCGAAACCAACAACAGGTAGGTTTGAAGGCTTCCAGATATTGACCACTGGCACTGGTTGGTACAACGACTGAGTTGATTCTTGCAGGGTCGACGTTCGATTCCGGGTATTCCCAGTGACTGGGCGCTCACTATAACTTTGCAGCATAGTCCTTAGGCTGTTCTCAAATTATCTTTCAAAGTCTTCCGAGTGCGTGTTAATATCCGTTATATTATCTGCAGCTTGAATGTCATTCATAAAGAAGCTGTCTGGCTCATCCATCACCTTTCATGTTGTTTATTGGTGTGCTAAACATAGCCTCATACTGGCTTCTTAGAATTTCACTAATTTCCTTGTTGTCCTCTGTGTACGAACCTTCAGTTGTAATTAATGGTCCAATACTGATGGAGGCTTTTGATTTTGATTTCGCATATGTGAAAGAATATTTTGATTTTTTTCATTATCTCCTTAATAGCTTTCTGTTTCAAATTCAATTTCCTTAGTCTGGAATAATCGCTTCAGCGTCTGCTCTATTGATTTTTCCTTTCTTGTGATAGTTGTCTGTTTAAGCATTTCAGTTATTTTTTCCTTCTCCTGTACAGTCGTCTGCGTTCTCTTTCTAGAGTGGTCCTCTTTCTGCCCCTCCTCACAGGCACATGCTTCAAGCAGACCTTGTAAGCTTCAGCTGTCAGTTGAGCTATTCCCTGTGTGGGAGTTTTGTCGCTTAAGACAGTCTCCCATTGAATGGTTGCAAGGTCTATATTTATTTTTTCCCAGTCGATCTTCTTGTTGAAATTGATTTCATTGAATAACCTTGTCGCTTCTTGATCCACCTGGACCCACTATTGGTAATAATGTTAATTTGAACTTCAATTAGCTTGTGGTCTGTGTATGAGGTACCAGTGTTCAGAGAGCGCTGTCTGAACATCAGAGGTCCACAGATGTTCAACACCCTCTCAGCAAGCATTAGAAATATTACCGGAACAAAGGTGGATGACTTCAAGAAGCAATTAGATAAGTTCTTGCAAGAAGTGCCGGAACAACCGGGCTGTCGTGGATATGTAGGCCTGCGGGCCGCTCCAAGCAACAGCCTGTTGGACCAAGTTACCACAAGTCGAGCCTGGCCTCAGGCCGGGCTCTTTAAAAGCACAACAATCACCTTCGGTGGTTGATTGTTCAATAATTCATTGAATTATGTGTTTAACAGATCTCTCACCCTGTCCATGGAGGACAGAAGAAAATGTATATATGCTGGTTAGCATTGTAAATGTGTGGCCACGTCTGTGGTAGAAAATAATAACAATAATAATAATCTAAAAAAACACACATAAGGAAGCTTGAAAAGGTGCAGAAGTTAGCAACGAGACTCGTCCCAGAGCTGCGAGGGTTGAGGTACGAAGACAGACTGAAGGAACTAAACCTGGCCACGGTAGAAAGAAGGAGGTACAGGAAGGGGGGGACATGATACAGACTTATAAAATACTTTGAGGTATTGACAAAGTGGAAACAGAGGAAATGTTTACAATGATCAACAATAGAACAAGGCACGGATGGAAGCTTGAGACTCAGATGTGCCATAGAGATGTTATAACTTTTTTTTAGGGTAAAGGTAATGGGGTAAATGGAATGACCTAAAGGAGCAATTATTAATCAAAAACTTAATCTCAATTAGTATTAAGTTTTAGTCTTAGTGTTTTTCCTGCCCGAAACGCTTTGCGTAATAGTGGCTTTAGGCATTGTATGTACTAGCTCTATCTATAAGTTCATCAATATGTGTATCACACCCTGTATGTATGTACTTTACCTAAATAAACATTTGAATTTGAATTTGAGCAGATTATAGAGGCTTGCGTTACCTTACCTTGGTTACCTTGAGGTGCTTCCGGGGCTTAGCGTCCCCGCGGCCCGGTCGTCGACCAGGCCTCCTGGTTGCCGGACTGATCAACCAGGCTGTTGGACGCGGCTGCTCGCAGCCTGACGTATGAGTCACAGCCTGGTTGATCAGGTATCCTTTGAAGGTGCTTATCCTTACCTTAGGCTAACTCCATACGTAACTTTAAAAGCAGATATGATAGGGGAAATAGGCCAGGAGTCATTGCATTAGATAACCAACGGCTGGAAAAAAGCGGCTTCCGAGAGCTAGAGCTCGATCCTGCAGTCACAAATAAGTGAGTGCACACAAACACACAGATATGATAGAGATATGTGTAGATATGACAGAGCTCGAGAAGCTCAGGAATCTGTACACCAGTAAATTGACGGTTGAGAGGCGGAAGCAAAGAGCCGAAGCTCAACCCCCCCCCCGCAAGCACAATAAGGTGAGCACACACCTACAGGGGGGCCTGACGGCTGAGTGGACAGCACTCGAGAGTCGTAGTATTAAGGTCGGGTTCGATCCCCGGCGGAGGCGGAAACAAATGGGCACAGTTTATTTCGCCTTAGCAGTAAATAGGTACCTGGGAGTTAGACAGCGGCTACGGGCTGCTTCCTGGGGGTGTGTAACAAAAAAGGAGGCCTGGTCGAGGACCGGGCCGCGTGGACGCTAAGCCCCGAAATCATCAAGAACCCCTCTAACACGGCGTCAAGCAGTCTGGTGAGGCACCACGAGAGTGTATCAGTGGACCTTCCGTCAGCTGCAAGGAACAACGGCGTAGTTACCCAAGGTCATTCTAAAGTGACAACCCTTCCCACCTCAATGGCCGGCCAAGACGGAGTTGATGGTGCTCAATTACGCTAATGATTGACGTCGTTCAGCGGTGATTGACGTCGTTCAGTGGTGATTGACGTCGTTCAGTGGTGATTGGCGTCGTTCAGCGGTGATTGACGTCGTTCAGTGGTGATTGACGTCGTACAGTGGGGATTGACGTCGTACAGTGGTGATTGACGTCGTACAGTGGTGATTGACGTCGTACAGTGGGGGATTGACGTCGTTCCGTGGGGGATTGACGTCGTTCAGTGGTGATTGACGTCATTCAGTGGGGGATTGACGTCGTTCAGTGGTGATTGACGTCGTTCAGTGGGGGTTGACGTCGTTCAGTGGTGATTGACGTCGTTCAGTAGGGATTGACGTCGTTCAGTGGAGGATTGACGTCGTTCAGTGGTGATTGACGTCATTCAGTGGGGATTGACGTCGTTCCATCAATCCTGTCATCACTCCCATCTCTGTCAACCTGCGAGCATGAAGAATTGATGAATTGAAGATGATTGTGTGTGGTATGGAGTCTCCTTCTCATGCTCATCATCGCATAAACTCATAACTAAGAAGCATTCACTTGTATTCATATTTACTCATATATGTATACATTCATACACACACACACCTTCATTCACAGTGACGTGTATTCACATTCAAGTACATTCTTACATTCACATATACACATTCACTCATGCACATTTACAGTCATTTACAATCACGTGGATTTACGTTTGTAAATACAGTTTTTTTTTTACATTGTATTTAATTTCACAAGCCTTTACAGCCACACGTATTTACATTTACACGTATTTACACTTCCCTTATCATGAGGAAGACGGTAGAAAGCAGCGAGTGTGTGTGTGTCCTCGTTCGAGACGACCCTAGGGGGGGGGGGGGAGGGGTGGACCTTCCTCCCCCCCCCGCGCCTAAAATGGATGGACAAATAATTAAAAAAATCTAAAATAAATATCTGAATATATGTCAGCGTCCACACGGAAGAAAATGTTGTGTAATGCAGAGGATGGGAGGGTGTGGGGGATGGGAGGGTGTGGGGGATGGGAGGGTGTGGGGGATGGGAGGGTGTGGGGGATGGGTGGAGGTGTGGGGGATGGGTGGAGGTGTGGGATGGGTGGAGGTGTGGGATGGGTGACTGGGAGTTCCTGTGGGAGGGGGACCTGAAGGGAGAGATTAGTCCCTGGCTTATTAATGACTCCAATACACTTTCCATGATAACTGGGGCGGTATATATTGTACATTTCGTTGAGTTCGCAAAAATGACAGTGTCTAATTTTGCGTTCTGTCGATTATTTTGGTGTTTTGCGAGGATAACTGGTGATGATCGGGTTGTGTGTAGTGACTATAGATGTTCCTTGATGGGGCCCTTTGCTGTTTGGGCATTGTTAGGCATCTTAACAAGCCGTTGTTGTCTTGCTTGTATATTGAGATGGTTGGGGTTAACAGGTCCCAAGTGGGCGTGTGAAGGCATATAGACGACGTTGGTTTCTTTCAAGGTGTTTTGTTTATGGAAAGTTCTCCTGGTACTCCAGCTTCAATCGCGAGTGAAGAAAAACATAAGGATAAAGAGAAGAATTGCGCTAGAATCATTCATCTCACATTTTATAATATATAATAGTGAATGTTATTTATATAACGCACGCACACACACACACACACACACACACACACACACACACACACACACACACACACAGACACACACACACACACACACACACACACACACAGGCAGTGATGTGATGGAGGCTGACTCCATACACAGTTTTAAATGTAGATATGACAGAGCCCAGTAGGCTCAGGAACCTGTACACCAGTTGATTGACGGTTGAGAGGCGGGACCAAAGAGCCAAAGCTCAACCCTCGCAAGCACAAATAGGTGAGTAGAAATTGGTACACACACACACACACACACACACACACACACACACACACACACACACACACACACACACACACACACACACACACACACACACAGGAACTGCAGAAGCGTGAATTCCCTCTTACTGTTGACAGGGATTTTGAGCCGAGTCCCCAAGTCTGGGAGCTGGTGAGTCTAAGAAGGAAATTCCAGGTAATTGAAGGTGAGTGGTGAGTGTGGCTGGAGGGTGGGTGGAATTACCTGGTTTTTACAATGCTTTGTGCAACAGAGGCCAGAGGTGACGGCCGTCCATGGCAGAGGGAGAGATGCTGGCAGGGAGATTTGGAGGAGGGAAGAGGATGGAGATTTGGAGGCTGGTGAGATACCTGAACAACCAGACATTGAGGGGGTTACAGGGTGGAGGGAGGGAGGGTTCTGTTACCTAGCAGTAAATAGGTACCTGGGTGTTAGTCAGCTGTCACGGGCTGCTTCCTGGGGGTGGAGGCCTGGTCGAGGACCGGGCCGCGGGAACACTAAAAAGCCCCGAAAGGATCTCAAGATAAGGGTCGGTCGTACAGGGAGCCGGTCGGCCGAGCGGACAGCACGCTGGACTTGTGATCCTATGGTCCTGGGTTCGATCCTAGGCGCCGCCGAGAAACAATGGGCAGAGTTTCTTTCACCCTATGCCCTTGTTACCTAGCAGTAAATAGGTACCTGGGTGTTAGTCAGCTGTCACGGGCTGCTTCGTGGGGGGTAGAGGCCTGGTCGCGGGCCGGGGTAGAGGACCGGGCCGCGGGGACACAAAAGCCCCGAAATCATCTCAAGATAACCTAAAGATAACCTCTCAGGGTTCAGGGAATATGGGAGTGAGGCTGCAAGACGCTTGTCCTAATATAAGCCAAATGTTTGTTGTTTATAATTGAGCTTGCAGAAGCGTTGATTTAAATTTGTCATTAACTGATACCTGGTTGATGGGGTTCTGGGAGTTCTTCTACTTCCCAAGCCCGGCCCGAGGCCAGGCTCGACTTGTGAGAGTTTGGTCCACCAGGCTGTTGCTTGATACCTGGTTGATGGGGTTCTGGGAGTTCTTCTACTCCCCAAGCCCGGCCCGAGGCCAGGCTTGACTTGTGAGAGTTTGGTCCACCAGGCTGTTGCTTGATACCTGGTTGATGGGGTTCTGGGAGTTCTTCTACTTCCCAAGCCCGGCCCGAGGCCAGGCTTGACTTGTGAGAGTTTGGTCCACCAGGCTGTTGCTTGATACCTGGTTGATGGGGTTCTGGGAGTTCTTCTACTCGCCAAGCCCGGCCCGAGGCCAGGCTTGACTTGTGAGAGTTTGGTCCACCAGGCTGTTGCTTGATACCTGGTTGATGGGGTTCTGGGAGTTCTTCTACTCCCCAAGCCCGGCCCGAGGCCAGGCTTGACTTGTGAGAGTTTGGTCCACCAGGCTGTTGCTTGATACCTGGTTGATGGGGTTCTGGGAGTTCTTCTACTTCCCAAGCCCGGCCCGAGGCCAGGCTTGACTTGAGAGAGTTTGGTCCACCAGGCTGTTGCCTGGAGCGGCCCGCAGGCCCACATGCCCACCACAGCCCGGTTGGTCTGGTACTCCTTGGAGGAAACAATCTAGGTTTCTCATATTGGATCTCGTTAGTAATACAAGACCTGAGCGCCCTGTGTAGAGGCCTCGGCCTTTATATCAAGGTGCTCGTAGGGTAAAGCCTTCGATTGCCAGCACAAAAGTGGACGAATCTCCTGTAGGAAGTACCGGTCCAGCCGGATTGTAATGGATATGTGGGTCTCTGCGCTTCTCCAACCACAACAGTCTTATCCATCAAGCTATAACAAGACATACCCGACCTCAGCCCGTGCTTGGATAAGTAGGACTCCCAGAACCCACTGTAGGTATACTCTAGGGCCCCTGATAGCTGAGTGGACAGCGCTCGGAATTCGCAGTCCTGAGGTTCCGGGTTCGATCCGCGGTGGAAGCGGAATCAAATAGGCAGAGTTTCAGCCTGATGCGCCTGTTCACCTAGGAGTAAATAGATACCTGGGAGTTAGACAGCTGCTACGGGCTGCTTCCTGGGGATGTGTAACAAAAAGGAGACCAGGTCGAGGACCGGGCCGCGGGGACGCTAAACCCCGAAATCATCTCAAGATAACCTCAAGATAACCATGAAGCAACCAGTGTTTGGATACCAGTCACCTTTCGTGCTGGTCCTAAACCATTTACAGCACAGCAAACGTTGTAGTTCAGACCCTTAACCCTTGAAGCACCTCAAGGTAACCTCACCTTAACCTCATGTTCAAGATGAGCGAGAACCTCGAGTATTGAGTCTTTTTGATTAGCAGGACTCCAGGGACCTTCCAGTTTCACTCAGGCTGTAATGAAGGCCCCGTGTGGGGGGCAAACTTTCCTGGAAACTTATTGGCCTCTTGAGGTCTGGTACAAGGGATAGAATTCCTGGAAATTCTTGCTTCCAGGGAGAGCGAAGAAGCGTATTGGCCCTGCAGGAAATTGTATTGACCCTGAGGAGCGGGATGGTTCGTTAGGCGCTGGTTCCTGGAAGCTGAGGCTTCCGTGAGAAGTGCTCAGGGTGGCTACTTCCTGGAAGATGTGCCCGCTATGTTAAGAATACCTGGGGAAGAGTTTCAGCAGTTCCTCTACTCCCCAACTCTGACTTGTGAGAGCTTGGTCCAACAGGCTGTTGCTTGGAGCGGCCCGCAGGCCCACATATCTACAACTGCCTGGTTGGTCCGATATTTTTTGCAGGAACCAATCTAATTGTTTTTTGAAGAGATCCACCTTCCTTTGTTCCAGCAATATTTCTAATGCTTGCTGGGAGGGTGTTGAACAGCTGTGGACCTCTGATGTACAGACAGTGTTCTCTGATTGTACCTATGGCACCTCTACTCTTCACTGGTTCTATTCTGCATTTCCTTCCGTGTCTTTCGCTCTAGTATGTTGTTATTCTACTGTACAAATTTGGGATCTGGCCTTGAAGTATCTTCCATGTATATATTATTTGATACATTTCTCGTCTCCTTTCCAGAGAGTACATTTTGAGAGCTTTGAGACGGTCCCAATAATTTAGATGTTTTGTCGTGTCTATGCGTGCCGTATATGTTCTTTGTATTCCTCTAATTCAGAGATATCTCCCGCTCTGAAAGTGGAAGTGAGTACCGAGCAATACTCAAGACGGGACAGCATCAGTGATGTAAACCTTATTAGCATTGCTGTGGGGTCTCTGGATGTGAACGTTATCATAATCCATCCTATCATTGTCCTGGCCGCCGCCGCTATATTTGTTCTGTTATGTTCACTAAATGTCAGGTCGTCAGACATTATAATTAAAGAATAACAACATACTGGAGCGAAAGATAAGGAAGGAAATGCAGAATAGAACCAGTGAGGAGTAGAGGTGCCATCGGCACAATCAGAGAACACTGTCTGAACATCAGAGGTCCGCAGCTGTTCAACACCCTCCCAGCAAGCATTAGAAATATTGCTGGAAGAAAGGTGGATATATTCAAGAGGTAATTAGATAACTTCTTGCAAGAACTGCCGGACCAACCGGGCTGTGGTGGGTATGTGGGCCTGCGGGCCGCTCCAAGCAACAGCCTGGTGGACCAAGTTGGACCTGGTATTATTATTGCTTCATTGTTGAATTGTTGAATTTACATTATTGAATGTTATTGTCATATTTGTGGATGGATTTATTAATTTAGTTATTTTCTTCATCAAAATTTTATTCAGCATAATAATTTTATTCGTCATAATGGTTTTACTTACCAAAAATTGTATTGATAATAACTTTTAAAGATTAAAAGGTCTAGATTTCTTCAGTGATAGAGTTTTGAATCTCTTTCCAGGTGAGGAGGTGATGGGTTTGCTCAGCTCTGCTGTGTAAGTATATTGTATATTGTATATTGTAGTATATTGTATATTGTATATTGTAGTATATTGTATATTCATCTTCCTCATGTATCTGCCTCATGTGAGGGAGCCTGGTTACCGCACCTCACGTCTCATGAAGAGTTATTCCAGTGTAACCTTTTGGAGGCCTTACCTTGAGGTTACCTTGAGGTGCTTCCGGGGCTTAGTTTCCCCGCGGCCCGGTCGTCGACCAGGCCTCCTGGTTGCTGGACTGATCAACCAGGCTGTTAGACGCGGCTGCTCGCAGCCTGACGTATGAGTCACAGCCTGGTTGATCAGTTATCCTTTGGAGGTGCTTATCCAGTTCTCTCTTGAACACTGTGAGGGGTCGGCCAGCCATTCCAGTTTATTTTCTAGTCATAGAATATCTATCTATATCATTATATATATATATATATATATATATATATATATACATATATATATATATACATATATATATACATATATATATATATATACATATATATATATATATATATATATATATATATATATACATATATATATATATATATATATATGCATATATATATATATATACATATATATATATATATATATATATACATACATATATATATATATATATATACATATATATATATATATACATATATATATATATATATACATATATATATACATATATATATACATATATATATACATATATATATACATATATATATATATACATATATATATATACATATATATATACATATATATATATATATATATATATATATATATATATATATATATATATATATATATATATATATATATATATATATATAATATATATGGAGCTGAAACACTGCAGATGTTCAGAGGGAGAATGATACCAGATTGGATGAAGTTAAGGGAACTACTTAATCCTTTGCTGCATTCTCATTGGTCACACTTTACACCACACCTACTACCCGCCCGAGCCGACCAATGGTAATGATGCAAGGAAAGATTAGCCAATCCACTCGCCTGGGGTAACACCTCACCTGATTTAGGAGACTAGTTGAGCAGGTAAATCTGTGAACAAATCCACTAGGGCCGTAATGAGGATTCGAACTTACGCCCGGGATGATCCCAGACGCTACCTTCTCTCCTCACACTTCAAACACCGTGGGATTTACACTATCGACCACAACGTTAAAATTCCGGCGTTCTAGTTATATTTGAAAATGCTGTGTTATTGACGCTTATAATGATTTCGAGATGATTTCGGGGCTTAGTGTCCTCGCGGCGCGGTCCTCGACCAGGCCTCCAACCCCATGAAGCAGCCCGTAACAGCTGACTAACTCCCAGGTACCTATTTAATGCTAGGTAACAGGGATATCAGGTTGAAAGAAACTCTGCCCATTGTTTTCTCGCTGGCACCCGGGATCGAACCCGGGACCACAGGATCATGCGTCCAGCATTCTGTCCACTCAGCCACCGGCTCCTGGTGAGGAGTCTAGCACCTCCCCGTCTCTGGTGAAGCGACACACTGCCCCGGTGTCTTTGTATATTGATATGCGTGTGTTCTTCGGCCCCGCCTCCGCTCTGATTGGTTGCTACCATTTGTAGCTCGTATCTGATTGGTGAGTCACGCGCCAATTGTAGCTCATCTTTGATTTATTCCTTCATTTTCCCACTAATCTTCTCGAAGGTTCGTCCAACCTTCTAGTTTCATGGAGGCGAAGGAACTACTGGTCCCCTGTACGGCTGGTCAACAAGTGTAATGGGACAGAAAGAAGAAGTAGTGGAAGCCACCTCCATCATCAACTTTCAGGCCAGATTCAGCAAAGTATTCGTGGAACAGAATGATTCAAATCAAACACAACAGAAATAACAAAGTTAGATTTCTGGCCATGAAGAGTTAGATGTGCCTTTCTTGTAGACACTGTTAGGTTGGTAGTTACCTGGTTGATACCTGGTTGATGGGGTTCCGGGAGTTCTTCTACTCCCCCAGCCCGGCCCGAGGCCAGGCTTGACTTGTGAGAGTTTGGTCCACCAGGCTGTTGCTTGGAGCGGCCCGTAGGCCCACATACCCACCACAGCCCGGTTGGTCCGGCACTCCTTGGAGGAACAAATCTAGTTTCCTCTTGAAGATGTCCACGGTTGTTCCGGCAATATTTCTTATGCTTGCTGGGAGGACGTTGAACAGCCGCGGACCTCTGATGTTTATACAGTGTTCTCTGATTGTGCCTATGGCACCTCTGCTCTTCACTGGTTCTATTCTACATTTTCTTCCATGTCGTTCACTCCAGTACGTTGTTATTTTTCTATGTAGATTTGGTACTTGGCCCTCCAGTATCTTCCAGGTGTATATTATTTTATATCTCTCTCGTCTTCTTTCTAGTGAGTACATTTGGAGGGCTTTGAGACGATCCCAATAATTTAGGTGCTTTATTGCGTCTATGGGTGCCGTATATGTTCTCTGTATTCCCTCCATTTCAGCAATCTCTCCTGCTCTGAAGGGGTGAGTGAGTACTGAGCAGTACTCAAGACGGGACAACACAAGTGACTTGAAGAGTACAACCATTGTGATGGGATCCCTGGATTTGAAAGTTCTCGTAATCCATCCTATCATTTTTCTGGCTGACGCAATATTTGCTTGGTTATGCTCCTTAAACGTTAGGTCGTCAGACATTATTATTCCCAAATCCTTTACATGCTGTTTTCCTACTATGGGTACATTTGATTGTGTTTTGTACTCTGTATTATGTTTAAGGTCCTCATTTTTACCGTACCTGAGTACCTGGAATTTATCACTGTTAAACATCATGTTATTTTCTGATGCCCAGTCGAAAACTTTATTAATATCAGCTTGAAGTTTTTCAATGTCCTCAGCCGAGGTAATTTTCATACTGATCTTTGTGTCATCTGCAAAGGATGATACGAAGCTGTGACTTGTATTTTTGTCTATATCTGATATGAGAATACGGAAAAGCAGCGGTGCAAGGACTGTACCCTGAGGTACAGAGCTTTTCACTGCACTTGGACTAGATTTTATATGGTTGACAGTTACTCGCTGAGTCCTGTTTGACAGAAAACTGAGTATCCAGCGTCCTACTTTACCGGTTATTCCCATTGACTTCATTTTGTGTGCTATCACGCCATGGTCACATTTATCGAAAGCCTTTGCGAAGTCCGTGTATATATATCACATCAGCATTCTGTTTCTCTTCTAATGCCTCAGTGACTGTCGTAGTGCTCAAGTAGCTGTGAGAGGCACGATCTTCGCGCTCGAAATCCATGTTGGCCTGGGTTGTGAAGGTCATTGGTCTCCATGAAATTGGTGACCTGACTCCTAATCACTCTCTCAAATACTTTTATGATGTGCGATGTTAGTGCAACTGGTCTATAATTTTTTGCCAATGCTTTGCTCCCTCCCTTGTGTAGAGGGGCTATGTCTGCTACTTTAAGTGCATCTGGTATCTCCCCCGTGTCCAAGCTCTTCCTCCACACTATACTGAGTGCCTGTGCTACCGGCACTTTGCATTTCTTTATAAATATTGAATTCCATGAGTCTGGACCTGGGGCCGAGTGCATGGGCATGTTTTCAATTTCTTTTTCAAAATTTAGTGCGCTCGTGTTTATATCAGTTATATTTACAGGGGTTTGAATATCCCGCATAAAGAAATTGTCTGGATCTTCCACCTTCATGTTGTTTATTGGAGTGCTAAACATGTCCTCATACTGCTTTTTTAGGATTTCACTAATTTCTTTGTCATCCTCCGTGTATGAACCTTCACTTGTACGAATAGGTCCAATACTGGCAGTGGTTTTTGCTTTTGATTTCGCATATGAGAAGAAATATTTTGGATTTTTCTTTATTTCCTGAATTGCTTTCTGTTCTAACTGCCTTTCTTCAGTTTCATATGAGTGTTTCAATTTCCGCTCGATTTCTTCAATCTCCCTATTTAAATTATTCCTTCTTTGACGGGAAATTCGTGTCTGCATAAGCAGTTCCGTTATTTTTTTCCTGCGTTTATAGTGTCGTCTGCGTTCTCTTTCTACGTTAGATCTCTTTCTGGCTTTCCTCAAAGGAACATGTTTCAGACAGACTTGATACGCTTCTGAAGTCAGTTTTTCTATTCCTTCTGTAGGACTTGTATTACTTAGAACAGTTCCCCATGGAATGTTTGTAAGTTCCCTGTTTATTATCTCCCAGTCTATCCTTTTATTATTAAAATTGAATTTACTAAATAGCCCCTCTCGCTTTATCAACGTTTTAGGTCTATTCTGAGTATTGATGGTCGTTTGCACTTCAATGAGCTTGTGATCTGAGTATGTGGTATCTGATATCGTAATGTCTCTGATAATGTCTTCATTGTTCGTAAAGACCAGATCTAGAATATCTTCATTTCTCGTTGGCTCCGATATCTGCTGATTGAGTGAAAATTTGTCACAGAATCTAAGTAGTTCTCTAATCTGTGGTTGGTTAGGTCCTGATAGATTTCCTGGTATAATATTATTGTTTGCTATTTTCCACCTGAGACTAGGCAAGTTGAAGTCACCTAGGAAGATAATATCAGGTATCGGGTTCTCCAAATTATAAAGGCTATTCTCTATTTTGCTTATCTGTTCTGTGAATTCCTCAGCCGTTGCATCTGGCGGTTTGTATATTAGTATAATCACTAAATTTATTTTCTCTATTTTTAATCCCAGTACCTCTACCACCTCATTTGTAACGTTTACGAGCTCCGAGCATACAAGGTCTTCCCTAATATACAGACCCACTCCTCCATGTGACCTAATTTTCCTATCACACCTGTATAGGTTATATCCTGGAATCCAGATCTCACTGTCCAACAATTCCCCTGCATGGGTTTCTGTGAAAGCTCCAAATACTGCATTTGACTCCGTGAGGAGGCCATTTATGAACTGTACTTTGTTGTTTGTTCTTGTTTTCAGTCCTTGTATGTTGGCAAAGATGAATGAGGTTACTCTATTAGTGATAGTTTGAATGGGAGACTTTTTCGGCAAGTCCATTATGCGTGGACATAATGAGTTTGTTCTGACCAGTACTGATTGTTGTAGGGCAGTTTTCTGTCGTAGTTGTAGTTCCCTTTCGGTGGGTAATTGTATCTGTAATTCTGGAATGCAAGTGGATCTGGCATCCAGTTCCATACACTCTCCATGCTGCTCCTTTTGAATTCTCTGCCGGTCTGGTATAAAAAATTTATAGAGTTTCCTCCAAATTCATTATCCTGCTTGCCACTCTTTATGTAGCGTTCCGTGCCTTTCACGTGAAAGTGTGGGCAGCTAAGGTCATAGCATTTTCTGTCCTCCAGTGAGGTTTGGCACATGTCAGGATGGAAAAACCTACATATTGATCCAAATCGACACTCACCTTTCCTAAGCATATTTAAACATTTTTTGGGATGTTGGTAACTGCATTCTAATCCTTTCTTATTACCAGCATATCTATGTCTGCATATGCCCTTTGCATAAAATTTGCATAAGTCTGTCCTTCTGTTCTGAATTGCTCTATCGGGAACCGTCGTAGTGTCTGTACCTATCCAGCTGTCAGTGCTGTCTGGTACACTTTCTAGTTATGAGCAGACAATGCTAAGCCATTGTGGCTATGGAGCACTTGGAAGGGTTCGAAGACAAGGAGCTTCCCGTGTCTAGATCCTGAACGCCTGCCTGTACCTAGATCCTGAACGCCAGACCGTACCTAGATCCTGAACGCCAGACCGTACCTAGATCCTGAACGCCAGACCGTACCTAGATCCTGAACGCCTGCCTGTACCTAGATCCTGAACGCCTGCCTGTACCTAGATCCTGAACGCCAGGCCGTACCTAGATCCTGAACGCCAGACCGTACCTAGATCCTGAACGGCTGTTCGTACCTAGATCCTGAACGCCAGACCGTACCTAGATCCTGAACGCCTGCCTGTACCTAGATCCTGAACGCCAGACCGTACCTAGATCCTGAACGCCTGCCTGTACCTAGATCCTGAACGCCAGACCGTACCTAGATCCTGAACGCCAGACCGTACCTAGATCCTGAACGCCTGCCTGTACCTAGATCCTGAACGCCAGACCGTACCTAGATCCTGAACGTCAGACCGTACCTAGATCCTGAACGCCAGACCGTACCTAGATCCTGAACGCCTGCCTGTACCTAGATCCTGAACGTCAGACCGTACCTAGATCCTGAACGCCAGACCGTACCTAGATCCTGAACGCCAGACCGTACCTAGATCCTGAACGCCAGACCGTACCTAGATCCTGAACGCCTGCCTGTACCTAGATCCTGAACGCCAGACCGTACCTAGATCCTGAACGCCAGACCGTACCTAGATCCTGAACGCCTGCCTGTACCTAGATCCTGAACGCTAGATCGTACCTAGATCCTGAACGCTAGACCGTACCTAGATCCTGAACGCTAGACCGTACCTAGATCCTGAACGCTAGACCGTACCTAGATCCTGAACGCCTGCCTGTACCTAGATCCTGAACGCCTGCCTGTACCTAGATCCTGAACGTCAGACCGTACCTAGATCCTGAACGTCAGACCGTACCTAGATCCTGAACGCCAGACCGTACCTAGATCCTGAACGTCAGACCGTACCTAGATCCTGAACGCCAGACCGTACCTAGATCCTGAACGCCTGCCTGTACCTAGATCCTGAACGCTAGACCGTACCTAGATCCTGAACGCCAGACCGTACCTAGATCCTGAACGCAAGACCGTACCTAGATCCTGAACGCTAGACCGTACCTAGATCCTGAACGCTAGACCGTACCTAGATCCTGAACGCCAGACCGTACCTAGATCCTGAACGGTAGACCGTACCTAGATCCTGAACGCTAGACCGTACCTAGATCAATCACCTCACTTCCCCTTATCAGGGGAAGTGAGGTGAGGTGAGGAGACGGCCACCTTAACCAAGCAACTGAGTCTTGCATTAACCATAGAGGCTCTTTATTTTGGGGCGGAGTCCTATAGCCACGCCTCCTGTACCTGGTGATTAAGATGCACTACACAGCTCCTTGTTGACCTCTTGACCCAGCTCGATTACTCCCCCCAGCTCCTGTAGCTCCTAGTGTAAGGTCAATTGGAATCCCCCTCGAAGGGGGGGATTATTATTGGCCAGCGTCACTCATCCTGTGAGTGACCATACTGACATTGAATAGGATGAATCCTGTCACTTGCACTCGGGTGCAGCTCATCCTCAACTCCTCTCGAGTGAATAGACGCTTAAACAAAGGCATTATAACATCTTACAACCCTCACGCTTGTATTCTCTTGCGGCTGTTAGACTCAAATTACGTTACCTGGTTTGGTAACTAGATTGACGTTGGATGGAACAGGAGACGGGGTAACATAATAGACGGGGGATCGCTGGAGTGTTTCAAGCGTAGGTTAGACATATGAGTTTGGGTGGATGTAAACAGGAGCTGCCTCGTATGGGCCAATAGGAGCTGCCTCGTATGGGCCAATAGGAGCTGCCTGGTATGGACCAATAGGAGCTGCCTGGTATGGGCCAATAGGAGCTGCCTCGTATGGACCAATAGGAGCTGCCTCGTATGGACCAATAGGAGCTGCCTCGTATGGGCCAATAGGAGCTGCCTCGTATGGACCAATAGGAGCTGCCTCGTATGGATCAATAGGAGCTGCCTCGTATGGGCCAATAGGAGCTGCCTCGTATGGACCAATAGGAGCTGCCTCGTATGGGCCAATAGGAGCTGCCTCGTATGGACCAATAGGAGCTGCCTCGTATGGGTCAATAGGAGCTGCCTCGTATGGGCCAATAGGAGCTGCCTCGTATGGACCAATAGGAGCTGCCTCGTATGGGCCAATAGGAGCTGCCTCGTATGGGCCAATAGGAGCTGCCTCGTATGGGCCAATAGGAGCTGCCTCGTATGGACCAATAGGAGCTGCCTCGTATGGACCAATAGGAGCTGCCTCGTATGGGCCAATAGGAGCTGCCTCGTATGGACCAATAGGAGCTGCCTCGTATGGGTCAATAGGAGCTGCCTCGTATGGGTCAATAGGAGCTGCCTCGTATGGGCCAATAGGAGCTGCCTCGTATGGACCAATAGGAGCTGCCTCGTATGGACCAATAGGAGCTGCCTCGTATGGGCCAATAGGAGCTGCCTCGTATGGACCAATAGGAGCTGCCTCGTATGGGTCAATAGGAGCTGCCTCGTATGGGTCAATAGGAGCTGCCTCGTATGGGTCAATAGGAGCTGCCTCGTATGGGTCAATAGGAGCTGCCTCGTATGGACCAAAACGCCTTCTGCGGTTTCTTGATTATGTTCTCCCGTTATCCTATTCTCTCCCTCTTCCTCTGTTCCTTTCTCCAAATACCTATCTTCCCCAGTCATTAGATTGTGATATTAACAGTTTTTGCTTAGTTATATTTTTAAATACATTTTGGAGGTGAAGGAGAGGGTAGGGGTTTTGGAGGTGAAGGAGGGGGGAGGGGTTTTGGAGGTGAAGGAGGGGGGAGGGGTTTTGGCGGTGTAGGAGGGGGGGAGGGGTTTTGGAGGTGAAGGAAGGGGGAGGGGTTTTGGAGGTGAAGGAGGGGGGAGGGGTTTTGGAGGTAAAGGAGGGGGGAGGGGTTTTGGAGGTGAAGGAGGGGGGGAGGGGTTTTGGAGGTGAAGGAGGGGGGGAGGGGTTTTGGAGGTGAAGGAGGGGAGAAGGGTTTTTTAGGTGAAGGAGGGGGGAGGGGTTTTGGCGGTGTAGGAGGGGGGAGGGGTTTTGGAGGTGAAGGAGGGGGGAGGGGTTTTGGAGGTGAAGGAGTGGGTAGGGGTTTTGGCGGTGTAGGAGGGGGGAGGTGAAGGAGGGGGGGAGGGGTTTTGGAGGTGAAGGAGAGGGTAGGGGTTTTGCAGGTGAAGGAGGGGGGAGGGGTTTTGGAGGTGAAGGAGGGGGGGGGAGGGGTTTTGGAGGTGAAGGAAGGGAGAGGGCTTTTGGAGGGGGAGGGGTTTTGGAGGTGAAGGAGGGGGGAGGGGTTTTGGCGGTGTAGGAGGGGGAGGGGTTTTGGAGGTGAAGGAGTGGGGAGGGGTTTTGGAGGTGAAGGAGGGGGTAGGGGTTTTGGCGGTGTAGGAGGGGGGAGGGGTTTTGGAGGTGAAGGAGGGGGGAGGGGTTTTGGAGGTGGAGGGGGGGAAGGGTTTTGGAGGTGGAGGGGGGGGAGGGGTTTTGGAGGTGAAGGAGGGGAGAGGGGTTTTACAGGTGAAGAAGGGGGGGAGGGGTTTTGAAGGTGGAGGGGGGTAGGGATTTTGGAGGGGGGAGGGGTTTTGGAGGTGAAGGAGGGGGGAGGGGTTTTGGAGGTGAAGGAGGGGGTAGGGGTTTTGGCGGTGTAGGAGGGGGGAGGGGTTTTGGCGGTGTAAGAGGGGGAGGGGTTTTGGAGGTGAAGGAGGGGGGAGGGGTTTTGGAGGTGAAGGACGGGGTAGGGGTTTTGGCGGTGTAGGAGGGGGGAGGGGTTTTGGCGGTGTAGGAGGGGGGAGGGGTTTTGGAGGTGAAGGAGGGGGGAGGGGTTTTGGAGGTGAAGGAGGGGGGAGGGGTTTTGGCGGTGTAGGAGGGGGGAGGGGTTTTGGAGGTGAAGGAGGGGGAAGGGGTTTTGGAGGTGAAGGAGGGGGGAGGGGTTTTGGCGGTGTAGGAGGGGGGAGGGGTTTTGGAGGTGAAGGAGGGGGGAGGGGTTTTGGAGGTGAAGGAGGGGGGAGGGGTTTTGGAGGTGAAGGAGAGGGAGGGGTTTTGGAGGTGAAGGAGGGGGGAGGGGTTTTTGCAATGTAGGAGGGGGAGGGGTTTTGGAGGTGAAGGAGGGGGGAGGGGTTTTGGAGGTGAAGGAGGGGGGGAGGGGTTTTGGAGGTGAAGGAGGGGGGAGGGGTTTTGGAGGAGAAGGAGGGGGGGAGGGGTTTTGGAGGTGAATGAGAGGGAGGGGTTTTGGAGGTGAAGGAGGGGGGAGGGGTTTTGGAGGTGAAGGAGGGGGGGAGGGGTTTTGGAGGTGAAGGAGGGAAGAGGGGTTTTGGAGGGGGGAGGGGTGAAGGAGGGGGGAGGGGTTTTGGAGGTGAAGGAGGGGGAGGGGTTTTGGAGGTGAAGGAGGGGGAGGGGTTTTGGAGGTGAAGAAGATACTACAGCCTGGTGTAAGGGGTATCAGGCGGAGTAAGAGAAGGGGATGGGAGGGGGGAAGGACTCGAGTGAAGTCACGAGCCACAGGTAAGCCCCAGGTAGGGTAGGGGTCAAGACATGCAGGTGAGGTCACGACACTTCACCAGGATAAGTCAGGCCGCCGCTGGCATGTCTGTCAGTCACCAGGCCGGCGTCTTCCCTTCATGGCGATTTGGATTACGTCTCAACCGAGCGTAATTATCTTGTCATAGTGATTGATGCCGCCTCGCCCTATTTGGCACTCGGGGCCATTTTCGTCATGCTCCCTCCCTTCTCCTTATCTTCCTCCTTCTGTTCTCCTCCGTTCTCTTCCCCCTCCCTCCTCCTCCTCCTCCTCCTGGCCCTCAAATATTTTCCCAAGTGTAAATTATTATGTATCTCTTCCTCTTGCGCTCTAGCGTTGATAGAACTGATAGAGTTTGTTGATAGAACTCTATCAACATCAGAGGCCCGAGACTGTTCAACACGCTTCCACTACACATAACTGGCCGACCCCTCAGTGTTCAAGAGAGAACTCTATCAACATCAGAGGCCCGAGACTGTTCAACACGCTTCCACTACACATAAGGGACATAACTGGCCGACCCCTCACAGTGTTCAAGAGAGAACTATCAACATCAGAGGCCCGAGACTGTTCAACACGTTTCCGCTACACATAAGGGACATAACTGGCCGACCCCTCACAGTGTTCAAGAGAAAACTATCAACATCAGAGGCCCGAGACTGTTCAACACGCTTCCACTACACATAAGGGACATAACTGGCCGACCCCTCACAGTGTTCAAGAGAGAACTATCAACATCAGAGGCCCGAGACTGTTCAACACGCTTCCACTACACATAACTGGCCGACCCCTCACAGTGTTCAAGAGAAAACTATCAACATCAGAGGCCCGAGACTGTTCAACACGCTTCCACTACACATAAGGGACATAACTGGCCGACCCCTCACAGTGTTCAAGAGAGAACTATCAACATCAGAGGTCCGAGACTGTTCAACACGCTTCCACTACACATAAGGGACATAACTGGCCGACCCCTCACAGTGTTCAAGAGAGAACTATCAACATCAGAGGCCCGAGACTGTTCAACACGCTTCCACTACACATAAGGGACATAACTGGCCGACCCCTCACAGTGTTCAAGAGAGAACTAGATAAGCACCTCCAAAGGATACCTGATCAACCAGGCTGTGACTCATACGTCAGGCTGCGAGCAGCCGCGTCTAACAGCCTGGTTGACCAGTCCAGCAACCAGGAGGCCTGGTCGACGACCGGGCCGCGGGGACGCTAAGCCCCGGAACAACTCCATGGTAGGGAATACCGGTTTGACATTTTTAATCGGTTCGAAGAACTGGAATGTTTTATCGAGAGGGTTCTAGCAGATCTTTGCACGCTCTCCAGGTCAGTAGTTTCTTCAACTTCGAATGGGGCTGTTACCCTTTCTTCATACCAATATTCCACCCTAGAGAGCACTAGTGTCTTGAAAAGAATCATGGGGACAGCATCTCTGGTGTGAAAGGTTCTTGTTAATCCATCTGTCAGTGTTCTTGCCTATGTGACTGGAAAATTGAAATTGAAATAAGTTTATTGAGGTAAAATACACACAAAGGGATGAGGTAGCTCAAGCTATTCTCACCCCGTTCAGTGCATCGTGTTAATACATACTGTGACGGTAACGCGTTGGTGTTCGGCTGTTCAAAGCTAGGGGTATGGCCTCGTCACATAGTATAAAAAAAAAAATAGAAAATCTGGAACTTCGTCTGTGGTAAGGTAAGGAGAAGACACACAAAACACAAGTAAATTTTAACAATGGAATTTTAATTACGTTAAAGAAATAAAACATGAATAAAATGGACAAACAAATTCGTATAATAAAATCAATCAATCAAAATAATAAGAATAATTAAATGACACAATGAAAAGTTACGTTAAGACAAAATAACAAGAAGTGCAATATACAAGTATATGAAAGGTGCTGGAATATTGGCTTTAAGCTATCACCTCTCTCAGTATACGTACGCTAAAGCTTACGTCTAGCAGGGAGAAGTGTTAACTGTGAAAGCACGGAATATTCTGAGGACTGAGGTCGTGGCGGCCCCAGACATCAAGTAGTATGGGGGGGTGAGTGCAGTTGCAGCCAGACCGGCGACCAATCAGGCGAGGAGCCGGCAGTAAGACAGGTAGTTTGGCGGTTTGAGTCTGAGCAGGTGTCCCTGGCTGCATACGTTTTGCGCTCTGGCAAACCTTGCTGGTGTTGTTGTCGTTGTTGGACATTTCTTCCATAGTAGTTTTATATATATATAACGACGTAATTGTGGAGGGAAGAGCAGGCTCAATCTCTTGAAGGAGATTATCGTCACAATACATAGACACACATCTCAAGCAATAAACATTTTACCAAACATTCTGAGAGATAAACATATATATTTCCTCCTACAACTGGAAAAGGTTCAGAAGTTTGCGACGAGGCTCGTCCCAGAGTTACGAGAGACGAGTGAATCCTTCACTAAGTCTCCTTACCTTACCTTGAGGTGTTTTCGGGGCTTAGCGACCCCGCGGCCCGGTCCTCGACCAGGCCTCCTGGTTGCTGGACTGGTCAACTTTACTTAGGTTTCTGAATGATGTTCTAACTTTTGCCAGTACTCTGATGTCGACGGCCATTGTGTTGAGTTCTTTAAATGTAAATGACCCGGATGCTTGTTAAGGACCAGTAATGCGCCCCCCAGCACGTTCAGGGTGTGGGAGCCGAACCCTGTGGAGTGTTACGAGTGCTGTGGCAGTGGCCACATAGCTAAGTACTGCTTCTGCCCCACACCCAAGTGTGCTCTCTGTTCCGGTCCTCATCCACTGAAGGACTGTCAGTATAAGAAGACCAGAGACCAAAGAAAGCAGGAACAGGAGCAACAGAACACTGCAACAGAAGCAGGGCAACATCCTGAATCTGTGACTCCGTCTAAACCGCCGCTGAAGTGTTTCAGATGTGGTATGGAAGGAGTCACCATCTGGCACTCAGACTGTACCAACCGGCCAGCCTCCCTTGGCACAAGGAGGCAAGTGCCCGAGACACAACAAGTGCCTACTGATGCCGGCTCTAGTACTGTTGACCCATCCCATAGTGGTGACAGTACCAGCAACGCCCCTGACAACACACAACAGCCTGATACAACAGTTAAAGAACAGTTGGCAACCTTGCAAGCACAGGTAGCTGAACTGACTGAAATTATACAGGCGCTACGTCAGGCTCCTTCACAAGAGATACAGCAGCCTCTATGCAGCTGTGTCACAGCCGTGGCCCGCGCTGGTAAAGGTTCCTGTGGTGGTGGTGGCGGCGGCGGCGGCGGCGGCGGCGGCAGCAGCATCAGCAGCAGCAGCAGCAGCGGCGGCGGCGGCGGCGGCGGCGGCGGCAGCAGCAGCAGCAGCAGCAGCAGCGGCAGCGGCGACGGCAGCAGCAGCAGCAGCGGCAGCGGCGACAGCAGCGGCGACAACGGAGGCGGTGGCAGCGACGTCGTCAGTCAACTCAGGGATGACAACAGTGATAGTGACACAGAAACATTAACTGAAAAAGGAAGTCGACCTGCATCAGAATATTTTAAAATGATTCATGACCTTAAGGAACGCGCTCAAGCCAAGTACGAGAATGAAAAGGATAATATTCTGCGTGACAGTAATTATGCCATACGACTTACAGAGAGCATTCACTCGCGGACCATCCCGAGTTCCTCAGTGATCAAGAATCTAATGATGTCACCAGATGTTCCTGACGACACCAAACGCCAGGGTTGTGTGGCTCTTTACGTAGTACAGTCACTTATTGACGCATTGTGTAAGTGGGACAATGACAACAATGGGACCACCAGTCCCAGGGAGGAACACCACCAAGACGATGGCTGCTGTTGACACGAGGACCATTAGGTTTCTCAGTTGGAACATTCGTAGCATCAACAAAAGACTGAATGACCTAATTGCATATGTTACCTGTAACAACATAGATATAATTGCTTTACAGGAGCCCTACACGTCCAATATGATAAACAAAACCCCACCAAAGATCAGAGGGTATGCATCCTATAATAAAAGTAACGCCACAGGCCTATTAACTTACGTCAGAAGTGATTTACCGCACATTCTTGTGAGCACGTCACACAATGTACACACACAGTACCATCACTTTCATGTACAAACTACAGCAGGCCACTTTTCATTCCTCAACGTATATGCCAGAAGCCAGAAACTCAATGTAACATTGTTCCCAGATCTAGACAATCATGGGACAATATACATGGGAGATTTTAATGCTAGACATATTACGCTGGGAGACAGTACTAACAACGATAATGGATGCAAATTTATCAAATATGTTTATGACAACAGATTAACCGTGTATACTACGGATACCCAAACTCATTTATTGGGAGGCAGACTTGATTATGTAATGGATAGAAACCTTGTGCAAGATAGGATGGAATGTTCGTTGGTAAATCACTTAGTTAGTGATCACTATGCAGTTTCTGCTTCCTATGAGGTACAGTGTGATGTACCTAATAGACATCAGAGACGGAAAATGAATATTCCATATGGCTTGCATGACCACTTTATTAATTGTATATCAAAATGGTATCAAGATTACACAATAACGAATGTACAAGCCTTCTCCAGAGATCTCGTTGATACGATTACTACCTACTACGACACATGGGTGTGTTGGGGAACAGGTCGTAAGCCTAGCAGAAGTGGGCAACACCTGCCACCACCCAAGTGGGTCCTCGACCCCGTATTTGTTAAAGAACATGAACGAGTAAAGCAACTTGGAGATACGTACAAACGAACCAAAGCACAAGGTGACTTGCATGCATTTCTAGTTGCAAATAGAGAGGTGAGAGACATGAGCAACGTCATACGTAATAAACATTGGGAAGAGTTCCTACAAAGTATAAATGAGCAAACAACACTTGTTGAAGTTTGGGAAAAGATACGAAAAATCTCTAGAAGCAGCCCAACCAAACCACTGCACCACAGCCCACTAGAACAAGCAAACATTCTCCTTGATCAATGGGCACTAACATCGAGCTACGACTCACTCCCAATTAACATACAGCACAAACTTGATGACACACGCCCCAACAGACAACGAACCATCAATCTTGCCTGTACAGCTATCGACGTGTCGGACCTTAATGATGTAACTGAATGGGAATTAAATCATGCACTAAAGATGGGAAAATCAACTGTTCCTGGAGAGGATGGTATTACTTACAGTCTACTGAGATTAGTCTCACACGTACCAGGTAATCCACTATTAGTGTTGTACAGAATGAGTTTACGTGAAGGAGTATTACCTGATGCTTGGACAAAGAGTGTCAT
Source organism: Procambarus clarkii (assembly GCF_040958095.1). NCBI lineage: Eukaryota > Metazoa > Arthropoda > Malacostraca > Decapoda > Cambaridae > Procambarus > Procambarus clarkii. The sequence continues at coordinate 22,673,268 of NC_091175.1, forward strand.
TGTTCCCATCCCCAAACCACACTCAGATAATTATAGACCCATATCTTTAACATCTTGTGTTTGTAAAGTGCTTGAACGTATTGTTCTTAACCGACTCATGTATCGTATACAGGGGCACCTGTCACCCCAACTGTTTGGATTTATGCCTGGGCTCAGTACACAACACTGTTTTGCCGAGTACTTCGCACATATTGAAGCTTCCCCCCAAACAGTCTTCATCGACCTAGCAGCAGCTTTTGATACAGCAAACAGAGGAATCATACTGGAACAGCTTGCCGAGCTGGGAATACAAGGAAAATTACTGAAATGGATAAAGGGCTATTTGTCTAATCGAACAGCATATGTTTTGTTTAATGGTGTTAAAAGCACAGAGAGCAAACACTTTGAACTGGGAACTCCACAAGGAGGGGTCCTCAGTCCCTTATTGTTCAACGTTCTGATGCATAAACTTATTAAAGATCTTCCAACTAATAATGAAGACACTGTCATTTGTTATGCTGATGATATATGTTTACAGGCTGCCACCGAGCCTAGAATGCAAGTTCTGCTCGACGCTTTTGCTACTAGAGCTGAGGAATGTGGCCTCCTTATCTCTGTACAGAAAACTCGTGCCCTCATTCCATGTGGTATTCCACCACCCAATTATCATATAGATGAGCGAGCACTTGAGAACTGCGAGTCTTACAGATACCTTGGTGTCCCCATTAACGACCCTGGGTACCTTTCTTCTCTCAAGAGGAGACTTTGGGAGAGATTAAAGCCCTTGCGGGTCCTTGTTGGTGTCAATCATGGACTTAACGTGAGACTTGCTAGAATGTTTTATGTATCATTTATACGCTCTGTGATTGACTACAATGCTCTACATCTCACACTGTATACTGACAAAGAGCTGAAATCTCTTGAAACCTTGCAAAATGAAGCTATGCGTCTCATCCTTGGGGCTCCAAAGTCCACGAGAATAGTTAACATGAGAGCAGAGTTAAAATTACCTACCATAAGTGAGAGAATCTTGTCTATTAGCACAGTTTTCGGCGTGAAGGCATTGAGTAGATCTAGACCACACATGAAGTTTCAAGCTAAACTTTCTAATATGCTACACTCACCTGAGGTCTATAGAAGAAGAACGAAATCTGATTATGTATATTGGTTCTACAAGGTAGCCAACTCCATCAAAATATTAAATATGTACCCAACTCGACTAATGATTAATCAGCCAATTACTCCATGGGATAACTGGGATCTATCAGTTGATTTTGTAAATGCGCCCAAGAAAGATAGTGTGCACACTACATTGTTAAAACAGTTAACACTGAAAAGCATCACTGAAAGTACTCAGAGTATGGGTAACGATGTTTATCAGTGCTATACCGACGGCTCTGTAGAAGAAGGTGGACGATGTACCGGATGTGCATGTAACATATTTGAACAATCTTCTCTCGTACATACAGCAATGAAGCGCGTCAATGACTGGGCAAGTACAACTCAAACCGAACTTGCAGGCATATACCTTGCCACTGAATTTTTAAAAGACAAAGGCAGTGGACTTATATACTGTGACTCGCAGAGTGCACTCCTGGCATTGAACGCACATAGTAGTGACACCCAGAAAATAGTCAGTGATATTCGAATGAATGTTTTAGCTGCCAAAGAAAACAGATTTGAGATTAAATTCCTATGGATACCATCACATGTTGGCATCTCAAGGCATGACACTGTTGATATGCTTGCTAAGTTAGCTTGCAGAAAACCAGTGGTAGAAATTGATATGGGTGTTTCATTAGCAGTGACAAAGAGAATACTTAAACAAATATCTAATGAAAATCTCACCGACCTAACAAATTCTCAAAGACCTGAAAGTTGTAGCATTAAATATTATGATAGATATCGTGAGGAGACATTCACATATGGGACTAATAGAACAAGAACCCGGCAATGTGATGTTATAGTGGCCAGAATACGCATGGGATATAGACGTATCTGGCAGCTTTCTCAAAACCCAAATGTCGAGTACACAATGTGTCAACTTTGTGAAAGAGAAAACATGCACTCTCTTGAACATTATATTGTAGAATGTCCCATACTGACTGACTTTCGCCCTCCTGGGCTAAGGTATGCTGAACTCTGTAATTACTATATGAGTACTGGAACACTTGATGATATATTGGACTTGTATCCAAAATTGACCATGTAATGTATCAGTCATACAATGTATGTATGTGATGTAACTATATAACCTGAGCTTGTAAAAGCACCTTCATCACCTTCAGTGATTAAGTGCTTAATTGCACACTAGTTTCTTTATCAGCTACCTCACCCTGTCAGAGTAAATGAGACAAATGTATGTGAATGCATGTATGTGTGTATATATGTATGTGTATGTGTGTGTGTGTATGTATATGTATGGGTATAAAGCATATATGGAAGCTGATCAGAATTGCATTTCACCTTTGTGAATGTACATTAATGACACTATGTAAAAGACACATCTAATACTTTATGTAGGGCATACGTAAATCTGTGTATCTATGTATTTACGTATGTAGGTTAGCTTAGCATTTTAAAAGCACCGAATCACCTTCTGTGGTTGAGTGTTCAATAAACCCTTGAACTATATGTTTAACACTTCTCTAACCCTGTCCATGGAGGACAGAAGAAAATGTATATATGCTGGTTAGCATTGTAAATGTGTGGCCACGTCTGTGGTAGAAAATAAAAAAAAAAAAAAAAAAAAAAACTGCCTTCATGATGGAGGCCGGAAGTAATTAGCGCGGCCATTTGGTCACTTTTTGCCTCAGAAGTTTAGACTTAATCTCTAATAATAATTACGAGGAGGAGCTGTGACACCTTCCAACGGCGCTCATTAAAGAGGTAATTTACACCAGAAGCCGTGACGTCATTCCCATTCACGGCTGAATTTGTGACGTCATTCCCATTCACGTCAGAATCAGTGACGTCATTCTCAGTCACAATAGAATCCGAGGCGTCTTCCTGTGTGTGTACTCACCTGCCGGACCAACCGGGCTGTGGTGGGTATGTGGGCCTGCGGGCCGCTCCAAGCAACAGCCTGGTGGACCAAACTCTCACAAGTCAAGCCTGGCCTCGGGCCGGGCTTGGTGAGTTGAAGAACTACCAGAACCCCATCAACCAGGTACCTATTTGTACTCACCTATTTGTGTCTGCAGGATCGAACATTGACTCTTGGATTCCGCCGTTCTAGCCATCGGTTGTTTACAGCAATGACTCCTGTCCTATTTCCCTATCATACCTAGTTTTAAAATTATGAATAGGGTTTGCTTCCACATCCGTCGAAAATGAGAGGCCTAAATGTGATTCTTCCTGTACCCACTTCAGCCTTGACACATTACTGTACCCACTTCAGCCTTGACACATTACTGTACCCACTTCAGCCTTGACCCATTACTGTACCCACTTCAGCCCTGACCCATTACTGTACCCACTTCAGCCCTGACCCATTACTGTACCCACTCCTATACCCACGTCAAACTGGGTACCCTCTGGATTTTTTTAATAAAGAAAGTCGTTCTCTGACCCTTTTCCCGCTGATTAACTTTATTTTTTCGATATTTTCTGTTACAATTTGTTGTTTAAACGAGTGAGTACAAGACTTGTGGCTGCTGGTAGCAGGCTGAGACCTTCCCATACATCATGGTATACCGTACACTGCTAGCTTTCCCTGGAACACGACCCGTTATTATGTTTACAACCAGGTTGTACCCCCCCCCCCTCGCCATTCCTCTCCCTCTTTCTGCTTCTCCTGCTCTCTCCTGCTTCTCTCGCCTCTTCCTCCTCCTCCTCCTCCTCCTCCTCCTCCTCCTCCTCCTCCTCTCTCCTCCTCCTCTCTCCTCCTCCTCTCTCCTCCTCCTCTCTCCTCCTCCTCTCTCTACTCACTCCCTGGTGCGTATCACTGAGCCTGGTGCTGTCTATAGCCTCTAGGGAAATGTGGAGCGCCTGGAGCCGTCAGGAAGGGTTTGGAGATCGTGCCGTTTGGGCCATGGTCAAGCTTTTGGGCGCCTACTCCGACCTAAATATAATGCCCGGGAGCCCTAAGTAATTCCTTAGGCCATGCCCCACCTGTGTTTCTTCAACTCTTGGCATGCCCACCTGTGTGGCTTGGCATTATGTGGGCGCTACACCTGTCACCTGGTCATCACCTGGGGAGGAGGTGCACCCAGCACACAGTGTATCTAACCTTAAACACGACACACGTCTCGCAGAGTATACCATCTTGGCCAGGCACTCTTGATCTAGTGTCCTGAAACCTTAAGGTCTAGTCAGAGGAGAGTTTGACAACGATTTTAGTTCTAATTTCTACGAGTGGAGTACTTTTCCTGCCCCCAGCTTACTCGTAGGTATATCACGTTGTCGTCCTCCGATCCCTGAAGGGGGTTCAGATGGCTGGTGGTCACCACTGTCGGCTGAAGTGACGTGAGCCTTATCGACATGCTTTAGGAAATCTTCATTTTGCCGACATGCTAACATTAGGAGATGGGTATCGTCCCTTCAGTAGCGTCTGTCTGTCCCCCCGGGCCAGATATGCTGCTCTTAAGAGATTGAGTTAACGGTAGAGTGTTTTGTGGTACCAGATCGTGCTCTTTCAAACTCTGAGTTCATGCTTCTGGATCAAATACTTTTGAGGTAATCAGTATACTTGGTGCGTGTGTCTGGAGGGTCCCGGGACGTGGGTTCGATCCCATCGTTTGTCTTCAATATTTTATCATTCGTGGATCACGTTCTTGGGCTATTGTGTGTTCTTGCTTATATTACGGTGCTTGGTAAATATCCTGATATATTAAGGATGTAGGAAACTTCTTGGGCCATAGTAGGCAGCTCCTATTGGTCCATCTCCAGGTATACTCCGTAGGAAGCAGCTCCTATTGGCCCACACGAGGCAGCTCCTATTGGTCCATCTCCATGTATACTCCGTAGGAAGCAGCTCCTATTGGCCCATACTAGGCAGCTCCTATTTATTTCCACCCATTTTTTTTATTAATATATTAGGTACAACTGCATTAGTGCAGCTACCCTAGACTATATGAAGGGGAGTACAGTGTCAAAAAGCTAGCTACGTGATGCTAAAAATCCCCATCACACAAGATGGTTAGTCATACAGGGCCATATGTTCAGTAGCCTGCACTGGCAAATTTTGGGTACACTGTGAGGATATCTTCAAGAACACGAGAGTGAATAAAGTAATTGCAAAGCTCCAGGTACCTCATGCCAACGAGTCTGAATGGTCTAATAACTGGGCATTCAGTGATGTAGTGCGGGAGATCATGCCGCAGTTCCTGCTCACAGAGTTTGCAACTGGAGTGCTCAGGATTGGGAGATCCGTCACCTGTACCCAAACACATTCATATATATGTCTAACCTACGCTTGAAACACTTCATCAATCCGAATCATCCTCTGCAGATGACACGAGGATTTTCATGAGAGTGGAGAATATAGAGAACACAGCAAACCTCCAAATTGATATCAATCCTGTCTTTCACTCGGCCATAAGAAAAATGAAAAAACGAAAATATTAGAAACGGAAACAACGTATAAACGTGAGTTCTATAGAGCGTGAGTTCACACTATAGAACAGAAGAACATGTAAAAGATCTAGGAGTAATTATGTCCTAAGACCTTTTAAAGAACACAGTAAAGTTATTAAAGAACACAGTAAAGTTATTGAAGAACAAAGTAAAGTTATTAAATAACACAGTAAAGTTATTAAAGAACACAGTAAAGTTATTAAAGAAACACAGTAAAGTTATTAAAGAACACAGTAAAGTTATTAAAGAACACAGTAAAGTTATTAAAGAACACAGTAAAGTTATTAAAGAAACACAGTAAAGTTATTAAAGAACACAGTAAAGTTATTAAAAAACACAGTAAAGTTATTAAAGAACACAGTAAAATTATTAAAGAACACAGTAAAGTTATTAAAGAACACAGTAAAGTTATTAAAGAACACAGTAAAGTTATTAAAGAACACAGTAAAGTTATTAAAGAACACAGTAAAGTTATTAAAGAAACACAGTAAAGTTATTAAAGAACACAGTAAAGTTAGCTGGTTCCAAGTTAGCAGGTTGGGAGGGTGTCCCAAGATAAAGTGGATACATGCCATACCAATGATGCAGGCAGCAGCAGTAGTGTGACTCAGGCAGCTGTAGTGTGAGGCAGGCAGCAGCAGTAGTGTGACTCAGGCAGCTGTAGTGTGAGGCAGGCAGCAGCAGTAGTGTGACTCAGGCAGCTGTAATGTGAGGCAGGCAGCAGCAGTAGTGTGACTCAGGCAGCTGTAGTGTGAGGCAGGCAGCTGTAGTGTGACTCAGGCAGCTGTAGTGTGAGGCAGGCAGCTGTAGTGTGACTCAGGCAGCTGTAGTGTGAGGCAGGCAGCAGCTGTAGTGTGACTCAGGCAGCTGTAGTGTGAGGCAGGCAGCTGTAGTGTGACTCAGGCAGCTGTAGTGTGAGGCAGGCAGCAGCAGTAGTGTGACTCAGGCAGCTGTAGTGTGAGGCAGGCAGCAGCAGTAGTGTGACTCAGGCAGCTGTAGTGTGAGGCAGGCAGCTGTAGTGTGACTCAGGCAGCTGTAGTGTGAGGCAGGCAGCAGCAGTAGTGTGACTCAGGCAGCTGTAGTGTGAGGCAGGCAGCAGCAGTAGTGTGACTCAGGCAGCTGTAGTGTGACTCAGGCAGCTGTAGTGTGAGACAGGCAGCAGCAGTAGTGTGACTCAGGCAGCTGTAGTGTGAGGCAGGCAGCAGCAGTAGTGTGACTCAGGCAGCTGTAGTGTGAGGCAGGCAGCAGCAGTAGTGTGACTCAGGCAGCTGTAGTGTGAGGCAGGCAGCAGCAGTAGTGTGACTCAGGCAGCTGTAGTGTGAGGCAGGCAGCAGCAGTAGTGTGACTCAGGCAGCTGTAGTGTGAGACAGGCAGCAGCAGTAGTGTGACTCAGGCAGCTGTAGTGTGAGGCAGGCAGCTGTAGTGTGACTCAGGCAGCTGTAGTGTGACTCAGGCAGCTGTAGTGTGAGGCAGGCAGCAGCAGTAGTGTGACTCAGGCAGCTGTAGTGTGACTCAGGCAGCTGTAGTGTGACTCAGGCAGCTGTAGTGTGAGGCAGGCAGCAGCTGTAGTGTGACTCAGGCAGCTGTAGTGTGACTCAGGCAGCTGTAGTGTGAGGCAGGCAGCAGCAGTAGTGTGACTCAGGCAGCTGTAGTGTGAGACAGGCAGCAGCAGTAGTGTGACTCAGGCAGCTGTAGTGTGAGGCAGGCAGCAGCAGTAGTGTGACTCAGGCAGCTGTAGTGTGAGACAGGCAGCAGCAGTAGTGTGACTCAGGCAGCTGTAGTGTGAGGCAGGCAGCTGTAGTGTGACTCAGGCAGCTGTAGTGTGAGGCAGGCAGCAGCAGTAGTGTGACTCAGGGAGCTGTAGTGTGAGACAGGCAGCAGCAGTAGTGTGACTCAGGCAGCTGTAGTGTGAGGCAGGCAGCTGTAGTGTGACTCAGGCAGCTGTAGTGTGAGACAGGCAGCAGCAGTAGTGTGACTCAGGCAGCTGTAGTGTGAGACAGGCAGCAGCAGTAGTGTGACTCAGGCAGCTGTAGTGTGAGGCAGGCAGCAGCAGTAGTGTGACTCAGGCAGCTGTAGTGTGAGACAGGCAGCAGCAGTAGTGTGACTCAGGCAGCTGTAGTGTGAGGCAGGCAGCAGCAGTAGTGTGACTCAAGCAGCTGTAGTGTGAGGCAGCAGCAGTAGTGTGACTCAGGCAAAAATAGTGTGAGAGCAGGCAATAACAGTCATACTAGGATGGTCCAATAGTTAAGGAATACCGCCTCAGGCCACTCCTGGGCCGGATGGTCGCTGGCCAGATGTTGCCCGGCTGTGTTGCCGTTGCTTGAGCTTCTGTTTATGCAACGGGTCGTGAGGCCTGACGTGGCTACTAACGCTGCCGTTGCTCTTCCTGTTACTAGTCCCATTGTGGGGGTGTCCCATTGTGGGTGTGTCCCATTGTGAGGGTGTCCCATTGTGAGGGTGTCCCATTGTGGGTGTGTCCCATTGTGAGGGTGTCCCATTGTGAGGGTGTCCCATTGTGGGTGTGTCCCATTGTGAGGGTGTCCCATTGTGAGGGTGTCCCATTGTGGAGGTGTCCCATTGTGAGGGTGTCCCATTGTGAGGGTGTGTCCCATTGTGAGGGTGTCCCATTGTGGGGGTGTCCCATTGTGGGTGTGTCCCATTGTGAGGGTGTCCCATTGTGAGGGTGTCCCAATGTGGGGGTGTCCCATTGTGGGTGTGTCCCATTGTGAGGGTGTCCCATTGTGAGGGTGTCCCAATGTGGGGGTGTCCCATTGTGGGGGTGTCCCAATGTGGGGGTGTTCCATTGTGGGGGTGTCCCAATGTGGGTGTGTCCCATTGTGAGGGTGTCCCATTGTGAGGGTGTCCCAATGTGGGGGTGTCCCATTGTGGGGGTGTCCCAATGTGGGGGTGTTCCATTGTGGGGGTGTCCCAATGTGGGGGTGTCCCAATGTGGGGGTGTCCCATTGTGGGGGTGTCCCATTGTGGGTGTGTCCCATTGTGAGGGTGTCCCATTGTGAGGGTGTCCCATTGTGGGGGTGTCCCAATGTGGGGGTGTTCCATTGTGGGGGTGTCCCAATGTGGGGGTGTCCCATTGTGAGGGTGTCCCATTGTGGGGGTGTCCCATTGTGAGGGTGTCCCATTGTGAGGGTGTGTCCCATTGTGAGGGTGTCCCATTGTGAGGGTGTGTCCCATTGTGAGGGTGTCCCATTGTGGGGGTGTCCCATTGTGGGGGTGTCCCATTGTGGGGGTGTCCCATTGTGAGGGTGTCCCATTGTGAGGGTGTCCCATTGTGAGGGTGTGTCCCATTGTGAGGGTGTCCCATTGTGGGGGTGTCCCATTGTGGGGGTGTCCCATTGTGAGGGTGTCCCATTGTGAGGGTGTGTCCCATTGTGAGGGTGTCCCATTGTGAGGGTGTACCATTATGAGGGTGTCCCATTGTGGGGGTGTCCCAATGTGGGGGTGTTCCATTGTGGGAGTGTCCCATTGTGGGGGTGTCCCATTGTGAGGGTGTCCCATTGTGAGGGTGTACCATTATGAGGGGTGTCCCATTGTGGGGGTGTGTCCCATTGTGGGGGTGTGTCCCATTGTGGGGGTGTCCCATTGTGAGGGTGTCCCATTGTGAGGGTGTGTCCCATTGTGAGGGTGTCCCATTGTGGAGGTGTCCCATTGTTGGGGTGTCCCATTGTGAGGGTGTCCCATTGTGAGGGTGTGTCCCATTGTGAGAGTGTCCCATTGTGAGGGTGTCCCATTGTGAGGGTGTCCCATTGTTTGGGTGTCCCATTGTGAGGGTGTCCCATTGTGAGGGTGTGTCCCATTGTGGGGGTGTCCCATTGTGGGGGTGTCCCATTGTGAGGGTGTCCCATTGTGAGGGTGTCCCATTGTGAGGGTGTCCCATTGTGGGGGTGTTCCATTGTGGGGGTGTTCCATTGTGGGGGTGTCCCATTGTGAGGGTGTGTCCCATTGTGGGGGTGTCCCATTGTGGGGGTGTCCCATTGTTGGGGTGTCCCATTGTGAGGGTGTCCCATTGTGAGGGTGTCCCATTGTGAGGGTGTCCCATTGTGAGGGTGTGTCCTATTGTGAGGGTGTCCCATTGTGAGGGTGTCCCATTGTGGGGGTGTCCCATTGTGGGGGTGTCCCATTGTGTGGGTGTGTCCCATTGTGAGGGTGTCCCATTGTGAGGGTGTCCCATTGTGAGGGTGTCCCATTGTGAGGGTGTCCCATTGTGGGGGTGTCCCATTGTGGGGGTGTTCCATTGTGGGGGTGTCCCATTGTGAGGGTGTCCCATTGTGGGGGTGTCCCATTGTGAGGGTGTCCCATTGTGGGGGTGTCCCATTGTGGGTGAAGCCCACTTTATATGCTCATTCATCCCTGATGCTCCAGCGGCCACAATCAGGATTCATCAAGGCTTTACGGGCTCACTTACGAAGCCTGTACATCTTTCTCCGATCATAGCGGCTTAGTCTGTATGTATTTAGCCGGATACAAGCTTCGAAATTCACAACCCGAGGTTCTTGTTGTTGTAAACAACCCCGTAACGCTTCGGTGGACATAAAGTGTTTAATAAATGCAAACTAAACCGACATGGTTTAGGATGTACAGGTTTCGCAAATGGTTCCATAGTCCTGGCGCTGGTTCGCGATCCAATAACAGACTAGTCACCTGAGGGCCACACGTGTGCTCGTCCAATATGAATGTTAATATACGCCAATGTCACCGGCCTACGCATACATATGAACGCATGTACTCACCTGTGCGTAAAGAATGGCTTCCATGATCTCGCGCATGCGCACCGTGGCCCGCCAGTTGAGAGGCGGGCCCAAAGAGCCAGAGCTCAACCCCCCGCAAGCGCAACTAGGTGAGTACAGTTCATTTATAAAAACAATACAAGGTAATGACAACATACATATTGGCCTAGTATGCAAGGGGCACGACTTGCCTAACAGGCAGAATGATTTTCGTTAATTTTAAATATCGGTTTTAAAATTGGTTTATTTGAATTGCTATTATTATATTATTTTAAGAACATGAATTATTAAATTATGTTAGGTCAGGATAGATAAGTTAGGTTAGGTAGGTTAGGTTAGGTAGGTTAGGTTAGGTAGGTTAGGTTAGGTTAGGTTAGGTTAGGTAGGTTAGGTTAGGTAGGTTAGGTTAGGTAGGTTAGGTTAGGTAGGTTAGGTTAGGTTAGGTTAGGTAGGTTAGGTTAGGTAGGTTAGGTTAGGTAGGTTTGGTTAGGTTAGGTAGGTTAGGTTAGGTAGGTTAGGTTAGGTAGGTTAGGTTAGGTAGGTTTGGTTAGGTTAGGTAGGTTAGGCTAGGTTAGGTAGGTTAGGTAGGTTAGGCTAGGTTAGGTAGGTTAGGTTAGGTAGGTTAGGCTAGGTTAAGTAGGTTAGGTAGGTTAGGCTAGGTTAAGTAGGTTAGGTAGGTTAGGCTAGGTTAGGTAGGTTAGGTTAGGTTAGGCTAGGTTAGGTAGGTAAGGTTAGGCTAGGTTAGGTAGGTTAGGCTAGGTTAAGTAGGTTAGGTTAGGTTAGGCTAAGTTAGGTAGGTTAGGCTAGGTTAGGTTAGGTTAGATAGGTTAGGTTAGGTTTGATAAAATGTATTTTAGTTCTAACTCAAATTAAACAAAAAATAAGTTATATATAATATGATGGAGAGCTCTCTCGTTCCATAAGAATTGTTGTCAGAAAAATATATATTTTCAGGAAAACTGGGCATATTAGGCAACGTGGCCCCAACCACTTGGTGGACGGTCGGGGAATTGAACGCCGACCTGCATGAAGCGAGACCGTCGCTCTACCGTACAGCCCAAGTGGTTAGACCTACAGGTTACCATTTTGGTGGTCTGTGGTTCGAGGCACCGATAGCCCAAGTGAATGAATGGTTACCATGCCGTGATACTTTCGACAGTTCCGAACACCGCGGAGCTGATATGAGAATGCTGTACCACAGAACTGAGCACCACAGATAGGTGGTGAAAGAGATAGGAAGTAGGGGACAGTATTTGTCAACACACACTCTCTCTCTCTCTCTCTCTCTCTCTCTCTCTCTCTCTCTCTCTCACTCTCACTCTCACTCTCCCTCTCATGAATGGAGTCCCAATCATTGAGAGGTTTGTCCATTCGGAGCCTGTGAGTCCGCATGTGTTTACTAGTCAACCCATTCAATGGTCTGAACACTCTCAGACCTCTTGAGACAGGCAGGTCACTCTCCATTGTGTAGTGGAGACGTGTGAACCACCTGGGGTTGTCTCTCGACCAGCTGGGGTTGTCTCGACCAGCTGGGGTTGTCTCTCCACCAGCTGGGGTTGTCTCTCGACCAGCTGGGGTTGTCTCGACCAGCTGGGGTTGTCTCTCCACCAGCTGGGGTTGTCTCTCCACCAGCTGGGGTTGTCTCTCCACCAGCTGGGGTTGTCTCTCCACCAGCTGGGGTTGTCTCGACCAGCTGGGGTTGTCTCTCGACCAGCTGGGGTTGTTCTCGACCAGCTGGGGTTGTCTCTCGACCAGCTGGGGTTGTTCTCGACCAGCTGGGGTTGTCTCTCGACCAGCTGGGGTTGTCTCGACCAGCTGGGTTGTCTCTCGACCAGCTGGGGTTGTTCTCGACCAGCTGGGGTTGTCTCTCCACCAGCTGGGGTTGTCTCTCCACCAGCTGGGGTTGTCTCTCGACCAGCTGGGGTTGTCTCGACCAGCTGGGTTGTCTCTCGACGAGCTGGGGTTGTTCTCGACCAGCTGGGGTTGTCTCTCCACCAGCTGGGGTTGTCTCTCCACCAGCTGGGGTTGTCTCCACCAGCTGGGGTTGTTCTCGACCAGCTGGGGTTGTCTCTCCACCAGCTGGGGTTGCATCTCGACCAGCTGGGGTTGTCTCGACCAGCTGGGGTTGTCTCGACCGGCTGGGGTTGTCTCTCGACCAGCTGGGGTTGTCTCTCGACCAGCTGGGGTTGTCTCTCGACCAGCTGGGGTTGTTCTCCACCAGCTGGGGTTGTCTTTCGACCAGCTGGGGTTGTCTCTCGACCAGCTGGGTTGTCTCTCGACCAGCTGGGGTTGTCTCGACCAGCTGGGGTTGTTCTCGACCAGCTGGGGTTGTCTCGACCAGCTGGAGTTGTCTATCCACCAGCTGGGGTTGTCTCTCGACCAGCTGGGGTTGTCTCTCGACCAGCTGGGGTTGTCTCTCAACCAGCTGGGGTTGTCTCTCGACCAGCTGGGGTTGTCTCTCGACCAGCTGGGTTGTCTCTCGACCAGCTGGGGTTGTCTCTCGACCAACTGGGTTGTCTCTTGACCAGCTGGGGTTGTCTCTCGACCAGCTGGGTTGTCTCTCGACCAGCTGGGGTTGTCTCTCGACCAGCTGGGGTTGTCTCTCGACCAGCTGGGGTTGTCTCTCGACCAGCTGGGGTTGTCTCTCGACCAGCTGGGTTGTCTCTTGACCAGCTGGGGTTGTCTCGACCAGCTGGGGTTGTCTCTCGACCAACTGGGTTGTCTCTTGACCAGCTGGGGTTGTCTCTCGACCAGCTGGGTTGTCTCTCGACCAGCTGGGGTTGTCTCTCGACCAGCTGGGGTTGTCTCTCGACCAGCTGGGGTTGTCTCTCGACCAGCTGGGGTTGTCTCTCGACCAGCTGGGTTGTCTCTCGACCAGCTGGGGTTGTCTCTCGACCAACTGGGTTGTCTCTTGACCAGCTGGGGTTGTCTCTCGACCAGCTGGGTTGTCTCTCGACCAGCTGGGGTTGTCTCTCGACCAGCTGGGGTTGTCTCTCGACCAGCTGGGGTTGTCTCTCGACCAGCTGGGTTGTCTCTCGACCAGCTGGGGTTGTCTCGACCAGCTGGGGTTGTTCTCGACCAGCTGGGGTTGTCTCGACCAGCTGGGGCTGTCTATCCACCAGCTGGGTTGTCTCTCCACCAGCTGGGGTTGTCTCTCCACCAGCTGGGGTTGTCTCGACCAGCTGGGGTTGTCTCTCGACCAGCTGGGTTGTCTCTCGACCAGCTGGGGTTGTCTCTCGACCAGCTGGGGTTGTCTCTCGACCAGCTGGGGTTGTCTCTCCACCAGCTGGGGTTGTCTCGACCAGCTGGGGTTGTCTCTCGACCAGCTGGGGTTGTCTCTCCACCAGCTGGGGTTGTCTCTCGACCAGCTGGGGTTGTCTCTCCACCAGCTGGGGGTGTCTCCACCAGCTGGTTATTTTAAAGTTATGTTCATTCACATTCTAAAACTTTATTCACAAACTGTTGTACATTTCTCAGTTTACAGAAGATTTTATACATTATATACGAGAGTGAGTCATAATCAGAGGGTGGGAAACAATCGGTAATACAGTATACTGTATAATAATTACTGTATTGTATACCTACTGTATAATTTAGGAATAGAAGCTTTATTTGTCAATGAGTCATAAATATCATTGCAGTTGTGACTGGAGTGAACAGGTGTACAGTTGTGACTGTGGTGTACAGGTGTACAGTTGTGACTGTGGTGTACAGGTGTACAGTTGTGACTGTGGTGTACAGGTGTACAGTTGTGACTGTGGTGTACAGGTGTACAGTTGTGACTGTGGTGTACAGGTGTACAGTTGTGACTGTGGTGTACAGGTGTACAGTTGTGACTGTGGTGTACAGGTGTACAGTTGTGACTGTGGTGTACAGGTGTACAGTTGTGACTGTGGTGTACATATGTACAGTTGTGACTGTGGTGTACAGGTGTACAGTTGTAACTGTGGTGTACAGGTGTACAGTTGTGACTGTGGTGTACAGGTGTACATTTGTGACTGTGGTGTACATATGTACAGTTGTGACTGTGGTGTACAGGTGTACAGTTGTGACTGTGGTGTACAGGTGTACAGTTGTGACTGTGGTGTACAGGTGTACAGTTGTGACTGTGGTGTACAGGTGTACAGTTGTGACTGTGGTGTACAGGTGTACAGTTGTGACTGTGGTGTACAGGTGTACAGGTGTACAGTTGTGACTGTGGTGTACAGGTGTACATGTGTACAGTTGTGACTGTGGTGTACATATGTACAGTTGTGACTGTGGTGTACAGGTGTACAGTTGTGACTGTGGTGTACAGGTGTACAGTTGTGACTGTGGTGTACAGGTGTACAGTTGTGACTGTGGTGTACAGGTGTACAGTTGTGACTGTGGTGTACAGGTGTACAGTTGTGACTGTGGTGTACAGGTGTACAGGTGTACAGTTGTGACTGGTGTACAGGTGTACATGTGTACAGTTGTGACTGTGGTGTACATATGTACAGTTGTGACTGTGGTGTACAGGTGTACAGTTGTGACTGTGGTGTACAGGTGTACAGTTGTGACTGTGGTGTACAGGTGTACAGTTGTGACTGTGGTGTACAGGTGTACAAGTGACTGGAGTGAACAGGTGAACAGTTTAGGTGACTTCGAAGTTTCAAGGATCAAAGTCTCCATGAACTGACGCCTACAACAGCCTTGTGGTTGGTGGTCTGATCAACCAAGCTGTTAGACGCCCCTGTTCGCATTCTGACATAAGAATCACAACCCGGTTGATCAGGACCCGAATTTATCCACCACTTACGAAACCTCTGCATCTTTTTGTTTAAACAGTTTATGAGTTTCAAAGCAATACGAGGTTAGTTATGACAATAACGACCCTCGGTTGTGAAGTTCCGCTTAATTATGTAACCCTTGTGTAAGTGGAACGGTATATTATGGTATCCTATCTTGAGGTTATCTTGAGATGATTTCGGGGCTTAGCGTTCCCGCGGCCCGGTCCTCGACCAGGCCTCCTTTTTGTTACACACCCCCAGGAAGCAGCCCGTAGCAGCTGTCTAACTCCCAGGTACCTATTTACTGCTAGGTAACAGGGGCATCAGGGTGAAAGAAGCATTTTGTCTATTTGTCTCCGCCTCCACCGGGGAATCGAACCCGGGACCTCAGGACTACGAATCCGAAGCGCTGTCCACCCAGCTGTCAGGCGCCCTATGGTATAGTAAATAAACAAAATAAATAATAAATTTATAAACATATATAATAATAAAAATATAGTAAATAAACAATAAGTAAACGATATAGTAAATAAAGAAAATTTATTGCATTTCTTACTAATATTTTTTTTTTTTTAAGTTTTCAGTGTGACCTTTTACATAGTTAGCTCTTGATACAGTGTAACCCTTCAAATAGTGACTGGCTGCATAATTGCTCAGGTAAGATAACCTCAAGATAAGCTCAAGATAACCTCAAGATAAGCTCAAGATAACCTCAAGATAACCTCAAGATAACCAGGTAATGGACACCTCATAGAGGTTTCCTTCTATGTTTCAGTAACTGCCAGGTTTGCTAGCAGAAGGTTGGATGGTCGGGGACCGCTGATGGCGTCTTCTCTGTGTTCCTGGCAGCTCTTGCGTTCATTTAATGCTCCTAATCATATCTACCGCGCTAACATGTATTTCTGTGATGTAGGTTTGGTATCTGGAAAGGAGACGAGAAAGGTATCAAATAATATGTAAGTGGAAGATACTGGAGGGCCAGGTGCCAAGTTTATACAGTAGAATAACAACATACTGGAGCGGGAGATACGGAAGGAAATGCAGAATAGAACCAGTGAGGAGTAGAGGTGCCATAGGTACAAATCAGAGAACACTGAACATCAGAGGTCCACAGCTGTTCAATACCCTCCCAGCAAGCATTATAAATATTGCTGGATCAAAGGTAGATGTCGTTAAGAGGCAATTAGATATTGTCACTCTATGTTAACAGTCAAGAGTGACTGTTAAAAGTCACTCTTGCAAGGAGTGCCGGACCAACCAGGCTGTAGTGGATATGTGGGGCTGCAAGCCGCTCCAAGCAACAGCTTGTTGGACCAAGTTATCACAACTGGTTATTTTGCTAGTAAAACAACTCCGTAAATCCTCTCCAGGTATCTAATTTAATATTGATAGTGTTGTGGTTGTCTCTTCTACCAGCCTACATGGTCTACCAAGTACCAAAAATAATGTTACCTACCAGTAACAATAATAATGTTACCTACCAGTAACAATAATAATGTTACCTACCAGTAACAATAATAATGTTACCTACCAGTAACAATAATAATGTTACCTACCAGTAACAATAATAATGTTACCTACCAGTAACAATAATAATGTTACCTACCAGTAACAATAATAATGTTACCTACCAGTAACAATAATAATGTTACCTACCAGTAACAATAATAATGTTACCTACCAGTAACAATAATAATGTTACCTACCAGTAACAATAATAATGTTATCTACCAGTAACAATAATAATGTTACCTACCAGTAACAATAATAATGTTACCTACCAGTAACAATAATAATGTTACCTACCAGTAACAATAATAATGTTACCTACCAGTAACAATAATAATGTTACCTACCAGTAACAATAATAATGTTACCTACCAGTAACAATAATAATGTTACCTACCAGTAACAATAATAAACAAAGTTAGTATGACCACAAAACTCTTCCACTCACCAACATGAGCGGTTGGTACACCCGTTCCCTTGCCCATTTTCTATGAAGGTTTAGGGATAAAGGATAGTCCCTTAATGGCGTTTGTACCCGGGACTGAAGCTTTTGTGAGGTCAGAATGGAACTCCTTTTAGAGTATGGAATAATCCTTAAGACTGTGCGTGTGTACTCACCTAGTTGTGCTTGCGGGGGTTGAGCTCTGGCTCTTTGGTCCCGCCTCTCAACTGTCAATCAACTGGTGTACAGGTTCCTGAGCCTATTGGGCTCTATCATATCTACATTTGAAACTGTGTATGGAGTCAGCCTCCACCACATCACTGCCTAATGCATTCCATCTGTTAACTACTCTGACACTGAAAAAGTTCTCATGTCTCTGTGGCTCATTAGGGTACTAAGTTTTCACCTGTGTCCCCTTGTTCCGCCCGTGCTAAATAGTTTATCTTAATTTATCCTGTCAATTCCTCTGAGAATTTTATAGGTAGTGATCATGTCTCCACTAACTCTTTTGAGAGTGTGTGCTGGTGCTCTTATATTTTCACAGATCTTTTTTTCCTTGTTGAGTTATTGTCTTCAACTGCTTCTACCTTCTCCATTCGTCATTATAATCAGATTTACTATTACTGTTCACGTGCAGTCACTACCTTTCACTACCTCTGGCACCTTCACCATCTGTCAAAGTCACCATCACTGGTGTCAGTCCCTGTCGGGAGAGATTCATAATAATTTACGTGGAAAATAGTAGAGGGGCTGGTCCCAAACCTGCACACAGAAATAACACCACATGAGACCAGAAGACATGGCAGGATGTGCAGAATACCCCCGTTGAAAAGCAGAGGTGCAACAGGTACTCTGAGAGAGAACTCTATCAACATCAGTGGCCCGAGACTGTTCAACACGCTTCCACTACACATAAGGGACATAACTGGCCGACCCCTCACAGTGTTCAAGAGAGAACTATCAACATCAGAGGCCCGAGACTGTTCAACACGCTTCCACTACACATAAGGGCCATAACTGGCCGACCCCTCACAGTGTTCAAGAGACAACTTGATAAACACCTCCACAGGATACCTGATCAACCAGGCTGTGACCCATACGTCAGGCTGCAAGCAGCTGCGTCCAACAGCCTGGTTGACCAGTCCAGCAACCAGGAGGCCTGATCGAGGACCGGGCCGCAGGGACGCAAGCCCCGAAATCATAGCAAGGTAACCGCAAGGTAGTCTTGGCCTGTTCAGGTTGAACTGTTCATTAGAACAAAGCCAGCAACACTGGAGAGATGTTCGGTACAACTTCCTGAACAGCCAGAATACAACCGCAATACAAGGCGCTCATACAATCATACATCATACTAGTTGTATATTTGAAGCGTCGAGGGAACTCAGATACTGAATGGCTTCTGATTTTAAAATGTCTTTGTGCGTTCTCTAGGTCAGTAATTGACTCATAAAGCAAGGAGTAGCTTAGCTCCCTTAACATATTAACAATTCTAAAAGGTCTAGGACAATCTAGGATGACGCGTTTGTCATAATTTTTGTCCTAAATCTAACACTTGTAATGGTTTAGACGAAACACTGTTTACAAGGAAGAATGATACACTCCAGATCATTTGAAGGCAATATGAATGTCTCGAGCAAAACATTAAGGCAACACTGAAGTACCTCAGCTACCATAGAGTGTTCTTCATTCACCAAGTATACACTTCAGGGGTCAATTATACACTTCCGGGGTCAGTTATACACTTCAGGGGGTCAATTATATACTTCAGGGGTCAGTTATACACTTCAGGGGTCAATTATACACTTCAGGGGTCAATTATACACTTCAGGGGGTCAATTATATACTTCAGGGGTCAGTCATACACTTCAGGGGTCAGTTATACACTTCAGGGGTCAATTATACACTTCAGGGGTCAGTTATACACTTCAGGGGTCAATTATACACTTCAGGGGTCAATTATACACTTCAGGGGTCAATTATACACTTCAGGGGTCAATTATACACTTCAGGGGTCAATTATACACGTCAGGGGGGTCAATTATACACTTCAGTGGTCAATTATACACGTCAGGGGGTCAATTATGCACTTCAGTAGTCAATTATACACGTCAGAGGTCAATTATACACTTCAGGGGTCAATTATACACTTCAGGGGTCAATTATACACTTCAGGGGTCAATTATACACGTCAGGGGTCAATTATACACTTCAGGGGTCAATTATACACTTCAGAGGTCAATTATACACTTCAGGGGTCAATTATACACTTCAGGGGGTCAATTTTACACTTCAGGGGTCAATTATACACTTCAGAGGTCAATTATACACTTCAGGGGTCAATTATACACTTCAGGGGGGTCAATTATACACTTCAGGGGGTCAATTATACACTTCAGGGGTCAATTATACACTTCAGGGGGTCAATTATACACTTCAGAGGTCAATTATACACTTCAGGGGGTCAATTATACACTTCAGGGGGTCAATTATACACTTCAGGGGGTCAATTATACACTTCAGGGGGTCAAATATACACTTCAGAGGTCAATTATACACTTCAGAGGTCAATTATACACTTCAGGGGTCAATTATACACTTCAGGGGTCAATTATACACTTCAGGGGGTCAATTATACACTTCAGAGGTCAATTATACACTTCAGGGGGTCAATTATACACTTCAGGGGGTCAATTATACACTTCAGGGGTCAATTATACACTTCAGGGGGTCAATTATACACTTCAGGGGGTCAATTATACACTTCAGGGGGTCAATTATACACTTCAGGGGGTCAATTATACACTTCAGGGGGTCAATTATACACTTCAGGGGGTCAATTATACACTTCAGAGGTCAATTATACACTTCAGAGGTCAATTATACACTTCAGAGGTCAATTATACACTTCAGGGGTCAATTATACACTTCAGGGGGTCAATTATACACTTCAGGGGGTCAATTATACACTTCAGGGGGTCAATTATACACTTCAGGGGGTCAATTATACACTTCAGGGGGTCAATTATACACTTCAGGGGGTCAATTATACACTTCAGGGGGTCAATTATACACTTCAGGGGGTCAATTATACACTTCAGAGGTCAATTATACACTTCAGAGGTCAATTATACACTTCAGATGTCAATTATACACTTCAGGGGTCAATTATACACTTCAGGGGTCAATTATACACTTCAGGGGTCAATTATACACTTCAGGGGGTCAATTTTACACTTCAGGGGTCAATTATACACTTCAGAGGTCAATTATACACTTCAGGGGTCAATTATACACTTCAGGGGGTCAATTATACACTTCAGGGGGTCAATTATACACTTCAGGGGTCAATTATACACTTCAGGGGGTCAATTATACACTTCAGAGGTCAATTATACACTTCAGGGGGGTCAATTATACACTTCAGGGGGTCAATTATACACTTCAGGGGGTCAATTATACACTTCAGAGGTCAATTATACACTTCAGAGGTCAATTATACACTTCAGGGGTCAATTATACACTTCAGGGGTCAATTATACACTTCAGGGGGTCAATTATACACTTCAGAGGTCAATTATACACTTCAGGGGGTCAATTATACACTTCAGGGGGTCAATTATACACTTCAGGGGGTCAATTATACACTTCAGGGGGTCAATTATACACTTCAGGGGGTCAATTATACACTTCAGGGGGTCAATTATACACTTCAGAGGTCAATTATACACTTCAGAGGTCAATTATACACTTCAGATGTCAATTATACACTTCAGGGGTCAATTATACACTTCAGGGGTCAATTATACACTTCAGGGGTCAATTATACACTTCAGGGGGTCAATTTTACACTTCAGGGGTCAATTATACACTTCAGAGGTCAATTATACACTTCAGGGGTCAATTATACACTTCAGGGGGTCAATTATACACTTCAGGGGGTCAATTATACACTTCAGGGGTCAATTATACACTTCAGGGGGTCAATTATACACTTCAGAGGTCAATTATACACTTCAGGGGGGTCAATTATACACTTCAGGGGGTCAATTATACACTTCAGGGGGTCAATTATACACTTCAGAGGTCAATTATACACTTCAGAGGTCAATTATACACTTCAGGGGTCAATTATACACTTCAGGGGTCAATTATACACTTCAGGGGGTCAATTATACACTTCAGAGGTCAATTATACACTTCAGGGGGTCAATTATACACTTCAGGGGGTCAATTATACACTTCAGGGGGTCAATTATACACTTCAGGGGGTCAATTATACACTTCAGGGGGTCAATTATACACTTCAGGGGGTCAATTATACACTTCAGGGGGTCAATTATACACTTCAGGGGGTCAATTATACACTTCAGAGGTCAATTATACACTTCAGAGGTCAATTATACACTTCAGGGGTCAATTATACACTTCAGGGGTCAATTATACACTTCAGGGGGTCAATTATACACTTCAGAGGTCAATTATACACTTCAGGGGGTCAATTATACACTTCAGGGGGTCAATTATACACTTCAGGGGGTCAATTATACACTTCAGGGGGTCAATTATACACTTCAGGGGGGTCAATTATACACTTCAGGGGTCAATTATACACTTCAGTGGTCAATTATACACTTCAGAGGTCAATTATACACTTCAGAGGTCAATTATACACTTCAGAGGTCAATTATACACTTCAGAAGTCAATTATACACTTCAGAGGTCAATTATACACTTCAGAGGTCAATTATACACTTCAGGGGTCAATTATACACTTCAGAGGTCAATTATACACTTCAGAAGTCAATTATACACTTCAGAGGTCAATTATACACTTCAGAGGTCAATTATACACTTCAGAGGTCAATTATACACTTCAGAGGTCAATTATACACTTCAGAGGTCAATTATACACTTCTGAAGTCAATTATACACTTCAGAGGTCAATTATACACTTCAGAGGTCAATTATACACTTCAGAGGTCAATTATACACTTCAGAGGTCAATTATACACTTCAGAGGTCAATTATACACTTCAGAGGTCAATTATACACTTCAGAGGTCAATTATACACTTCAGGGGTCAATTATACACTTCAGAGGTCAATTATACACTTCAGGGGTCAATTATACACTTCAGGGGTCAATTATACACTTCAGAAGTCAATTATACACTTCAGAGGTCAATTATTCACTTCAGAGGTCAATTATACACTTCAGAGGTCAATTATACACTTCAGGGGTCAATTATACACTTCAGAGGTCAATTATACACTTCAGAAGTCAATTATACACTTCAGAGGTCAATTATACACTTCAGAGGTCAATTATACACTTCAGGGGTCAATTATACACTTGAGGGGGGTTATCACTGCCGAATAAAATAATGCCTTGACTACAGACATGAAATTTGCATTCGAAAGTTTCCTGTTGCATTGTAGCGACGAGATTATGTTCATTATCCTACAATGCTCAGCACCTCTATCCTTCCACCACGCTCAGCACCTCTATCCTTCCACCACGCTCAGCACCTCTATCCTACACGCTCCACTATCCTACCCACTTGGCACCACTATTCTACCACATATTTTTTATTTTTTTCAAATTCTTGTAATATTTCTTCCAATTCTTGATGCTGAGAGACACAAA
The DNA here is from genome assembly GCF_040958095.1 of Procambarus clarkii. NCBI lineage: Eukaryota > Metazoa > Arthropoda > Malacostraca > Decapoda > Cambaridae > Procambarus > Procambarus clarkii. The sequence continues at coordinate 22,695,917 of NC_091175.1, forward strand.
GGTGTCACTTAGCTTCAAGAATTGGAAAAAATATTACCGCAGGCCCTTAACATTACTTGGAGACGGAGCCTAGATACTGGCGCTATCCTCGACAGATAACAGCGAAGATAGCATCACTCCATACAGGAGGAAATAAAGCAGGGGGAAAAATTATAGATAGATATCACTGTCACACATCATAAAAGTCTTTGAAACAGTGCTAAGAAGATCACAGAATACATAGAATCATGGCGTCTATACGACCCTGGACAACTTAACTGGCCGATCTCTCACTGTGTGTGACCAATCACGTGCGCTGGACGGTAGAGCGACGGCCTTGCTTCATGCAGGTCGGTGTTCAATCCCCGACCGTTCACCAAGTGGTTGGGCACCATTCCTTTCCCTCCGTCCCATCCCAAATCCTTATCCTGACCCCTTCCCAGTGCTATATAGTCGTAATGGCTTAACGCTTTCCCCTGAGATCCCTGCCTCCCCTCACAGTGTTCAGAAGGAAAACTGATTAACACCTTCAATGGATTACCTGATCAACCAGGCTGTGATTTATTCATCAGGGCTGCCAGCAATGACATCCAATAACCCAGACCACCAACTGGTCTGGCCAGAGACCGGGCTTCAGGGGCGTTGATCCACGAAACCAACCCAAGGTAACCGCAAGGTAACAGCCTCACATACAAGGGAACAAAGGTGTCGGCACAAACACAGCCCGAGATACAAGGGAACAAAGGTGTCACAAACACAGCCCGAGATACGACAGAACAAAGGTGTCACAAACACAGCCCGAGATACGAGGGAACAAAGGTGTCACAAACACAGCCCGAGATACGACAGAACAAAGGTGTCACAAACACAGCCCGAGATACAAGGGAACAAAGGTGTCGGCACAAACACAGCCCGAGATACAAGGGAACAAAGGTGTCACAAACACAGCCCGAGATACGACAGAACAAAGGTGTCACAAACACAGCCCGAGATACGAGGGAACAAAGGTGTCACAAACACAGCCCGAGATACGACAGAACAAAGGTGTCACAAACACAGCCTGAGATACGACAGAACAAAGGTGTCACAAACACAGCCCGAGATACGACAGAACAAAGGTGTCACAAACACAGCCCGAGATACGACAGAACAAAGGTGTCACAAACACAGCCCGAGATACGACAGAACAAAGGTGTCACAAACACAGCCCGAGATACGACAGAACAAAGGTGTCACAAACACAGCCCGAGATACGAGGGAACAAAGGTGTCACAAACACAGCCCGAGATACGACAGAACAAAGGTGTCACAAACACAGCCCGAGATACGACAGAACAAAGGTGTCACAAACACAGCCCGAGATACGACAGAACAAAGGTGTCACAAACACAGCCCGAGATACGAGGGAACAAAGGTGTCACAAACACAGCCCGAGATACAAGGGAACAAAGGTGTCACAAACACAGCCCGAGATACGACAGAACAAAGGTGTCACAAACACAGCCCGAGATACGACAGAACAAAGGTGTCACAAACTCGAGTTGTCATAACACCGTTGACAGGTGTAAGCAGCGTGACTCTACCGCTGCACCACATAATGACTTTCATTAACAAAGCGAGGAGTGAGACCCATTATAAGAGGAGACAATAGCTCTCGTTACGTGGTTACAATACAATCTCTCGTTACAATAGCTCTCGTTACGTGGTTACAATACAATCTCTGGTTACAATAGCTCTCGTTACGTGGTTACAATACAATCTCTGGTTACAATAGCTCTCGTTACGTGGTTACAATACTATCTCTGGTTACAATAGCTCTCGTTACGTGGTAACAATACTATCTCTGGTTACAATAGCTCTCGTTACGTGGTTACAATACAATCTCTGGTTACAATAGCTCTCGTTACGTGGTTACAATACAATCTCTGGTTACAATAGCTCTCGTTACGTGGTTACAATACAATCTCTGGTTACAATAGCTCTCGTTACGTGGTTACAATACAATCTCTGGTTACAATAGCTCTCGTTACGTGGTTACAATACAATCTCTGGTTACAATAGCTCTCGTTACGTGGTTACAATACAATCTCTGGTTACAATAGCTCTCGTTACGTGGTTACAATACTATCTCTGGTTACAATAGCTCTCGTTACGTGGTTACAATACTATCTCTGGTTACAATAGCTCTCGTTACGTGGTAACAATACTATCTCTGGTTACAATAGCTCTCGTTACGTGGTTACAATACAATCTCTGGTTACAATAGCTCTCGTTACGTGGTAACAATGCTATCTCTGGTTACAATACTATCTCTGGTTACAATAGCTCTCGTTACGTGGTTACAATACAATCTCTGGTTACAATAGCTCTCGTTACGTGGTAACAATACAATCTCTGGTTACAATAGCTGGTCGCATTAAGTATTGATCTTGTATCCTCACACCTGTAAAGGTAAGGACCTTACCTTACCTTGCGATGATTTTAGGGCTCAACGTTCCCCCGGCCCGGTCGTCGACCAGTCCTCCTGGTTGCTGAACTGGTCAACCAGGCTGTTGGACGCGGCTGCTCGCAGTCTGACGTATGAATCACAGCCTGGTTGATCAGGTATCCTTTGGAGGTGTTCCGCGTTCTTACGGTACCCACGGACGGTAGACGGTAGAGCGGCAGTCTCGCTTCATACAGATCGGCGTTCAATCGCGGTACGAGAGAGAGAGAGAGAGAGAGAGAGAGAGAGAGAGAGAGAGAGAGAGAGAATTGAACCTTCACGGGAAAGGGTCAAGCCATTACGACTATATAGCAGTGGAAAGGGATCAGGATAAGGATTTGGGATGGGCTGGTGAGGTGAGGAAGGGAATGGTGCCCAACCACTTGATGGACAGTCGGGGATTGAACGCCGACCTGCAGGAATCGAGACCGTCGCTCTAGAGAGAATATATTAACCTTGCACCATCCTTGGCCCCATCCATCATTCAGTAAAGGATGCAGCGTAAGTCAGCCCCACCAAAATCACCCTTAATTGAGTGTGTTCCCTTCCTGTAGCCCCACACACATCAAGCTCCCCGCCCCCCTGGGATCACCCTCGCTGCCCTCTTCACAAATTTAGCCAAGCCGGCCATTATAAGGGGTAATGGTGGTCATCAGGAGAGGTTACCTTGTGATCTCTGGCTCTGTCCGCCTTGCTTCGTGGCTCCACATGCTCTAGACGCCTGGCCGCACCAAGGAACTTGTAGTTGATGGATTGGCAGAACTCGAGCATGACAAGAGGTGGTGAGGCCAGAGATGCTTCTTAATATCAACTTAAGAGTAAGACGTGACAATGTATGCCGCCATGGTGCCTTCTTTTTGTTTAATTATTTGCCAACACTTGCTGGAGATCTGTCTCTCCGCTTGCTTCTCTTCTGTCCATGCGATGATAGTTTAAGTTGAGGAGGTTGAAGTGATGATATGAAACACAAGTTAACTTTGAAACTTGACTCGAGTTTCACGAGGAATTGACGCAAGTTACTAGTGCCAGGGTTATAGGTTGGTCCAGTGACTGCTCAGTGCATGTGGATGCATACATGAGTGGATTTACGTGTTTAGCATTAGAAAGTTGTGTTAATAGTTATCTATACATCTCGTAGGATTATACAACGATCAAGATGCACCACAGCATTGTCCGGGTCAGTAGAACTTCCGGTTGTAATTCTTTTAACCATGTCTTATCTCAGTCGATTAAGGCAGCGTTTAGGATCCTCTCTGACGTAGGTTCGAACCCTCGTCACGGCACTTGTGGATTTGTTCATTGTCCGGGTCAGTATAGCGATTGTTGTAAGCACTGGCAAGAGATAGGAGGACTGGGTGAAGGAACCTCATACCTGGAGTGAATTCTCAGAGATCGTCTACTCCCCAGGCCTGGCCTGAGGCCAGGCTTCAACGGTTCCCCACCATATAACCATTGGGGATCGAACACCGACCTGTACAAGAAGCGAAGCCGTTGCTGTGCACCCCTATCCAAGGAGCAGGCTGGGAGGTGGTGCAACGCTCGGTGATGTTAACCAACGGTGCAACAGACAGCATCTATCAACCACAAAAAAGAGCAAATGACCACCTGTAATGATCAGTTGGAAGGTAAACAATGAGTTTAATTGGTTGTATAGTACACAAGCCGTGTTGAGGAGGTGGCGTGGAGCGGTGAGGAGCGGTCAATAATGCTACAGGCAGCACTACGGGGCCACGAGGGCAGCCCAAACAGCAAAAACAAGCAATATGTAGTTTGCTACCCATAAGTCATTGACCATTAACGACAGGCTGGTAATTATCCCATAATAATGAGCTCTCTTGGGATAAGTTGAGATAATTAGTATGTTTTGTTTAGCGTAGTTTAATGACTAGTTGGGTAGTTAGGGAACAACAGGTTGGTGCTTCGTACGGTGCTGGTGGAAGCGAGATACAACACAACAATGCAACACAGGAACTTTAAATATCTTATAAAAAAAATGGTCAGGATATAAAATGGGCTTGAACCCTCGTCCCTGGTCTCCGTAGGCCATCATGGTTCAGTCGGTAGTGTGTGTGCCAGCGAAGTCCAGGGATGCGAGTTCGATCCCATCTTACGTCTACAATATGTTATCACAGATTGCATATCTATTGCATAATCAATGCACAGATTATCTATTGCATAAGAATAATAGGAAAATCGTCCAAAAGGCCCATGTAAGGCAGCTCCATTGACCCATATGAGGCAGCTCTTATTGCCCAACCACTTGGGCTGGACGGTAGAGCGATGGTCAATAATGATACAGTCATGCAGGCTAACGTTCAATCCCCGACCGTCCACCAAATGGTTGGGCACCATTCCTTCCCCCCGTCCCATTCCAAATCCTTATCCTGACCCCTTCCCAGTGCTATATAGTCGTAATGGCTTGGTGCTTTCTCCTGATAATTCCTATCCTATTGACCCATACGAGGCAGCTCCTATTGACCCATACGAGGCAGCTCCTATTGACCTATGCGAGACAGCTCTTATAGACACCCACACAAACTCACTCACGTAGGTCTAACCTGGACTTGACAGAAACGCTGAATTACGAGCCGTTGTAGTGGATATGTGGGCCTGCGGGCCGCTCCAAGCAACAGCCTGTTGGACCAAGCTCTCACAAGTCAGTCCTGGTTCTAGGCTGGGCTCGGGGAGTGGAAGAACTCTGAGAACCCCATCAAGGTATACGCAAGGTGCAGTGGGGGACTAGGTTGTGGTATCTAATGTGTCATGGGGGTATTCAGGATTCCGTAGTTATATCTTAAGATGTCGTGGGGGTATCTATGATATCTTGGGGGGTATCTATGATGTCGTGGGGGGGATCTAAGATATCTCGGGGGTATCTATAATATCTTGGGGGGTATCTAAGATATCTTGGGGGGTATCTAAAATATCGTGGGGGTATAATAAGATGTCCTGGGGGTATCTAAGATATCTTGGGAGGTATCTAAAATGTCGTGGGGGGTATCTAAGATATCTTGGGGTCTATCATCATATATATATATATATATATATATATATATATATATATATATATATATATATATATATATATATATATATATATATATATATATATATATATATTATTAAATATGACCGAAAAAGTAAGATTAATAATTCTAACACGAATTTTCTCAATCTTTCGTACATTATGCTTCACTGTTGGAGGTAAATCAAAAATCACTTCTCCAAAATTCATTTTTATTTCTAGTCTGACGCGACACGGGCGCGTTTCGTAAAACTTATTACATTTTCAAAGACTTCACAAATACACAACTGATTAGAACTTGCGTTTCCCTGATTTTATATCTACATTTGAGTGAGGTGGGAAGGGTGATGTGGCATTACATTTGAGTGAGGTGGGAAGGATGATGTGGCATTAACACAAGACAGAACACTAGAGGATATTAATAGGGTATTAAAAGTATCAACACAAGACAGAACAGAAACAATGGGTATTGAATAGAAGTGTTTGTAGAAAGCCTATTGGTCCATATTTCTTGATGCTTCTATATTGGAGCGAATCCAATGGTTTCATCGAAGACATCATAAGAAGGAAAGTGAAAAGCCATGCAACCTCCGAAGAGACAACTAACACAACACCTATACCCCCTATTAGACTATTTTACAGGAACTTCTTTTCCACAGCTCATAAAACAGAGGAAAGGGTCCTGAAAGATATTGTTAATAGAAACGTCATCCCTACAGACAAAAATCAGAGGATACAACTGACGATTTACTATAAAACCAGAAAAACGGCCAGCCTACTCATGAGAAACTCTCCAGACACGAAACAGAACGCTTTAAAAGAGACTAACGTCGTCTATGCCTTCAAATGCCCACTTGGGGACTGTAAGCTCCAAAAAACCCAGTATATAGGCAAGACAACAACATCTCTTTCTAGGCGTTTAACGATGCATAAACAACAGGGCTCCATTAAGGAACATATAATCTCTTCCCATAACCAAACCATCGCCAGAGAAATCCTAGTAAAAAACACAGAAATCATCGATAGATACAGCGATAGCAGGCGGCTTGACGTTTGCGAGGCACTACACATCAAGAAGTCAACACCAGCAATCAACAGCCAATTATTGCACAACTATATTCTACCCACCTCAAGACTCCGCTCCAATATAGAAGCATCAAGAAATATGGACCAATAGGCTTTCTACAAACACTTCTATTCAATACCCATTGTTTCTGTTCTGTCTTGTGTTGATACTTTTAATACCCTATTAATATCCTCTAGTGTTCTGTCTTGTGTTAATGCCACATCATCCTTCCCACCTCACTCAAATGTAATGCCACATCACCCTTCCCACCTCACTCAAATGTAGATATAAAATCAGGGAAACGCAAGTTCTAATCAGTTGTGTATTTGTGAAGTCTTTGAAAATGTAATAAGTTTTACGAAACGCGCCCGTGTCGCGTCAGACTAGAAATAAAAATGAATTTTGGAGAAGTGATTTTTGATTTACCTCCAACAGTGAAGCATAATGTACGAAAGATTGAGAAAATTCGTGTTAGAATTATTAATCTTACTTTTTCGGTCATATTTAATAATATATGTCTACAGGAAAGACTGCTACCAAAATATACTAATATATATATATATATATGATAAATCAGACCAAGATATATCATATCTTGGTCTATGATATATTATGGTTATCTAAGATATCTTGGGGTATCTATAATATCTTGGGGGGTATCTATAATATCTTGGGGGTATCTAAGATATCGTAGGGATATCTAAGATATCGTGGGGGGGGTGATCTAAGGTGTACCATGGTGAGCAGAGAGGAGCAACAACACCCTCCTGGAGATCTTACAGACAGACGATCGCTCCAGTAGATGATTGGTTGTTCCTGTTGTTGTTCTTCTGATGGGCCTGGAGGGGGGGGGGGGTAATTGTGTTGTTATATTGCTCTCAAAAGCCACAGTACACTGCCAATTTATTGTGTGTAATTGGGGGGTTGCTATTGGTTCTCTGGGCGTCGTCTTGACGTTGTAATCAACGTCTAAGATTACGATCTCATGGTCATTTGTGGTAACAATTGTCTCCCCCCCCCCCTCCTGGTCGTTACCGACTGTGTCTTAGTTCGGGTTCCGTCTAGGGAGGATTGACTGGGTACCAATGCTTAACTGCCCGGCTCCTAATCACCCATCTGGGGACCTCTTATGTACCAATTGGTGAGTGGTGTTCCAGGGAGGGAGCTAATATGGTGGGGTTTAAGATAACTGTGGAACACAGTGAGATAACTGGATAACTGTGAACAAGGGGGAAGCTTGAGGCTTGCCAACTGGAGACAGTGGACGTCTACCAGCAGTCTTAAAAAATAAGAAAGAACTTCAACAATGTTGGGAAAGCAATGAACGTCTTGAGCTTCAGTAGTGATAAGAAGGAGGTTCTGAAGGCCCTTCTTGAGCTTCAGTAGTGATAAGGAGGAGGTTCTGAAGGCCCTTCTTGAGCTTCAGTAGTGATAAGGAGGAGGTTCTGAAGGCCCTTCTTGAGCTTCAGTAGTGATAAGAAGGAGGTTCTGAAGGCCCTTCTTGAGCTTCAGTAGTGATAAGGAGGAGGTTCTGAAGGCCCGTCTTGAGCTTCAGTAGTGATAAGGAGGAGGTTCTGAAGGCCCGTCTTGAGCTTCAGTACTGATAAGGAGGTTCTGAAAGTCTCGCTTTACGGACTTTTGAGAGTAAGTGTGAAGGTGTGTGAGGGGCCGCTGAGTGTGTCGGCTCACACCTTCCAGGAGCTGAGAACTGGTAATTAAGTGGTGTAGATCGTGACTTGGCGTCGAGGGGGGGGGGGAGAGTTCTCTTAGGGAGGGGGGGGAGCTGCTAGGGAGTGTAGGGAAGGGTCCTCCTGGGAAGGGGCTCCTAGGAGAGGCAGGGAAGGGGCTCCTAGGAGAGGCAGGGAAGGGGCTCCTAGGAGAGGCGGTAAACAGTTCTTCACCGTGAAATTAGCCCCTTGACCGCACTACTGCCTCTGGTCCGGTAATTGTCAGGTTCAGTTGATGTTTTGCGGTTGTAACTTGGTCTGTGCGAGTCAACATGTGCTTGCATGTTGAGCTTTGGCTCCTGGGCGCCGCCTGTCAGTCTTCTATTGCAAACCCTCACCATACTATTATTTTAACTCACGTTAGTTTCGACAACCTCCAGTTCTTACATCTGTGTCCTCTTAAACTACTGTACTTATTATAATGGTAAACAGTTGTTTGTTGTCCTATTGGGCAATGGTTCTGAGAATCTTTCATGTCGTTATTATATCTCCTCTTATTGATCTCTTCTGTGTATTCACCTAGTTGTGCTTGCGGCGGGTTGAACTCTGCTCTTTCGGCCTACCTCTCAACTGTCAATCAATCAACTGTTACTAACTACTAACAATTTCTTTTATCCCCCCCCCCACACACACACACAAACTCAGGAAGCAGCCCGTAACAGCTGTCTAACTCCCAGGTACCTATTTACTTCTAGGTAACAGGAGCATCACGGTGAAAGTAACTCTGCCTATTGTTTCTCGCCGGCGCCGGGAATCGAACCCCGGACCAAAGGATTAAGTGTACAGCGTGCTGTCCACTTAGCCACCAGTGCCCTAATTTTTGCATGGCTGTGTGTGCGTGTGTGTGTGTGTACTCGCCTAGCTGTGCTTGCGGGGGGTTGAGCTCTGGCTCTTTGGTCCCGCCTCTCAACTGTCAATCAACCGTACGGTGAGTATTTGTGCTTGCGGGGGTTGAGCTTTGGCTCTTTGGTCCCGCCTCCACACACACACACACTGTGTGTGTGTGTGTGTGTGTGTGTGTGTGTGTGTGTGTGTGTGTGTGTGTGTGTGTGTGTGTGTGTGTGTGTGTGTGTACTCACCTATTTGTGCTTGCGGGGGTTGAGCTTTGGCTCTTTGGTCCCGCCTCCACACACACACACACACTGTGTGTGTGTGTGTGTGTGTGTGTGTGTGTGTGTGTGTGTGTGTGTGTGTGTGTGTGTGTGTGTGTGTGTGTGTGTACTCACCTATTTGTGCTTGCGGGGGTTGAGCTTTGGTTCTTTGGTCTCGCCTCTCAACCGTCAATCAACAGGTGTACAGGTTCCTGAGCCTACTGGGCTCTATCATATCAACATTTGAAACTGTGTATGGAGTCAGCCTCCACCACATCACTTCCTAATGCATTCCATCTGTTAACTACTCTGACACTGAAAAAGTTCTTTCTTATGTCTCTGTGGCTCATTTGTTTACTCAGTTTCCACCTGTGTCCCCTTGTTCGCGTCCCACCAGTGTTGAATAGCTTATCCTTATCTACCCTGTCAATACCTCTGAGGATTTTGTAGGTAGTGATCATGTCTTCCCGTACTCTTCTGTCTTCCAGTGTCGTAAGGTGCATCTCTCGCAGCCTTTCCTCGTAACTCATGCCTCTTAGTTCTGGGACTAGTCTAGTGGCATACCTCTGAACCTTTTCCAGCTTCGTCTTGTGCTTGACAAGGTACGGGCTCCATGCTGGGGTCGCATACTCCAGGATTGGTCTTTCATATGTGGTATACAAGGTTCTGAAGGATTCCTTACACAGGTTTCCACAGGAGTGTGTGTGTGTGTGTGTGTGTGTGTGTGTGTGTGTGTGTGTGTGTGTGTGTGTGTGTGTGTGTGTGTGTGTGTGTGTGTTCACTTAGTTGTGTTTGCGGGGGTTGAGCTTTGCTCTTTCGGCCCGCCTCTCAACTGTCAATCAACTGTTTACTAACTACTTTTTTTTTGGCTCCACACCACACACACACCAGGAAGCAGCTCGTGACAGCTGACTAACTCCCAGGTACCTATTTACTGCTAGGTAACAGGGGCATTCAGGGTGAAAGAAACTTTGCCCATTTGTTTCTGCCTGGTGCGGGAATCGAACCCGCGCCACAGAATTACGAGACCTGCGCGCTGTCCACCAGGCTACCAGGCGCCCCCGTCCCTGTGTGTGTGTGTGTGTGTGTGTGTGTGTGTGTGTGTGTGTGTGTGTGTGTGTGTGTACTCACCTAGTTGTACTCGCCTATTTGTGCTTGCGGGGGTTGAGCTCTGGCTCTTTGGTCCCGCCTCTCAACCTTCAATCAACAGGTGTACAGGCTCCTGAGCCTATTGGGCTCTATTATATCTACACTTGAAACTGTGTATGGAGTCAGCCTCCACCACATCACTTCCTAATGCATTCCATTTGTCAACTACTCTGACACTAAAAAAGTTCTTTCTAATATCTCTGTGGCTCATTTGGGCGCTCAGTTTCCACCTGTGTCCCCTTGTGCGTGTGCCCTTTGTGTTAAATAGCCTGTCTTTATCTACCCTATCAATTCCCTTGAGAATCTTGAATGTGGTGATCATGTCCCCCCTAACTCTTCTGTCTTCCAGCGAAGTGAGGTTTAATTCCCGTAGTCTCTCCTCGTAGCTCATACCTCTCAGCTCGGGTACTAGTCTGGTGGCAAACCTTTGAACCTTTTCCAGTTTAGTCTTATCCTTGACTAGATATGGACTCCATGCCGGGGCTGCATACTCCAGGATTGGCCTGACATATGTGGTATACAAAGTTCTGAATGATTCTTTACACAAATTTCTGAATGCCGTTCGTGTGTGTGTGTGTGTGTGTGTGTGTGTGTGTGTGTGTGTGTATGTGTGTGTGTGTGTGTGTGTGTGTGTGTGTGTGTGTGTGTGTGTGTGTGTGTGTGTGTGTGTACATATATATATAAACCATTGTGAACTCACCTATTTGTGTTCATGGAGGGCCGGGCTCCGTTGCTCACCCTAATTAGTCGCATTTTTTATATTATAGAAACTATAAGGTTTTAAATGCAACCTTCAATGAAAAGCAACAGCTCGCAATTATCTGCGTTTTCTACGCATCGTACTCGAAAGGTTAAGTGGGTTGCTTGGGTTCCTCAGTTTCTGGCTTGGTTAATAGGCTGGATTTGTTACGGAGTAGCGAATCAAGAAGGCCGTGCTGCTCTCTGTGAATGTGTTTTTCTTAACATATTGACTTAGAAATTAAAGAATCACTTTCTATAATTATCTTCGATAATTATAGAAATTATTATAGAAATATAATTATATTATAATTATCAAGGATCTCGAGATCAAAGAATCACTCTCTATAATTATCGAAGATTTCGTGTAATTAACTGTACTCACCTGTTTTGTAAATTATTATTTATTTCAAGTTTTCATAATAGCTCTAAAATTATTACCAAAAAATCTCAAGAAACCAATCTAATGTTTACAAATAAACATAACCCTTCTATAAAATAAAGGCAAATGTGCCATTTAATTCGTTCACAACAATTTAAAATGTTTCACACACCTGTAGTTGGTCAGCCTAATGAGGGGGTCTAATAGGCGGTTCAGAGGTGCACCCTATTTATATTAACGAACCTTACCTAATAGGCGTTTATGAGGTTGGGTCAGATGGCTTTTAATAGGACGTGAAATAGATAATAGGTGTTTAGGCTTTAAATAGGTTATAATTATACCTGGCTATACCTCTGGTAATATATGCTGTGGTATGTTGATTATTAGATGAGAGTTAATCCAGTATGATGTATACCCGGAGTATGGCTCTTACCATCAAGGTAGCAACAAGGTTCAATTCAGCATCATATTTCTGCACTCAGTCGAAAGTTTATAGTTGCGTTAAGAGATTTGACATAGCTGAATCCCTTCACACTAAACACTTAATAAATAAATAAATAAATAAATAAATAAATATATATATATTATACACACACACATACTCACTCACTCGCACTCACACGTACTCACACGTACTCACACGCACTACCCTGCTTAATACTTGTTCAAACAGGCTGTTGCTATTTGCATCTCTTGAGCTTACATAGTCGTTATTTCTATAGAACAGAACAGAAAGCTGTTTTTTCTGCTGTACAGGTGTTCACCCGAGCCACACCTGTACACCCGGCTCAGGTGAACACATGTACAGCAGAAAAAACAGCATTCTGTTCTGTCCTCTAGAAATAATGACTATGTAAGCTCAAGGGATGCAAATAGCAACAGCCTGTTTGAACAGGTACTCAACAGGATAGTCTTGGTACGAGAACAGGTCCTCTAAATCACCCGTAGGTAAAACACAGGTAATTCCATAGTGTTCCATCGGGTCTTAACAAGGCTGTAAAGTTATCATGTAAAAGTCTTCACAGATTGGAGCTGACAGCCAGATAATATGAGCCTTTCTTGAGGGCTTTCAGAGGTCAGAGGTCGAACAATGGATGATGGTTCACCCTGCAATCCTCAGCAATTCCAGAGTGAAGCGAATCTTGTTTCTGGCATTTAAATTAGATTTCTGAATTATTTAGTATCTTTTCTACACAGGAAGGTACAGGAGCAGACGACTTCTGACTCCTCTTAGCAAGTTTAGAGCTTTCCCTTCCCCGTGGCTCTTGGTAAGCTTTACCCAATAGTTTTACCTACAACAAGATCCACTAATCAGTTAACAATTAGCTGCCCAGTTACTACTGGGTGAACTTAGATGTACTGTTAAGGATTGGCGCCTAGTCAATCCTCCCTGGCTAGGACTCGAACCCAGATCAAATCACTCAGAAGGCACAGGATGCGTGTGTTTCCACTGTGGCTTCCTTATAGCGAGTCAACCTTAGTGTGATTGGTATAGAGTTACTAGATTTGCACTGTTGGGGCCATTGGTTCGAGGCTTCGAAGGAGTGAATTAAATGTTATTACCGGATTTATTGTGGTTTCCATATATATATATATATATATATATATATATATATATATATATATATATATATATATATATATATATATATATATATATATATATATATGACAATGTCAGACCACGGAGGAAAAATGAAACAGGAAATTTCCTTAAGTACTTTCGTATATTAAATACATCTTCAGAAGGTGGACCTTCTGAAGATGTATTTAATATACGAAAGTACTTAAGGAAATTTCCTGTTTCATTTTTCCTCCGTGGTCTGACATTGTCACATTCTTAATCACGTGTTTATTTTCGTGATATACACACACATATATATATATATATATATATATATATATATATATATATATATATATATATATATATATATATATATATATATATATATATATATATATATATTTATATATATATATATATATATATATATATATATATATATATATATATATATATATATATATATATATATGTCGTACCTAATAGCCAGAACGCACTTCTCAGCCTACTATTCAAGGCCCGATTTGCCTAATAAGCCAAGTTTTCATGAATTAATGTTTTTTCGTCTACCTAACCTACCTAACCTAACCTAACCTAGCTTTTTTTGGCTACCTAACCTAACCTTACCTATAAATATAGGTTAGGTTAGGTTAGGTAGGGTTGGTTAGGTTCGGTCATATATCTACGTTAATTTTAACTCCAATAAAAAAAAATTGACCTCATACATAGAGAAAAGGGTTGCTTTATCATTTCATAAGAAAAAAATTATAGTAAATATATTAATTCAGGAAAACTTGGCTTATTAGGCAAATCGGGCCTTGAATAGTAGGCTGAGAAGTGAGTTCTGGCTTCTAGGTACGACATATATATATATATATATATATATATATATATATATATATATATATATATATATATATATATATATATATATATACATATATGATTTCCATTATCAGGCTTCTCCGTGCCCTTGTATAGCGGAAATGAGTTGAGTGGTGATATTATTAAGGTGGTGAAGATCAGGTTGCAGGACTCTGGTGATTGATTTGTGTGTCTTGTTACAGGTGAGCAGCGTCACCAGGTGCACCCTTGGGCAGTACTGCAGGAGAGGTGACGGAGGTAGGAGGAGGAGGAGGAGGAGGAAACCTGACGACAGTGATTTGATGGTTGTTGAGGGGGGGGAGTGGGAGGTCGAATTGGGCTGTTAGAGAGGCAAGGGTTATTATGTAAGGTGAGGTGCTTGTTTCAGCCCATCCTTCTACGGTGAAAGTACTTATAGTGACTACTTGCTGGGAAGTACCAGTATGTAGGGATACACCGCCGGAAAGTTCAATTTTTGTGTTATTGAATTTGGACAAACCGGAAACTTATTTTTTTTTTTTATCCGGCAACACAAAAATAAGACTTAAGTTATCCTAGGCCTAATATGTGATTTCTTAGGCCTAATATAGTATATATAGGTGCTGTACTAGACCTAGGAATATTTTATTAATTTGATTTTAGCTTTATTTATCCGGACTCAATAAAATTAATGATACAAAAGTGGTTTACAGTACATATTGGTACTTCCCTCCAAATAGTCACTATAAGTACTATTTCAGGAGGATGGGCTGACGTGTTTGGCAGTACTTCATGCAGAGTTTGCTGTACCGAGCTCCAGCTCTTGGGCCTCGCCCTTCCAACTGCCTCTCATGTCGTGTCTCCTGGCTCCATTGTTTTTGTTTTTTTACCTTCTACTTAAGAATAAAGGAAATTGTACAGGGCGTCTTGGCTCAGGAGACCGGGCCGCGGGGAAATATTGCCGGAACATCCGTGGACATCTTCAAGAGAAATCTAGACAGTTTCCTCCAAGGAGTGCCGGACCAACCAGGCTGTGGTGGGTATGTGGGCCTGCGGGCCGCTCCAAGCAACAGCCTGGTGGACCAAGTTATCACAAGTCAAGCCTGGCCTCGGGCCGGGCTTGTGGGGATAGATATAGATATATCCTTATATAACAATATGTTTTCTGTGCACCAGAGATACACTATGTAAGACGCTGAACGTTTGGTGGGTATGTGTAGTGGTGTGTACTCACCTAGTTGTACTCACCTAGTTGTGTCTGCAGGATCGAGCATTGACTCTTGGATCCCGCCTTTCGAGCATCGGTTGTTTACAGCAATGACTCCTGTCCCATTTCCCTATCATACCTGGTTTTAAAATTATGAATAGTATTTGCTTCCACAACCTGTTCCTGAAGTGCATTCCATTTCCCCACTACTCTCACGCTAAAAGAAAACTTCCTAACATCTCTGTGACTCATCTGAGTTTCAAGCTTCCACCCATGTCCCCTCGTTCTGTTACTATTCCGTGTGAACATTTCGTCTATGTCCACTCTGTCAATCCCTCTGAGTATCTTATACGTTCCTATCATGTCCCCCCCTCTCTCTTCTTTCTAGTGTCGTAAGGCACAGTTCCCTCAGGCGCTTCTCATACCCCATCCCTCGTAGCTCTGGGACGAGTCTCGTTGCAAACCTCTGAACCTTTTCCAGTTTCATTATATGCTTCTTCAGATGGGGACTCCATGATGAGGTGGCATACTCTAAGACTGGCCTCACGTAGGCAGTGTAAAGTGCCCTAAATGCCTCCTTACTTAGGTTTCTGAATGATGTTCTAACTTTTGCCAGTGTCATCTTGAGGTTATCTTGAGATGATTTCGGGGCTTTTTAGTGTCCCCGCGGCCCGGTCCTCGACCAGGCCTCCACCCCCAGGAAGCAGCCCGTGACAGCTGACTAACACCCAGGTACCTATTTTACTGTTAGGTAACAGGGGCATAGGGTGAAAGAAACTCTGCCCATTGTTTCTCGCCGGCGCCTGGGATCGAACCCAGGACCACAGGATCACAAGTCCCGCGTGCTGTCCGCTCGGCCGACCAGCTCCCAGTGTAGAGTACGCTACTGTCGTTATCCTATTTATATGTGCCTCAGGAGATAGATTAGGTGTTACGTCCACTCCCAGGTCTCTTTCACGCGTCGTTACAGGTAGGCTGTTCCCCTTCATTGTGTACTGTCCCTTTGGTCTCCTATCTCCTAGTCCCATTTCCATAACTTTACATTTGCTCGTGTTGTGTATGTGCAGTGCTGTGTATGTATAGTGTTGTGTATGTGTAGTGCTGTGTATGTATAGTGTTGTGTATGTGTAGAGGTGTTTATGTGTAGTGTTGTGTATGTATTCACCTAGTTGTACTCACCTAGTTGTGCTTGCGGGGGTTGAGCTCTGGCTCCTTGGTTCCGCCTCTCAGCTGTCAATCACCTGAATGAGAAGTACTGTGTTGAACATATATATATTGCCCGCAGAACATGCTTTGTGTAGACCTATATCTGTAATTACTCAAAGAAAACGGGGAAATCGTACTGGCTTCTTGCATGCTCGCTCCTGGCAGCAATAACCTATTTGAACAACGTTAATCTCAAGTCTCTCTTACAAGGTGTAGGAATTGCCCACCATCACGCGATTATTACCTCTTAAGTACTGTTATTATTTTTTAGATATTTCGTAAATCCTTGGGATTAACTACGCTTACAAGCTTTCAGGGGATTTAATTAAGAATAGGAGGGATTTATGAGCTCGCTGTGTGGGTGGGGGGGGGGCATGTTCCCGTCTCATCTTCCCGTCTATTGACGGCAGCAGGAGCAGTGTTCCTGTCTGTCTGTCTACTATAGACATTTCTGTCGATAGTAACAATTACACTATAATAAAGAATAAAAAATCATACATTATTATTGTTCAGTGAGGATCCACAAGGTCTTCTCTGAGTACTCTTTATTTTCTTCTCCGAGGCTATGGGTCCCTACACTTGCACCAGAGGTGGTACCCCTTCTAGCTTTAAAAAAAAAATATTATTATTATTATTATTATTATTATTATTTTCTAACGTTATCAGGCCAGTCAATCTCGGTCTTTCTCTTCTTCTTTTCTTTCTCACTTTCTCTCTCTACCTATCTTTGTCCCTCCCCCAACCCCCCCCCCTCCCACCCCCCACCCTCCTCCTCGTGTGGTGACCAGAGTTTAACAATTGTGGACTACCCTCACTGTCACTACCTCCCTCCCACTGGCCCCATCCTGCTCCCTCTGTTCCTTTGCTCTCCTCTTCCTCCTCTCTTCTCTTCTCTCTTCCCCCATCCTTCTAGCCTCATTTCCCCCTCATTCCTTATCCCCATCACCAGGTCGCTAACAAGCAAAAACTGCTGTACAAAAGGTGCAGAATAAGGCAAAACACCGTACACTATATGAGTACCTTGCGATGATTTCGGGGATCAACGTCACAGCGGCCCGGTCCCCAACCAGGCCTCCTGGTTGCCGGTCCCGACCAGGCCTTCTGGTTGCTGGGCTGGCCAATGAGGCTGTTGGACGCAGCTGCTCGCAGCCGGACGTCTGAATCACAGCCTGGTTGATCAGGCATAGGATCAGATGGGACTCCTGAACATACAGCCACTAAACATCAGACTAGAGCACCAAGCCATCAGGGTGTGGAACACCATCGTATTCTGAGAAGATCCAGGTTATCTTGAGGTTATCTTGAGATGATTTCGGGGCTTTTCAGTGTCCCCGCGGCCCGGTCCTCGACCAGGCCTCCACCCCCAGGAAGCAGCCCGTGACAGCTGACTAACACCCAGGTACCTATTTTACTGCTAGGTAACAGGGGCATAGGGTGAAAGAAACTCTGCCCATTGTTTCTCGCCGGCGCCTGGGATCGAACCCAGGACCACAGGATCACAAGTCCCGCGTGCTGTCCGCTCGGCCGACCGGCTCCCTTCCAGTGATAGACAGATTTCTTCAGGACCGGACGGCCCGCTCCTAGACCAAGAGCTTGGGTCTATTCAATTGAGACCAAGACCAACAATATCTATTTCCAACATGAAATACAGACTAGAGCCCCCTTCCCGTCTCCCCCACCCCCCCCCCCCACATATATACAGGATATGTAGTATATGTACACACACCGAAACTACGACGTTGGTACAACGTTCGAACAAGCTTTAACACCTAACCAGTTATAACAACCAATATAGCAAGTTGTAACAACGTTCTAATACGTCATAAACACGTTAAGCCAAGATGTAACAACTTTATTACAAGTTGTAACAAGCGGAAAATAGGGACTGTTAAGGTTTGTGTTTCCTGGGATATGGTGAAATACACGTGAAGAACCTCTCACACACTCCCAGCTCCCTGACAATACATGTGAAGAACCTCTCACACACTCCCAGCTCCCTGACAATACATGTGAAGAACCTCTCACACACTCCCAGCTCCCTGACAATACATGTGAAGAACCTCTCACACTCTCCCAGCTCCCTGACAATACATGTGAAGAACCTCTCACACTCTCCTAGCTCCCTGACAATACATGTGAAGAACCTCTCACACTCTCCTAGCTCCCTGACAATACATGTGAAGAACCTCTCACACTCTCCCAGCTCCCTGACAATACATGTGAAGAACCTCTCACACTCTCCCAGCTCCCTGACAATACATGTGAAGAACCTCTCACACTCTCCCAGCTCCCTGACAATACATGTGAAGAACCTCTCACACACTCCCAGCTCCCTGACAATACATGTGAAGAACCTCTCACACACTCCCAGCTCCCTGACAATACATGTGAAGAACCTCTCACACACTCCCAGCTCCCTGACAATACATGTGAAGAACCTCTCACACACTCCCAGCTCCCTGACAATACATGTGAAGAACCTCTCACACACTCCCAGCTCCCTGACAATACATGTGAAGAACCTCTCACACACTCCCAGCTCCCTGACAATACATGTGAAGAACCTCTCACACACTCCCAGCTCCCTGACAATACGGAGCAAGCTTAACTTATGCCAACACCCACACATCGTGTCAGCATGGCGGACAGCCCGCCTGCTGTCATAACATGGTGTCAGCATGGCGGACAGCCCGCCTGCTGTCATAACATGGTGTCAGCATGGCGGACAGCCCGCCTGCTGTCATAACATGGTGTCAGCATGGCGGACAGCCCGCCTGCTGTCATAACGTGTCAGCATGGCGGACAGCCCACCTGCTGTCATAACATCGTGTCAGCATGGCGGACAGCCCGCCTGCTGTCATAACGTGTCAGCATGGCAGACAGCCCGCCTGCTGTCATAACGTGTCAGCATGGCGGACAGCCCGCCTGCTGTCATAACGTGTCAGCAAGACGGACAGCCCGCCTGCTGTCATAACGTGTCAGCATGGCGGACAGCCCGCCTGCTGTCATAACGTGTCAGCATGGCGGACAGCCCGCCTGCTGTCATAACGTGTCAGCATGGCGGACAGCCCGCCTGCTGTCATAACGTGTCAGCATGGCGGACAGCCCGCCTGCTGTCATAACATCGTGTCAGCATGGCGGACAGCCCGCCTGCTGTCATAACATCGTGTCAGCAAGGCGGACAGCCCGCCTGCTGTCATAACATCGTGTCAGCAAGGCGGACAGCCCGCCTGCTGTCTAAATATCGCGTCAGCAAGACGGACAGCCCGCCTGCTGTCTAAATATCGCGTCAGCAAGACGGACAGCCCGCCTGCTGTCATAACTCATAAACTATTCCACATTTCCAAAATCTTTTCCCTCGTCTCCTCCTCTCCATCTTATATCCTGAAAAAATATCTGAGCTCCGCCGTTGAAGAACCAACGAGTGCTTGATCAACCGGGCTGTAGTTGCTAGCCCAGCTCGCATGCAGCGGCATCTGACAGCCTGGTTGACCAGACCTCTGAACCACTTTCATAGTGGTGGTTTAACCAAACTAGTGAATAGCTGTGACGTTTTATGAGTTTTCTGGTGTGTGTGGGACCATAAGCAGAATCTTAGGAGTTTGGCCCTTATGGGCTAGGCCTACTCTTGGAAAATAGGCCTATGTATCAGTAGGTTTTTAAACAATGGGTTTCTGCCCCCCCCCCCCCCCAATACCGCCACCCACTTGGGCTGGGCGGTAAAGCGACGGTCTCGCTTCATGCAGGTCGGCGTTCAATGCCCGACTGTCCACCAAGTGGTTGGGCACCATTCCTTTCCCTCCGTCCCATCCCAAATTCTTATTCTGACCCCTTCCCAGTGCTATATAGTCGTAATGGCTTGGCGCTTTTTCCTGATAGTCCGCTTCCCCTATACCTTGGCTGTTATTAAATGATCAACAGTTTGTTGAAATTGTTCCACTATTGAGCTTATTGGAGCTCATCCAATATATTAGTTTATAGTTTTTTTGTTTACTTCTGAAGTTGTTGTATAATTGTGATATTCTTCAGAAACTGGATTAATGATTTCATTTATATATAATTAAAACTATAAACATTGTTAATGTTATTGTCGTGTGTGTGTGTGTGTGTGTGTGTGTGTGTGTGTGTGTGTGTGAAAGAGAGAGAGAGAGAGACTACCCCTCCCCTCTACACACACAGACACACATAGCAGGCAGGTGTGTGTGTTGGGGGCTACTCCCCCCCCCCCCACACACACAAGGCTGGCAGGTGTGTGTGGGGGTATTCCCCACACATCAGCCAGGTGTGAAAGTTACACAGTCAAATAACAACATACTGGTGTGAGTGGTATAGTAGGATATATACTATACTATAGTATAGTATAAAATACCCCCTTGGGAAGAGTAGAGGGTAGGAGGGTTGTCTGGGTTAGGGCGTCTCTGGTGAGGCAAAACACGTGTCATTTTGTACGACAATTCGAGAGAATTATATATATACTTGCAGTACATATTACAGTACATATATACGTGGCAATGTATACTTTCAGCATATACTGCCATTGGTGCAGGGTGAGGCACACTGCCGCAGACTCTGACCCTGTTATTGAAATTCTTGATCTCAAGTCTGGGGACGGGATGAGTCACGCCGCTTCGGCAGAGATGGTGATCCTGTTAGTATTGATTTGTCATGCTGCCTCACGCCACCATCTTCACTACCCTGGTCACGGGGCGTCGTGGTGGTCCAGCTCCAAGTAGTCCTGGATCCTCGTCACAGGTCGTGGTGTCCACGACGACTCCTGGTCACAGGGTAATTTGTATGTTAGACGTAAGGTGATAATAAATAGATTCAATGGTGTCACTCTCGCTTGCAATGACGGATCAGATCTCACATATCCCTGGAAACACAAACCGAAACTGTCTCTATTTTCTGCTTGTTACAACTTGTAATAAAGTTGTTACATCTTGGCTTAACGTGTTTATGACGTGTTAGAACGTTGTTACAACTTGATATATTGGTTGTTATAACTGGTTAGGAGGTGTTAAAACTTGTTCGAACGTTGTACCAACGTCGTAGTTTCGGTGTGTGTTTGACAGGATGAGACAACATGATGCGGGGGCCTTGACATGGAAGACCTGCCACCCTCTCCGGTGACATTAGTGAAGCACACACAATATTTAATAATAATAATGTCAAATATTAACGTCAGTACACACAGATATCACAATAGCGTGATGCATCAAATGAACAAATCCACAAGGGCCGTGATGAGGGTTCGAACCTCGTTCTCTCGGACGTAGGTTCAATGTGGTTCGAATCCTCTCGGACGTAGGACGTCGTTCTCTCGGACGTAGGTTCAATGTGGTCCGAATCCTCGTCACGGCCTTTGTTGATTTGTTCATTTATTAACGTCAGTTTCTGGTATTATTGCTGCCTAACCCTTGACGTCGCTTGGTCTAATACACTGCATCAACGTCTCCAAGTAATAACTGAGCTACAGCAACTTTGAGTATTGAAGTCAGGTGTGTACATGTGAGTTGAGAATAAAGCCGAGATTTGTTAATATTCCATTACAGAAAATAACAGTTCAAAGACATGATAGAAACCTACCAACATCACTCGAAAACATTTTACTCAAAAGAGAATCACATTTTTAATTCAATTATTTCTAGCTAAAGAACTGTATAAACATCAGAGGTCCGCGGCTGTTCAACGTCCTACCAGCGACTATAAGAAATAAAGCCGGAACAACCGTGGACATCTTCAAGAGAAAACTGGACTGTTTTCTAAGAGAAGTGCCGGACCAACCGGGCTGTGGTGGGTATGTGGCCCTGCGGGCCGCTCCAAGCAACAGCCTGGTGAACCAAACTCTCACAAGTCAAGCTTGGCCTCGGGCCGGGCTTGGGGAGTAGAACTCTCAAAACCCCATCAAGCAGGTAAACTCTGGTACATCATTCACATTGTTACAAGATGGATTCCGTGAGAGGGAGAAATCTCATCTCCAGTTCCTGATCGTCAGAAATCTGATCTGATCGGAAAATGATCGTTACTGATCCCCGAAATCATCGCAAGATAGTTCGGGCAGCAACATTTCGTCTTGCAGTTCAGCTCCAACTTACACAACTTGCCGCGGACTTTGTCTGCGTGTTAGGGCGTAACTCTGGTGTTCTTATAAGGAACTCATGGCAGGAAAGGAGAAAAAGAAAAAACTGCCCGAAACGCTTTGCGTAATAGTGGCTTTAGGCATTGTATGTCCTAGCTCTACCTATAAATTCAGCAATATTTGTATCACCCCTTGTATGTATGTGTTTTACCTAAATAAACATTTGAATTTGAATTTGAAAGTGTGATAAGTTATAAGTTGAGTATACACTGCGTGTGTATACTCAAATATACAGTATCCAGCGGTGTATACGTCGCTGAAACAGTTAGAGGTTCACTTAAGGGCTCCGATACAATAGCAAAAAAAAAACAACTCACAACTGTATCGTAAAAGCAAGTTCCTCACTTCTCGTTGTTTGCTACAGCTCCTCGCTCCTCATTGTCTCACCTCCTTCCTCACTACCTCACTTTCCACTCTAAACTATCCCTCCCTCTTCACCCGTACATCAACAATCCCATCTCTCACTTGTGTATGTATGCTGGGTAGCATTATAAATATGTGGCCACGTCTGTGGTAGAACCCCCCCCCCATTCCTAGAACCCAGTTAGTTACATTCCCAGCATCTCTCAGCTCCCTCTCAGCTCCCTCTCTCCTCCCCTCATTCTCCCCTATCCCTTCCCCTCCCCAACACACATAAACATACACATATAATATTACATATAGCAAAATATTAAGGACAACAAGGGATTAAAGACCGTGAAGAACAAATAGTGGCACTGGCAACCCTGTACACCACACGAAGGTAACAATGGAGGTGTGTGGCAACTCCTCTAAAACTTCCTTTTTTTCGGAGGAAGGTTGTTGGGGTTTTATGTAACATGTGGAACGCAAGATTTCACCCGAGCTGTGCAGGATGATCTACACATTAGGTAAATAGACAAGGTACATACTGGCTTTGTCAGGATGACAGACCCATGTGGGTAAACATAATCACACTAATGAATGACATGCCATTAATGATTGACATTCCGTTAATGAAAGACAGTACATTAACTAGTGACATTCCATTAATGAATGACATTCCACTAATAAATGACATTCCATTAAAGTATGACAGTCCATTAATGAAAGATATTCCACACTAATGAATGAACTCACAGATTGACATTCTCAGAAAAGTTGCCACCCATATATACAGATTGTGAAGAAAACAGGCCTGGTCGACGACCGGGCCGCGGGGATGCTAAGCCCCGGAAGCACCTCAAGGTAAAGTAACATCATTCACTGAACAAAACTCATTAAGACGACAAGTCACAATAACGAGGCTGAAGACACGATGCCCGAAACCACACACCAGAAGATGATGAGGAGACGACGACGTTTCGGTCCATCCCGGACCATTTTCAAGTCGAAACATCTTTCCTTCATGTTGAGGTGTGTGGTTTGGTCATTAGAACTCCGGAACAGATAGTTACGAGGCCCACAACAGCGGTGTGGAGAGACGGTGTCTTGGGGCTCACAAAAGCCCTGGCTGTATATAAGAGCAAACAGGTAATATTAGATCACGGGCTCGCCATAGCCCGTGCTACTTGAAACTTTCTGTTCCAGGTAGCGAATCTTAAACAACAATAACAAGGTAATATTAACAATGATAAAAATAGTGTGAATGCTGAAATAAAATTGGGACAAAAAAAAACCACAGGTGATCTCTAAACAAAGGTGGCAAAGGCAAGCACATGTATAAACAAACAAACGAAAAAAATTACAAATAAATGAATTTGCAAATATTATACAAAGGGGAAGGGAGGGAATTATCAGGGGAAAGATACAAGCCGTTATAACTATATATAGGACTTGGAACGGGTCAGGATAAGGATGTGGGATGGGACGGGGGGGGAGGGGGGGAGGGAATATGCAAACAACCTTACCTTACCTTGAGGTTACCTTGAGGTGCTTCCGGGGCTTAGTGTCCCCGCGGCCCGGTCGTCGACCAGGCCTCCTGGTTGCTGGACTGATCAACCAGGCTGTTGGACGCGGCTGCTCGCAGCCTGACGTATGAGTCACAGCCTGGTTGATCAGGTATAAGGAAGGGAAGGTTCGTACACAGAGGATAACAAAGAAATTAGTGATTTTCTAAAAGGCCAATATAAGGTTATGTTTAGCACCCCAATAAACTACATCAAAGGTGAAGATCCGGACACCTTATCTTGAGGTTATCTTGAGATGATTTCGGGGCTTTAGTGTCCCCGCGGCCCGGTCCTCGACCAGGCCTCCACCCCCGGGAAGCAGCCCGTGACAGCTGGCTAACACCCAGGTACCTATTTTACTGCTAGATAACAGGGGCATAGGGTGAAAGAAACTCTGCCCATTGTTTCTCGCCGGCGCCTGGGATCGAACCCGGGACCACAGGATCACAAGTTCAGCGTGTTGTCCGCTCGGCCGTCCGGCTCCCCTTCTTTGTGAATGACATCCAAACTGCAGACAATATATCTGATATTAACACAAACTCAAGAATTCTCACGGTTGAGAAAACTCAAAACTCAAAGATGATATCTTTCTTTCAAGGAGAAATTGACAACATTCCACACGAATGAATGCACTCAGCCTTTCATTCATGCACTCAGCCCCTTCTCCTGATTCGTAGAATTCAGTATTCATAAATAAATTTATGAATATTGAAATTTATGAAAAAGTATAGACAAGAACTATTGCCTCCCCATAAAAAGAACTCATTAACAGAACATGAAAACGTATACATATGTATCTGTGTATGTATATGAATGCTACAGAGTATTCATCTATAGACAACCAGCGAGCAGGGGAGCCGGTCGGCCGAGCGGACAGCACGATGGACTTGTGATCCTGTGGTCCCGGGTTCGATCCCGGGCGCCGGAGAGAAACAATGGGCAGAGTTTCTTTCACCCTATGCCCCTGTTACCTAGCAGTATAATAGGTACCTGGGTGTTAGTCAGCTGTCACCGGCTGTTTCCTGGGGTGGAGGCCTGGTCGAGGACCGGGCCGCGGGGACACTAAAGCCCCGAAATCATCTCAAGATAACCTCAAGATAAAACGTGAAAACGTATACATATGTATCTGTGTATGTATATGCATGCTACAGAGCTACATGTTACACATGCTACACTACACATGCTACATGCATGCTACACATGCATGCTACACATGCTACATCTATAGATAACCATATACATTGAAATACACGAGACAAATCTTACACCACACTCGCATCTCCCTGAGAAAAGAAAGCAAGCTTAATTGAGCTATCTTACACATATCGTGTCAGCAAGGTGGACAGCTCGCCTGCTCTCATAACTGACACGATATATCCCCCATCTTTCTAAACTATTCCTTCACCGGAACCTATATATCTTCTTACCCCTTCCCCCCCCCCTCTCACCTCTGGAAGAAAAAAAAAATTGTTCCAGCCACTTGGCGTCACCACGGGTAATCCATTAAAACCTTGTAGTCGCTGCGGCCTGTCGTATACAGGCAGGCAAGGCTGTAGTGGTTGGTACCTAGTACCTGGTTGATGGGGTTCTGGGAGTTCTTCTACTAGTGGTGAATGTGTCTGGTAGTTGGCGGTCCGAGTTGGTTCTTGCAAATAAAGCCAGCAGATCCTTGTTTTGTTTATCACATACTTCAAAGACACACAAAATCATTCTTATCTTTGCATTTGTTGTCAGTTTAAAGCAGCGGGATTTGTGAGTCAGTAGAGTTGGAGGATTTGCAACAGAGCTTAGATTGCATCTGCAAATTATAATCTTATTCCGGATGTGTTACTGGTTCGTAGGTGTCCACTTGTATCTTGTATCATATTATCCCTCTTCCACCACCTTAAGAATCTGTTTTGATAATTTTTGTTTTAATCTATAGTGATCCTGTGTTTGATCCAACAGCTTTCGTTTCATCTAGTATTACTAATTGTCTTATCACTTCCTTCGCTTTTATGCCAATATTTGCTAGGTTTCTTTCTTTGAGTGACCGCTTCTCCTTGCGTTGGGAACTGATCTGATTTAGTTTTTAGTTTTGCCCCGATGGACGAGTTTATTGGGCAGCGTTACTCATCCTGCGAGTGGACACCGCCATAGTGACAGTATTGGGCAGCGCCACTCATCCTGCGAGTGGACACACCGCCATAGTGACAGTATTGGGCAGCGTCACTCATCCTGCGAGTGGACACACCGCCATAGTGACAGTATTGGGCAGCGTCACTCATCCTGCGAGTGGACACACCGCCATAGTGACAGTATTGGGCAGCGTCACTCATCCTGTGAGTGGACACACCGCCATAGTGACAGTATTGGGCAGCGTCACTCATCCTGTGAGTGAACACACCGCCATAGTGACAGTATTGGGCAGCGCCACTCATCCTGTGAGTGAACACACCGCCATAGTGACAGTATTGGGCAGCGTCACTCATCCTGTGAGTGAACACACCGCCATAGCAGCATGTACAACACTCCCCAATAGGAAGAAAACCCGCTGGGTTGTTCATCCTGTTCATCTGATACAGTTGTGAACACAAGGGAAACTGTCATGTAGTTTCAGATAAATATCTTGATTATTTCTTGTATGTTCTCCTCCCTTTTTACATAATCTAGTCACTTGGTCATTTACTCTTGTGCGGACGTGGCTATCCTTGCTTCGGGCGTGGCTATCCTTGCTTCGGGCGTGGCTATCCTTGCTTCGGGCGTGGCTATCCTTGCTTCGGGCGTGGCTATCCTTGCTTCGGACGTGGCTATCCTTGCTTCGGGCGTGGCTATCCTTGCTTCGGGCGTGGCTATCCTTGCTTCGGGCGTGGCTATCCTTGCTTCGGGCGTGGCTATCCTTGCTTCGGGCGTGGCTATCCTTGCTTCGGGCGTGGCTATCCTTGCTTCGGGCGTGGCTATCCTTGCTTCGGGCGTGGCTATCCTTGCTTCGGGCGTGGCTATCCTTGCTTCGGGCGTGGCTATCCTTGCTTCGGGCGCAATGTTTTTCTGATATCTTCATTTTTCTGAAGTCCTTCCTAGCTCTGTTTCATTTATTTCGCTTCTCTCCTGTTTTCTTTTGTGTTTACTTCTTCCCTGTTTCTATTTTTTGCTTCTTGGCATTTTCTATTAAGCTATGTGTTTACCTTGCATTGTTTCGAGGATCACGTCTCAGTTACCCGGTCTCCGACCAGGCCTATGGTTTGTGGCCTGGTCAACCAGGCTGTTAGACCATCCTGTCGTTTCGAGCATTCCCAACGTCATTAAAATGATGCCCGAACTGAACCTAACAAAGAGGACCCACGAAGAAACTGGAAACTGGAAAGAGGAGACCTACCGGAAAGCTGGAAGACAGCTAATGTAGTCCCAATATACAAAAAGGGTGACAGGCTAGAGGCGCTGAACTACAGACCAGTTTCCCTAACTTGTATACCATGCAAGGTGATGCAGAAGATCGCGAGGAAAAGGCTCGTAGAGCATCCGGAGGGAAATAGCTTTGTAACACACCACCAACATGGGTTCAGAGATGGTAAATCGTGCCTCACGGTTTTAATAGAATTCTATTGCCAAGAAACACAAATTAGGCAAGAAAGCGAAGGGTGGGCAGACTGCATTTTCTTGGACTGTCAGAAAGCCTTTGACAGACTACCCCATAAAAGGGTGTTACAAAAGTTGGAGAAACAGGCAGGAGTGAAAGGTAAGGTGCTCCAGTGGATAAGGGAGTATCTAAGCAGCAGGAAACAGCGAGTAACTCTTACGGGCTATTCATGCCTGTGCCACCTCTTGGGTGGCTTAATCTTCATCAATCAATCAATCGAGTAACTATGAGGGGTGAGACAGCAGAGTGGCGAGATGTCACCAGCGGAGTCCCACAGGGCTCTGTACTTGGATTCCATCTTGTTTCTATTATATGTATACGATCTTCCAGAGGGTATAGACTCATTCCTGTCAATGTTTGCTGATGATGCAAAAAAATATGAGAAGAATCGACAGATAAAGACGACCTGGACAAACTGTAGGAATGGTCTAGAAATTGGCTAATAAAGTTTAACCCAAGAAAGTGTAAAGTAATGAATTTAGGTGAACGGAGCAGGAGGCTGAACACAAGGTACCATCTGGAAGGTGAAATCCTGCAAGAGTCAAATAGAAAGATCTGGGGGTTGATATCACACCAAATCTGTCCCCAGAAGCCCACATTATGAGGATATCATCAGCGGCATATGCTAGACTGGCTAACATAAGAACTGCCTTTAGAAACTTGTGTAAGGAATCATACAGAACCTTGTAAACCACTTATGTCAGACCAATCCTGGAGTATGCAGCTCCAGCCTGGAGTCCATGCCTAGTTAAACACAAGACAAAGTTAGAGTAGATTCAATGGTATACCACCAGACTCGTCCCAGAACTGAGAGGTATGAGCTACGAAGAAAGGCTAAAGGAGCTGAACTTCACGTCATTGGAAAACAGAAGAGTAAGAGGAGACATGATAACCACCTCCAAAATTCTCAGGGGAACTGACAGGGTGGACAACGACAAACTATTTAGCACTTTAGCACGGGCGGGACACGAACAAGGGGACACAGGTGGAAACTGAGTACCCAAATGAGCCGCAGAGATATTAGAAAGAATTGTTTCAGTGTCCGAGTAGTTAACAGATGGAATGCATTAGACAGTGACGTAGAGGAGGCTGACTCCATACACAGTTTCAAATGTAGATATGATAGAGCCCAATAGGCTCAGGAACCTGATTGACAGTTGAGAGGCGGGACCAAAGAGCCAGAGCTCAACCCCCCGGAAGCACAACTAGTCGAGTACAACTAGGTGAGTAGAGACACACACACTTACGACCACCATCACTACCATAAGGTCGTGTCCAATTTATTTCCCCATTGTGAGCAGTTATGAGTGTCTGGCCACCCCGGCTCCCCCGTGACAAAGGAGCGGCCCGGTGGTCGACCTGTCGGAAATGTAAAGCCATTGTCGCCCTCTCTGAAGACACCGTTACCTGCACTCGTCTCACGGCCGTTTCCATGCTCTCTGTTTCCCTTCTCGCTGAAGCGCGAGTGTCACCCTTACAACAACTATTGTGAACATATGGTGCATTAGAAGTGATTGTGTGTGTGTGTGTGTGTGTGTGTGTGTGTGTGTGTGTGTGTGTGTGTACTCGCCTAGTTGTACTCACCTAGTTGTGCTTGCAGGGGGGTTGAGCCTTGGCTCTTTGGTTTACTGCTGGGTGAACAGGGACATCAGGGTAAAAGAAAATTTGCCATTTGTTTCCGCCTCCGCCGGGGATCGAACCCGGGCCAGCCCTAACCAGCCCAACCTTCTCAGTCCAGTCTTATTTTCGTTTCTTTATCATAGAACTCCAGTAGATTTGTCAAGCATGATTTTCTGTACCAAAAGTCATCTTGATGTTTCTTTACATAACCAATTACCTCTAGATGTGTAACCAGTTTTATCATTTGTATTATGTCAAGTATTTTGCAGGGAACGGTTGTGCACTAACACTTGTATGTTTTTTTTTTATTAATACATTAGGTACATCTGCATTTGTGCAGCTACCCTAGACTATATGAAGGGGAGTACAGTATACAGAAGGGGAGTTTTTTTCCAGCAGTTGAACAATTCACTCATTACAAGTAAATCATTCAAGATCAATGCTAGAGGTCCGTTGAGTGCCTGTGCTTCTTCTTTTAACACCTACGGGGATACATTGTCTGGTCCAATAGGATTAGTTTCGACCAATGATGCTAAGTGTTTTTTCCCCCTCACTTCCTGTGCTGTTACCTCAATGTTTCTCTCTCATATAGGGTTATCTCCTCTTCAAGCACTGGGACCTATTCAAGTTCAATTGTAAACACTCCATGGAAGCTGGCATTGAGTTCCTTTGCATATTTCCGTATCATTTCCTGTATATTCACCTCCCACTCTTTCGTAACCCAGTCACTTGGTTCTTCACTCTCATTTTCCTTCTTACATGACTATGGAGCAGTTTTCATCGTTTCTTTGTTTAAGATGCAATATCATCTTCATAATTTCCCTCCAGCGCTTTTCTTTTATTTATTTATTTTCTTTTTCGTTTTATCCTTTTTACTGTTTCCACCTATTTCACCCCCCCTCCCCCTTTTTGACAGGCCCCCATATGGGTCGACTTCTTTTTGCCATTGGACCTATGGAACTTGAGTCGCGTGTGGGCGGGTCTGGTTACTATTGCCTGCTACTTGGGCACCGTAGGGAGCAGTACTGTGGCCTGTGGGGCAACGATGACTGTTGCCTCGTGGTGGAAACACTGGTAGCATAGTGTGTTGGTG
This sequence comes from Procambarus clarkii, assembly GCF_040958095.1. Classification (NCBI taxonomy): domain Eukaryota; kingdom Metazoa; phylum Arthropoda; class Malacostraca; order Decapoda; family Cambaridae; genus Procambarus; species Procambarus clarkii. The sequence goes on from NC_091175.1 coordinate 22,726,757, forward strand.
CTGGTAACACTGTTGGGTTAATGTGAATGTTGTATATTTCTGTTGTACTACCGGTGCTGGTAACACTGTTGGGTTAATGTGAATGTTGTATATTTCTGTTGTGTTACCGGTGCTGGTAACACTGTTGGGTTAATGTGAATGTTGTGTATTTCTGTTGTGTTACCGGTGCTGGTAACACTGTTGGGTTAATGTGAATGTTGTTTATTTCTGTTGTGTTACCGGTGCTGGTAACACTGTTGGGTTAATGTGAATGTTGTGCATTTCAGTCTGAATTTCAGCTAGTATTGGTGTTAATATTGCAGCTACTGGTGATATACAGTGGTGGTGGGGTATGGCGGTGGCTAGCACAAGGCTTCCGCTCATTCAGGTAGTATCCTTCCTGATATCTGGCCCCACTGCCTTAGTCGGGTTCAGTGCCACCTTGTGCATTCGTCTTTGGTTATTTCCAAATCATCCTATGCTGCGTGGTTTGATTTTGCCTCCCGTCAGTTCATGGTCCTCCTGCCTTGTTGTGACAAGTCTTATGTACCACACACACACTTCTCTGTCGTTCTCGGTGAAGGAGTCTTCACCTGTCTTGAGTTTCATCCCTCGCAGTTCAAAAGGAAAGTCGATAAAACATATATAAATGCTACGTAATCAACCTGGTTGTAAATCATGTGATTGCGTTGAGCTGTGTCTAGCAGCCTGTGTGGTGGTGTGTGTGTGGATGACATGTGTGAAGTACACAGTTGTGGTGTATTGTGGTAGGGGTGTGGTGGTGGTGGGAGTGGTTGGGTATACAGTGGTGTATGGTGTATGACAGGGTGAGCTAGGGGGGGGGGGTGTTTTATGACTGTGGGGTGGAGGGGGGGGGGGGGGTTGCCTGGTTGGCGGTGAGTCTCCTGGTACCGGGTGGAGGGCCTCTGAGACCACCAGGATCAAACAGCAAGGCTGAGGATGCCCCCTTCCCTCCCTCCCTATCCCAGCCCCTCTTTCTTGTCCCAGCTGTGTTGACATAAGGGATGCCGCCGGTTTACAGTGTGTGCTCTATCCCATACCTCACCCTCCCTGGCTAGGATATTGTACCATGCCTAATGTGTCATTATCTGAGACTTGGGTCACACGCCTCTCTCTGGGGTATCTCTCCCTATTATTTTTTTTATTTTTTTTATATATATTTTTTATATTTTTATATAAGAGTTCTCACATTCTTGTGCAGCCACTAGCGTTTCAGGCAGGTCCTTAATCCTAATCATTGTCTACGTATATATTCATTTCCGTCATTCTATGGTATATCTCATATCAAGCTGATATCGCCTATCAAGCTGATATCTCATATCAAGCTGATATCTCATATCAAGCTGATATCTCATATCAGCTTGATTTCCCTCCACACTGTCGTTCTATCTCCCAGCCATGTGGGCTGGACGGTAGAGCGACAGTCTCCCTTCATGCAGGTCGGCGTTCAATCCCCGACCGTCCACCAAGTGATTGGGCACCATTCCTTCCTCCCCGTCCCATCCCAAATCCTTATCCTGACCCCTTCCCCGTGCTATATAGGCGTATTGGCTTGGCTCATTCTCCTGATCATTGCATTCCACTTTTCAAATTCGTCCCTGTCTCCGATAGAAGAAAAATAATCTGTGGAAATGAACGAGTACAGGCGTTCGAGGATGTGAAGGAGACCACATTGAACACCTTATGCTCGAAATCTCTGAAAACACCACCATGACTCTGGGACTAAAGAAAGAATGACTGACGAGCAAAATCTGTGAGTCTGTACTCGGGTTCAAAGGTGTTTTCATCCGATAAGTGATTAAATTTTTTTAAATTTTGCCCCGAGGGGCGAGTTTATTGGGCAGCGCCACTCATCTTGTGAGTGGACACACCGCCATAGTGACAGTATTGGGCAGCGCCACTCATCTTGTGAGTGGACACACCGCCATAGTGACAGTATTGGGCAGCGCCACTCATCCTGTGAGTGGACACACCGCCATAGTGACAGTATTGGGCAGCGCCACTCATCCTGTGAGTGGACACACCGCCATAGTGACAGTATTGGGCAGCGCCACTCATCCTGTGAGTGGACACACCGCCATAGCAGCATGTACAACACTCCCCAATAGGAAGAAAACCCGCTGGGTTGTTCATCCTGTCACTTGCACCCAGACACAGCTGGGACGTGGTTAATAATCACCATGAACGAGAAGGTGGTGGTCGAGGGAGAGAGAATCAGCAAAAATAAAATTAAAATGTGTCTTTGAATTCAAGTAGTTGATTGATTCGATATTAAAGCGAGTAAAGTACTGTTAGTATGTTCAGTATAATGTCATTATATTCGTGTATGCATATACACAGTCTCTTATATATTATTCTCGTTGCTTTATTGGTTGTCAGTTTTCACTTTAACTGTTTATTACGTTTAATATAAGTAAACAAATCGCTCATTCGTGTGACGTGGACAGAAAGACTTCGGTTACCTTTCTCAGTGTTGGCTGTCTTTGTTCTCAGTGTATGCTTGGAGCGGCCCGCAAGCCCACATGACCAATCAGGCTGTGGTGGAGATGTGGGCCTGCGGGCCGCTCCGAGCAACAGCCTGGTGGATCAAGCTCTCACAAGTCAAGCCTGGCCTCGGGCCGGGCTTGGGGAGTAGAACTCCCAGAACGCTCTCCAGGTATGCTCAGCATATGCTGCCCAGTATTAGCATATGCTACCCACAATCTTAGCATATGCTGCCCACAGTCTTATTAGCATATGCTGCCCACAGTCTTAGCATATGCTACCCACAGTCTTATTAGCATATGCTACCCACAGTCTTATTAGCATATGCTGCCCACAGTCTTATTAGCATATGCTACCCACAATCTTAGCATATGCTGCCCACAGTCTTATTAGCATATGCTGCCCACAGTCTTATTAGCATATGCTGCCCACAGTCTTATTAGCATATGCTACCCACAGTCTTATTAGCATATGCTGCCCACAGTCTTATTAGCATATGCTGCCCACAGTCTTATTAGCATATGCTGCCCACAGTCATATTAGCATATGCTGCCCACAGTCATATTAGCATATGCTGCCCACAGTCTTATTAGCATATGCTGCCCACAGTCTTATTAGCATATGCTGCCCACAGTCTTATTAGCATATGCTGCCCACAGTCATATTAGCATATGCTACCCACAGTCTTAGCATATGCTACCCACAGTCTTATTAGCATATGCTACCCACAGTCTTAGCATATGCTGCCCACAGTCTTATTAGCATATGCTGCCCACAGTCTTAGCATATGCTACCTTGCTACCTTGAGGCTACCTTGAGGTGCTTCCGGGGCTTAGTGTCCCCGCGGCCCGGTCGTCGACCAGGCCTCCTGGTTGCTGGACTGATCAACCAGGCTGTTAGACGCGGCTGCTCGCAGCCTGACGTATGAGTCACAGCCTGGTTGATCAGGTATCCTTTGGAGGTGCTTATCCAGTTCTCTCTTGAACACTGTGAGGGGTTTGCCAGTTATGCCCCTTATGTGTAGTGGAAGCGTGTTGAACAGTCTCGGGCCTCTGATGTTGATAGAGTTCTCTCTCAGAGTACCTGTTGCACCTCTGCTTTTCAACGGGGGTATTCTGCACATCCTGCCATGTCTTCTGGTCTCATGTGGTGTTATTTCTGTGTGCAGGTTTGGGACCAGCCCCTCAATTATTTTCCACGTGTAAATTATTATGTATCTCTCCCGCCTGCGCTCAAGGGAGTACAGATTTAGGCTCTTTAGTCGGTCCCAGTAATTTAGATGTTTTACTGAGTGGATTCTAGCAGTAAAGGATCTCTGCACGCTCTCTAGGTCAGCAATTTCTCCAGCTTTGAAAGGGGCTGTCATTGTGCAGCAGTACTCCACTCTAGATAGCACAAGCGTTTTGAAAAGTATCATCATCGGTATAGCATCTCTAGTGTGAAAAGTTCTTGTTATCCAACCTGTCATTTTTCTTGCAGTTGTGACGGCTACTTTATTGTGTTCTTTAAAGGTAAGGTCTTCCGACATGAGTACACCCAGGTCCTTTACATTGCCTTTTCGTTCTATGTTATGATTTGCCTGCGTTTTGTACGTGGTTCCTGTTTTTATGTTTTCAATTTTTCCGTAGCGCATGAGCTGAAACTTATCCTCGTTGAATACCATATTATTTTCTGTAGCCCATAGAAAGACCTGATCTACATCTGATTGGAGGTTTGCCGTGTCCTCTATGTTGCCAACTCTCATGAAAATCCTAGTGTCATCTGCAAAGGATGATACAGTGCTATAGGTTGTGTTCTGGTCTATGTCCGATATGAGGATGAGAAAAAGTACTGGAGCAAGCACAGTACCCTGGGGGACTGAGCTCTTCACGGTTGATGGGCTGGATTTTATTTTGTTGACTATTACACATTGGGTTCTGTCAGTCAGGAAATTGTAGATCCATCTGCCTATTTTCCCGGTAATTCCTTTTGAACGCATTTTATGTGCAATAACACCATGGTCACATTTATCAAAAGCTTTTGCGAAATCTGTGTAAATTACATCAGCATTTTGTTTGTCTTCCATAGCATCTAATGCCATATCATAGTGGTCCAGCAACTGCGACAGGCAAGAGCGCCCTGTTCTGAAACCATGTTGTCCGGGGTTATGGAGATGCTGTGATTCCATGTATTTTGTGATCTTACTTCTTAGCACTCTCTCAAAAATTTTTATGATGTGCGATGTTAGTGCTATCGGTCTGTAATTTTTTGCCTCTGCCTTATTTCCTCCTTTATGGAGTGGTGCTATCTCTGCTGTTTTTAGTATGTCAGGGATAACGCCAGTATCTAGGCTTTGTCTCCACAGAATGTGAAGGGCCTGCGATAGTGGTTTTTTACAGTTCTTGATGAATATGGAGTTCCAAGAATCCGGGCCTGGTGCAGAGTGCATAGGCATACTGTTTATGGCTTCTTCAAAATCTAGTGGGGATAGGGCGACGTCTGATATGTGATTTGATGTTGGTATCATATCCATGAAAAATTCATTTGGGTTATCAATCTTTAGTGCATTTAATGGCTCACTGAAAACAGAGTCGTACTGCTTCCTCAGTAACTCGCTCATTTCTTTGTTGTCATCTGTGAAAGTTCCATCTCCCTTTCGCAGGGGCCCGATACTAGATGTGGTTTTTGATCTTGATTTTGCATAGGAGAAAAAATATTTCGGATTTCTCTCTATTTCACTGATGGCCTTTTGCTCTCTTTGCCTCTCCTGGGTTTTGTATAATTCTTGTAGCTTGAGTTCAATTGTTTCTATTTCTCTACCTAACCTTCTTCGCCGTTCTTGAGATAGGGTGCGACTCTCAAGTTGTTCCGCGATTCGTTTTCTTCGCCTATATAAGGAACGACGTTCCCGTTCCAATCTGCATCTCTTTCTCTTTTTTCTTAGGGGTATGCGGTTTGAACATATTTCTAGTGCTACTGAGCTTATTTTTTCCAGGCACTGGTTCAAGTTTGCATTTCCTAGCTGTTCTTCCCAGTTTATTTCTGTGAAGTCCTGGTTTATTTGCTCCCAGTTTATCCGTTTATTATTGAAGTTGAATTTGCTGAAATCTCCTCCACCGGGAATCTGGACTGGTTTTGGAGGTCCATTCCCCATGGTTGTCAGTACCTCAATTAAGTTGTGATCTGAGTAACAGGTATTTGTAATCATTATGTTCCCGATCAACTCATCATTATTAGTGAAAATGAGGTCCAGCGTGTTCTCCTTCCTAGTTGGTTCTACTATTTGCTGGTTTAAGGCAAACCTATCGCACATCCGTAGCAGGTCATTTGCATGTGCCTGCTCATTTAGGCTACTTCCTGGTATTCTTTCTGATATTACTGTATTAGCCAGGTGCTTCCATTTCAGGTGCCGTAGGTTGAAGTCCCCAAGCAGGATGATGTTCGGAGCTGGATTTGTGAGGTTTTCCAAGCAGTGCTCTATTTTCATTAGTTGGTCTTTAAACTGCTGAGGGTTTGCCTCCGGTGACTTATATACAAGGACAACAACTACATTTAGGATCTCTATTTTGACTATCAGCACTTCCACCATATCATTTGAGGTGTTTAGCAGCTCAGTACAGATGAGTGTGTCTTTGATGTAGAGGCTGACCCCACCCTGAAGCCGGTGTTTCCTATCACATCTGAAGAGATTGTATTCTGGGATCCATATTTCACCATCAAGGTAGTCCTTTGTGTGAGTTTCCGTTAGGGCTGCAAACACTGCATTTGCCTCATGAAGGAGACCATCTATAAAATGAACTTTGTTGGATTTGCGTGTTTTTATACCCTGGATGTTGGCAAATATAAATGATGTTATCGTGTTAGTGGAAGTGCTGGATGCTTTAATTGGTGTTAATATCTGAGGCTCTGGTAAGGAGGCCACTGTGTTTGCGTCCTCTCTAGCATTTGACCGAGTTGGTGGTAGAGTCTGGTCATTTTTAGCCATTCTTCTCCTCCTCCTCTTGCTAAAAAATTATCCCGGTTGATGGAGTAGTGGCTGTTTTCATAGTGGTAGTCTGTCGGTTTTATTCGCCTGGTACCTCTTATATGAAAAGCTGGGCATTCAGCATTGAAGCACTCTTTCCTGTCCAAAGAGTTCTTGCAAATTTCTGGGTGAAAGAATTCACAGCTTTTGGTACATTTACCTGTATTGAGGAGGTTTCTGCACTTTCTAGGGTGATCGTGTGTACATGTTCCATTTATTCTTCCCGATTCCCCATGCTTACAGGTAGCCCATCTGTAATACCAACAGATTTTGGGGCCTTGTTTTGTTTGTTTCCCTTTGCCAGGGACCGCACTCTGCTGCGGCGCCCCCGACACTGTGCTCTGCTCCGGTGCCTGTGACACCGCGCTCTGCTCCGGTGCCTGCGACACCGCGCACTGCTCAGGGGTCCCCGACTCCGTGCCCTGCTCAGGCATCCCCGACTCCGCGCCCTGCTCAGGCATCCCCGACTCCGCGCCCTGCTCAGGCATCCCCGACTCCGCGCCCTGCTCAGGCATCCCCGACTCCGCGCCCTGCTCAGGCATCCCCGACTCCGTGCCCTGCTCAGGCATCCCCGACTCCGCGCCCTGCTCAGGCATCCCTGACTCCGCGCCCTGCTCAGGCATCCCCGACTCCGCGCCCTGCTCAGGCATCCCCGACTCCGTGCCCTGCTCAGGCATCCCCGACTCCGCGCCCTGCTCAGGCGCCGCTGCCACAGAGCTCTGTGCTACAGCTGGTTGTACCTTGGTGTCATGTACAGTTTGTTTGAAGACATTAGAAATTGCTATGCAGGCATTAATTAGTAATTCTCTGTTTTCGGCGGGAGTTTTATCCAGGATTTCCATCAATTTCAAAAAAGTTACATCATCCTTTTTGCAGAGCCAGTACACAGAGTGGTCACTGGGACCATTTCTCCTTGAATTGTTAGTCATGTTGGCACATTTTTTGTGTATGGCTGCTGAACAGAGTTGGCATTGAAAGCTCTGTTGGTAATCTACCTTCATGTTGCATTCTATGCACGTTTTTATCAAAGCCATTTTTTGAACACTTCTGTTCAGTGGTGATGGTCTTACAAGGTGGGGTGTTGACCGGTGGGGGAGTTGACCGCGGGTGCTGGCCGTGGGAGCTGGCCGTGGGTGTTGACCGTGGGTGTTTACCAACTTGAGATAGGCCTGGAAGAGGCTGTATGGACGGCCACTGTTGCTACCACGTGTCGCACTCTTAATTTGTTTTGTTCACTTGTTAGATTACATTACTTGCATTTTCCCACTAGTTATCATACAGTAGAGGCGTCTAGTTTCTGTGTCTGGGCACTAGTTACCTGAGTACGTTACACTATTTGAAAGAATACACACACAAGAGGGTACTGGGGTGGGCCTACCTCCAAGTGGCCCTTGTTTACACACACACGACGGACTTATTTTGTGTGTAATTTGTTCACTTGATATTAGACTATGTTATCTTAATTTGTTATAATAGACACAGGTTTTGCATAGAGAGCTTTGCACTATGGGCACTGATTACTTGATGTTTCAATAGCGAGAGATGTGATTTATTGACGACTTGGCAACTATCGCCTAACTATGCTGCCCACAGTCTTAGCATATGCTGCCCACAGTCTTATTAGCATATGCTGCCCACAGTCTTAGCATATGCTGCCCACAGTCTTATTAGCATATGCTGCCCACAGTCTTAGCATATGCTGCCCACAGTCTTAGCATATGCTGCCCACAGTCTTATTAGCATATGCTGCCCACAGTCTTAGCATATGCTGCCCACAGTCTTAGCATATGCTGCCCACAGTCTTATTAGCATATGCTGCCCACAGTCTTAGCATATGCTGCCCACAGTCTTATTAGCATATGCTGCCCACAGTCTTAGCATATGCTGCCCACAGTCTTAGCATATGCTGCCCACAGTCTTATTAGCATATGCTGCCCACAGTCTTATTAGCATATGCTGCCCACAGTCTTAGCATATGCTGCCCACAGTCTTAGCATATGCTTCCCAAAGTCTTATTAGCATATGCTGCCCACAGTCTTAGCATATGCTGCCCACAGTCTTAGCATATGCTGTCCACAGTCTTAGCATATGCTGCGCACAGTCTTAGCATATGCTGCCCACAGTCTTAGCATATGCTGCCCACAGTCTTATTAGCATATGCTGCCCACAGTCTTATTAGCATATGCTGCCCACAGTCTTAGCATATGCTGCCCACAGTCTTAGCATATGCTGCGCACAGTCTTAGCATATGCTGCCCACAGTCTTAGCATATGCTGCCCACAGTCTTATTAGCATATGCTGCCCACAGTCTTATTAGCATATGCTGCCCACAGTCTTAGCATATGCTGCCCACAGTCTTAGCATATGCTGCCCACAGTCTTATTAGCATATGCTGCCCACAGTCTTAGCATATGCTGCCCACAGTCTTAGCATATGCTGCCCACAGTCTTAGCATATGCTGCCCACAGTCAAGTACACGCTGCCCCAACCACCCTATTCTCTCCACGCACCCCAACGACGCTGGCCCGAAGGCTCCTCTTCTACACACAATGGCTGCCGTGCCCAAAATGTTTAACTGGTCAATTCACACCCCAGATTACCCCATTAAGACACGCTGTACCATAAACTCAGTATGCAAATGTCTTAAGATAAATACCAGATTCCTTCCTCTAAAGAGGAGTCGGCGGCTCTTTCACTCAGCGAAGTCCAATCATTGAATCGTAAGAGATTCTGTGAGCCAATCCGCTAGTGTGGATTAAGAGAGAATTGGAAATCGCTATTTACGCCTACTACCAGAAATGGTTTCGTGTTGCTATTATTTTTTTTTTTAGGGATAATGGTCGAGTTCTTCTGTTTGTTGGGAGTTCGAAGATAGCTGAGAGCGGACCCATACCGCGTTTTCTGTTACTTCGAAAGTTAAGCGACTTCTTTGAGGAAAGGTCCGCCAGGGCCGGGGATGTGTGTGTGTGTGTGGGGTTCACGGCCTCTATATAATGGATTACACATGCATGTAAATACCGGCTTACAGGCTATGTTCGTCCAAGCGGCGGCCGACCCCAACTCGTCCTCAAGCTGTGTTCGTCCAAGCGGCGGCCGACCCCAACTCGTCCTCAAGCTGTGTTCGTCCAAGTGGCGGCCGACCCCAACTCGTCCTCAAGCTGTGCTCGTCCAAGTGGCGGCCGACCCCAACTCGTCCTCAAGCTGTGCTCGTCCAAGCGGCGGCCGACCCCAACTCGTCCTCAAGCTGTGCTCGTCCAAGCGGCGGCCGACCCCAACTCGTCCTCAAGCTGTGTTCGTCCAAGTGGCGGCCGACCCCAACTCGTCCTCAATCTGTGTTCGTCCAAGTGGCGGCCGACCCCAACTCGTCCTCAAGCTGTGCTCGTCCAAGCGGCGGCCGACCCCAACTCGTCCTCAAGCTGTGTTCGTCCAAGCGGCGGCCGACCCCAATTCGTCCTCAAGCTGTGTTCGTCCAAGTGGCGGCCGACCCCAACTCGTCCTCAATCTGTGTTCGTCCAAGCGGCGGCCGACCCCAACTCGTCCTCAAGCTGTGCTCGTCCAAGCGGCGGCCGACCCCAACTCGTCCTCAAGCTGTGCTCGTCCAAGCGGCGGCCGACCCCAACTCGTCCTCAAGCTGTGTTCGTCCAAGCGGCGGCTGACCCCAACTCGTCCTCAATCTGTGCTCGTCCAAGCTGCGGCCGACCCCAACTCGTCCTCAAGCTGTGCTCGTCCAAGCGGCGGCCGACCCCAACTCGTCCTCAAGCTGTGCTCGTCCAAGCGGCGGCCGACCCCAACTCGTCCTCAAGCTGTGCTCGTCCAAGCGGCGGCCGACCCCAACTCGTCCTCAAGCTGTGTTCGTCCAAGTGGCGGCCGACCCCAACTCGTCCTCAAGCTGTGCTCGTCCAAGTGGCGGCCGACCCCAACTCGTCCTCAAGCTGTGTTCGTCCAAGCGGCGGCCGACCCCAACTCGTCCTTAAGCTGTGCTCGTCCAAGCTGCAGCCGAGTACGTCATCAGTTGTAAATTGTGGGTATAATGTTGTTCATTGTTACAACCATTAAACAGGGGGAGGGGGGGGGGGCTGGCGGCGGGATTAACGAGCATTTGGGCATTGTTTATGTAACCCGTCCTCTCCAACACTGTCTTGACGCCACCATAGATGGAGACCCCCCCCTCGTGTGTGTGTGTGTGTGTGTGTGTGTGTGTGTGTGTGTGTGTGTGTGTGTGTGTGTGTGTGTGTGTGTGTGTGTGTGTGTGTGTGATGAACTAGGGTGCTCAGTGTTTAGAGTTAAGGCTTGCTTTGTTGCTTTTAAAGCATCTAGTTTCAAAAACAGTTTCTTCCTGCTGCTTCAGGCTTCCCCTTGACGCTTGAGTCCTCTCGGCTGACTGCAAAGTTCTCTCTCCTCTCTGACTTACAACTCACTCCTAAACACATCTGACCAGAGTTGCATCCACAGAGAGGTCCTCTAAAACCCATAGAGATGGTACCTAGCCCCCCTCCCCCACAGAGGCCGCCTAACACCCCCAGAAAGGGCCTCTATACCCCCTTAGAGAGGGTATATCGTACCCCCTGAACCAAGAACCAGAGCCTAAACTCGATACTTCCTCCTGCTCCCTTACACACACCTCTATCACACCCATACACACTTACACCTCCCTCTCTCTCCCTCCCTCTCTCTCTTCCACACTTCCCACCTGTCCCTATCCCACATTACTTCCCGTGGCGTGCCTGTTACACCTCCCATACCTGCCCTGTTCCATCCCTCCCATCCCTCCCATCCCCCCTTGTGGATAACCTCCTTCTCCATCATCTTGTTTTTCCTGACCAGTGCTGGGAGGTGAAACCTGCTAGGATGCTGGAGGCTAGGGGGTGGCTGGGATGCTAGAGGCTAGGGGGTAGCTGGGATGCTGGAGGCTAGGGGGTGGCTGGGATGCTGGAGGCTAGGGGGTAGCTGGGATGCTGGAGGCTAGGGGGTAGCTGGGATGCTGGAGGCTAGGGGGTGGCTGGGATGCTGGAGGCTAGGGGGTAGCTGGGATGCTGGAGGCTAGAGGGTGGCTGGGATGCTGGAGGCTAGGGGGTAGCTGGGATGCTGGAGGCTAGGGGGTGGCTGGGATGCTGGAGGCTAGGGGGTAGCTGGGATGCTAGAGGCTAGGGTGGTAGCTGGGATGCTAGAGGCTAGGGGGTAGCTGGGATGCTAGAGGCTAGGGGGATGCTGGGATGCTGGAGGCTAGGGGGTAGCTGGGATGCTGGAGGCTAGGGGGTGGCTGGGATGCTGGAGGCTAGGGGGTGGCTGGGATGCTGGAGGCTAGGGGGTAGCTGGGATGCTGGAGGCTAGGGGGTGGCTGGGATGCTGGAGGCTAGGGGGTAGCTGGGATGCTGGAGGCTAGGGGGTGGCTAGGATGCTGAAGGCTAGGGGGTAGCTGGGATGCTGGAGGCTAGGGGGTGGCTGGGATGCTGGAGGCTAGGGGGTAGCTGGGATGCTGGAGGCTAGAGGGTGGCTGGGATGCTGGAGGCTAGGGGGTAGCTGGGATGCTGGAGGCTAGGGGGTGGCTGGGATGCTGGAGGCTAGGGGGTGGCTGGGATGCTGGAGGCTAGGGGGTGGCTGGGATGCTGGAGGCTAGGGGGTAGCTGGGATGCTGGAGGCTAGGGGGGGTGGCTGGGATGCTGGAGGCTAGGGGATGGCTGGGATGCTGGAGGCTAGGGGGGGGGGTGGCTGGGATGCTGGAGGCTAGGGGGGGGTGGCTGGGATGCTGGAGGCTAGGGGGTAGCTGGGATGCTGGAGGCTAGGGGGTAGCTGGGATGCTGGAGGCTAGGGGGGTGGCTGGGATGCTGGAGGCTAGGGGGGGGGGTGGCTGGGATGCTGGAGGCTAGGGGGTAGCTGGGATGCTGGAGGCTAGGGGGTAGCTGGGATGCTGGAGGCTAGGGGGTGGCTGGGATGCTGGAGGCTAGGGGGTAGCTGGGATGCTGGATGCTAGGGGGTAGCTGGGATGCTGGAGGCTAGGGGGTGGCTGGGATGCTGGAGGCTAGGGGGTAGCTGGGATGCTGGAGGCTAGGGGTAGCTGGGATTCTGGAGGCTAGGGGGTGGCTGGGATGCTGGAGGCTAGGGGGTAGCTGGGATGCTGGAGGCTAGGGGGTAGCTGGGATGCTGGAGGCTAGGGGGTGGCTGGGATGCTGGAGGCTAGGGGGTAGCTGGGATGCTGGAGGCTAAGGGGTGGCTGGGATGCTGGAGGCTAGGGGGTAGCTGGGATGCTGGAGGCTAGGGGGTAGCTGGGATGCTGGAGGCTAGGGGGGGTGGCTGGGATGCTGGAGGCTAGAGGGGGGGTGGCTGGGATGCTGGAGGCTAGGGGGTAGCTGGGATGCTGGAGGCTAGGGGGTGGCTGGGATGCTGGAGGCTAGGGGGTAGCTGGGATGCTGGAGACTAAGGGGTGGCTGGGATGCTGGAGGCTAGGGGTAGCTGGGATGCTGGAGGCTAGGGGGTAGCTGGGATGCTGGAGGCTAGGGGGTAGCTGGGATGCTGGAGGCTAGGGGGTAGCTGGGATGCTGGATGCTAGGGGGTGGCTGGGATGCTGGAGGCTAGGGGGTAGCTGGGATGCTGGAGGCTAGGGGGTAGCTGGGATGCTGGAGGCTAAGGGGTAGCTGGGATGCTGGAGGCTAAGGGGTAGCTGGGATGCTGGAGGCTAAGGGGTAGCTGGGATGCTGGAGGCTAGGGGGGGGGGTGGCTGGGATGCTGGAGGCTAGGGGGGGTGGCTGGGATGCTGGAGGCTAGGGGGTAGCTGGGATGCTGGAGGCTAGGGGGTGGCTGGGATGCTGGAGGCTAGGGGGTAGCTGGGATGCTGGAGGCTAAGGGGTGGCTGGGATGCTGGAGGCTAGGGGGTAGCTGGGATGCTGGAGGCTAGGGGGTAGCTGGGATGCTGGAGGCTAGGGGGGGTGGCTGGGATGCTGGAGGCTAGGGGGGGGGTGGCTGGGATGCTGGAGTCTAGGGGGTAGCTGGGATGCTGGAGGCTAGGGGGTGGCTGGGATGCTGGAGGCTAGGGGGTAGCTGGGATGCTGGAGGCTAAGGGGTGGCTGGGATGCTGGAGGCTAGGGGTAGCTGGGATGCTGGAGGCTAGGGGGTAGCTGGGATGCTGGAGGCTAGGGGGTAGCTGGGATGCTGGAGGCTAGGGGGTAGCTGGGATGCTGGAGGCTAGGGGGTGGCTGGGATGCTGGAGGCTAGGGGGTAGCTGGGATGCTGGAGGCTAGGGGGTAGCTGGGATGCTGGAGGCTAAGGGGTAGCTGGGATGCTGGAGGCTAAGGGGTAGCTGGGATGCTGGAGGCTAAGGGGTAGCTGGGATGCTGGAGGCTAGGGGGGGGGGTGGCTGGGATGCTGGAGGCTAGGGGGGGGGGTGGCTGGGATGCTGGAGGCTCGGGGGTAGCTGGGATGCTGGAGGCTAGGGGGTAGCTGGGATGCTGGAGGCTAGGGGGTAGCTGGGATGCTGGAGGCTAAGGGGTAGCTGGGATGCTGGAGGCTAAGGGGTAGCTGGGATGCTGGAGGCTAGGGGGTAGCTGGGATGCAAGAGGATAGGGGATGCTGGGGTGGCGGTGCCCCTTGCGGCTGGCGGTTTGAGCCCAGATATCGTCCTTTCGCGGTCGTCTCATCCCAATCGCTTTAGTTACCACTTCCCATAACCCGTCTCACATTTCATCTCACCCTTCATCTCTCTCTCTCTCTCTCTCTCTCTGTCTCTCTCTCTCTCTCTCTCTCTCTCTCTCTCTCTCTCTCTCTCTCTCTCTCTCTCTCTCTCTCTCTCTCTCTCTCTCTCTCCCTCTCTCCCTCTCTCTCTCTCTCTCTCTCTCTCTCTCTCTCTCTCTCTCTCTCTCTCTCTCTCTCTCTCTCTCTCTCTCTCTCTCTCTCTCTCATGCGGGGTAACTGTTCATGGTTGGCTGTGATCAGCCAGCCTGTTGATGGCCACAGTTCGCATGGTAATGTGAGGTTCCTCATTCTGTTGACTCCAAACTACCCTTTGGAGGTGTTAATAAAGTGCCTTTATTAGCACAATTAGAGGTCTTTTGGTAACTCTTCTATTTAGAGGGTGTCGAATGGCCTCGTACCTCAACTATTGGAAGGGTCAGGTTTGTATAGTATATGGCTACCTGGTCTATACCTGTGGAGGATTTCCAGAGTTGTTTACGAGAGTGGTTGGGCTGTGGTTTACTTTCCCTGGTGATTGGTTAGTTGTGGCCAGCTTTCCCTGGTGATTGGTTGGTTTGTGGCCAGCTTTCCCTGGTGATTGGTTGGTTTGTGGCCAGCTTTCCCTGGTGATTGGTTAGTTGTGGCCAGCTTTCCCTGGTGATTGGTTAGTTGTGGCCAGCTTTCCCTGGTGATTGGTTAGTTGTGGCCAGCTTTCCCTGGTGATTGGTTAGTTGTGGCCAGCTTTCCCTGGTGATTGGTTAGTTGTGGCCAGCTTTCCCTGGTGATTGGTAAGTTGTGGCCAGCTTTCCCTGGTGATTGGTTGGTTTGTGTCCAGCCTTCTCTGGTGATTGGTTAGTTGTGTCCAGCCTTCCCTGGTGATTGGTTAGTTGTGGCCAGCTTTCCCTGGTGATTGGTTAGTTGTGGCCAGCTTTCCCTGGTGATTGGTTAGTTGTGGCCAGCTTTCCCTGGTGATTGGTTAGTTGTGGCCAGCTTTCCCTGGTGATTGGTTAGTTGTGGCCAGCTTTCCCTGGTGATTGGTTAGTTGTGGCCAGCTTTCCCTGGTGATTGGTAAGTTGTGGCCAGCTTTCCCTGGTGATTGGTTGGTTTGTGTCCAGCCTTCTCTGGTGATTGGTTAGTTGTGGCCAGTCTTCTCTGGTGATTGGTTAGTTGTGGCCAGCTTTCCCTGGTGATTGGTTGGTTTGTGGCCAGCTTTCCCTGGTGATTGGTTAGTTGTGGCCAGCCTTCCCTGGTGATTGGCTAGTTGTGGTCAGCTTTCCCTGGTGATTGGTTAGTTGTGGCCAGCCTTCTCTGGTGATTGTTTAGTTGTGGCCAATCTTCCCTGGTGATTGGTTAGTTGTGGCCAGCCTTCCCTGGTGATTGGTTAGTTGTGGCCAGCCTTCCCTGGTGATTGGTTAGTTGTGGCCAGCCTTCCCTGGTGATTGGTTAGTTGTGGCCAGCCTTCCCTGGTGATTGGTTAGTTGTGGCCAATCTTCCCTGGTGATTGGTTAGTTGTGGCCAGCTTTCCCTGGTGATTGGTTAGTTGTGGCCAGCCTTCCCTGGTGATTGGTTAGTTGTGGCCAGCCTTCCCTGGTGATTGGTTAGTTGTGGCCAGCCTTCCCTGGTGATTGGTTAGTTGTGGCCAATCTTCCCTGGTGATTGACGACACACAATAGGGACCATAGGGACTTGAAGAGCCCTTTACCACCCACACTTGTCAAGTTTTGACAGCAATAAAGTGTTGTATGTGGCGGCTGCCCCCCCCCCCCCTGCATCTTACGGTCCACTTTATTGGGTAGTTGGGTCGTTACAAGCTGTTAGGATGAGGCGGTTTACATTAGCGTATTGTTGTGCTCCATACGCACTCCCTTGGGTTAATATGTATACTGGTATATTCCCCTATGGGTTGTGGGGGTATACCAGTATACCTCAGCCCTTTGGCACCCATTCCCTTCCCCCACAACCTCAGCCTTTGGCACCTGTGACTACAGTGCCATAAGAATGTCCAGCCCGTCCATGTCACCTGGCAAGTGCCATGAAGATAGATAAGCCGCCTAATAGATAAGATAGATAAGCGTCCGTATTACGGTGTTTTAATTCTCACTGAAGCATAGGAATTTTGACGGTCTAAAGTGTCAAAAATGACAGTGGACTAAGAGGATGGACAGTGAGCTTCCTATGATTGCCTAGTAGGGCCATTTATGTGTTCAGTTACGAAAGCTGTACATCTTTGGTTAATCATGGCGGGTTTGTTTACATTTATTTGATCTGTTTATGAACACCGTAGCGCCACGAGGTTGTTTATGACAATAACAACCTTGCGTTGTAAAGTTTCCAAGCTCGTAAACTGTTTACTAAATGTAAATGAAGCCGCCATGATTATGGAAAGATGGACATGTATAGTCATCGTGTCAGCAAGGCGGACAGCCCGCCTGCTTTCATACCTCTCATTGTATTTCCCACTTCTATACTTCACTTCACCTATGCCTCTCCTTCCTCTTTACTCCCCCCCCCCAAAAAAAAAAAAAAAAAAAAATATGGACAGGTTTCGTCTGTGGTTGTGTACCAAATCTACACAGTAAAATAACAACATAGATGCGATAAAGCACCTAAATTATTGGGATCGTCTCAAAGCTCTCCAAATGTACTCTCTAGAAAGGAGACGAGAGAGATACCAAATAATATACACGTGTAAAATACTGGAGGGACAGGTCCCAAATCTACACAGTAAAATAACAACGTACTGGAGTGAACGATATGAAAGAAAATTCAAGATTGAACCAGTGAAGAGCAGAGGTGTCATAGGCACAATCAGAGAACACTGTATAAACATCAGAGGTCCGCGGTTGTTCAACGTCCTCCCAGCGAGCATAAGAAATATTGCAGGAACAACCGTGGACATCTTCAAGAGAAAACTGGACGGTTTTCTAAGAGAAGTGTCGGACCAACCAGGCTGTGGTGTAAATTGCTGGTTGTTGGAAGGTGATTCAAGGCTGTTAGTGAGCTATGGTGGGTACCAAATCGTCCGTTAATGATACCTCTAGGTAAGTCTTTAAGTAAACTAGGCGTTAACAGGAAATATTGCCAGTTCTAAATATATATGAATGTGTAATATTAACAATTGTATAACTAGCTTCACAAAATTGTCACTTGCTTATCTAAACGAAGTAAACCAACAGCCTGGTGGACCAAACTCTCACAAGTCAAGCCTGGCCTCGGGCCGGGCTCAGGGAGTAGAAGAACTCCCAGAACCCTCTCCAAGTATGCTACAGGTATGCTACAGGTATGCTCCAAGTACGCTACAGGTATGCTACAGGTATGCTACAGGTATGCTCCAAGTACGCTCCAAGTACGCTCCAGGTGTGCTGCAGGTATGCTACAGGTATGCTCCAGGTATGCTCCAGTTAAGGTCCTGAACCCATTATATACCTCTGTAACCCTTTCCACCACTGCTCATGGGATGGGTATGGGGTGCATAATAAGTGAACTAAACAACTGGTTAAGGTAGTGACTCGTTGACCGTTTAAAATAAATGCTCGTTTATCAGTTAAGACGGTCGTTTAATCGGCTGAGGATATTGGACGTTTAACGAGCGACGTGAACTATCTGCCACAGTTCGATCTCCCGCCCCGCCGCCAATTGCCTCGTAAAAAGGGCCATTAACGGTTATGGGGGTTGGGGGGGGGGGTGGAGGGAAAGAAGTAGGAGGGAGTGAGAGACAGCGCGCGCGTGTGCGTGTTTACTCACCTAGTTGTGCTTGCAGGGGTTGAGCTCTGGCTCTTTGGTCCCGCCTCTCAACTGTCAATCAACTGGTACTCACCTAGTTGTACTCACCTAGTTGTGTTTGCTGGGGTTGAGCTCTGGCTCTTTGGTCCCGCCTCTCAACCGTCAATCAACAGGTGTACAGATTCCTGAGCCTATTGGGCTCTATCATATCTACACTTGAAACTGTGTATGGAGTCAGCCTCCACCACATCACTGCCTAATGCATTCCATTTGTCAACCACTCTGACACTAAAAAAGTTCTTTCTAATATCTCTGTGGCTCATTTGGGCACTCAGTTTCCACCTGTGTCCCCTTGTGCGTGTGCCCCTTGTGTTAAATAGCCTGTCTTTATCTACCCTATCAATTCCCCGGAGGATCTTGAATGTGGTGATCATGTCCCCCTAACTCTTCTGTCTTCCAGCGAAGTGAGGTTTAATTCCCGAAGTCTCTCCTCGTAGTTCATACCTCTCAGCTCGGGTACTAGTCTGGTGGCAAACCTTTGAACCTTTTCCAGTTTAGTTTTATCCTTGACTAGATATGGACTCCATGCTGGGGCTGCATACTCCAGGATTGGCCTGAAATATGTGGTATACAAAGTTCTGAATGATTCTTTACACAAGTTTCTGAATGCCGTTCGTATGTTGGCCAGCCTGGCATATGCCGCTGATGTTATCCGCTTGATATGTGCTGCAGGAGACAGGTCTGGCGTGATATCAACCCCCAAGTCTTTTTCTTTCTCTGACTCCTGAAGAATTTCCTCTCCCAGATGATACCTTGTATCTGGCCTCCTGCTCCCTACACCTATCTTCATTACATTACATTTGGTTGGGTTAAACTAACAACCATTTGTTCGACCATTCCTTCAGCTTGTCTAGGTCTTCTTGAAGCCTCAAACAGTCCTCTTCTGTCTTAATCCTTCTCATAATTTTGGCATCGTCCGCAAACATTGAGAGAAATGAATCTATACTCTCGGGGAGATCATTTACATATATCAGAAACAAGATAGGACCGAGTACAGAGCCCTGTGGGACTCCACTGGTGACTTCACGCCAATCTGAGGTCTCACCCCTCACCGTAACTCTCTGCTTCCTATTGCTTAGGTACTCCCTTATCCACTGGAGCACCTTACCAGCTACACCTGCCTGTCTCTCCAGCTTATGTACCAGCCTCTTATGCGGTACTGTGTCAAAGGCTTTCCGACAATCCAAGAAAATGCAGTCCGCTCAACCCTCTCTTTCTTGCTTAATCTTTGTCACTTGATCGTAGAATTCTATTAAGCCAGTCAGGCAAGATTTACCCTCCCTGAACCCATGTTGGCGATTTGTCACGAAGTCCCTTCTCTCCAGATGTGTTACCAGGTTTTTTCTCACGATCTTCTCCATCACCTTGCATGGTATACAAGTCAAGGACACTGGCCTGTAGTTCAGTGTCTCTTGCCTGTCGCCCTTTTTGTATATTGGGACCACATTAGCCGTCTTCCATATTTCTGGTAGGTCTCCCGTCTCCAGTGACCTACTATACACTATGGAGAGGGGCAAGCAAAGTGCCTCTGCACACTCTTTCAGTACCCAAGGGGAGCCGGTTGGCCGAGCGGACAGCACGCTGGACTTATGATCCTGTGGTCCTGGGTTCGATCCCAGGCGCCGGCGAGAAACAATGGGCAGAGTTTCTTTCACCCTATGCCCCTGTTACCAAGCAGTAAAATAGGTACCTGGGTGTTAGTCAGCTGTCATGGGCTGCTTCCTGGGGGTGGAGGCTTGGTCGAGGACCGGGCCGTGGGGACACTAAAGCTCCAAAATCATCTCAAGATAACCTCAAGATAACCCATGGTGAGATCCCGTCTGGACCAACAGCCTTTCTAACATCCAGATCCAGCATGTGTCTCTTGACCTCCTCTCTCGTAATTTCGAACTCTTCCAAGGCCGCCTGGTTTACCTCCCTTTCTCCTAGCACAGTGACCTCACCTTGTTCTATTGTGAAGACCTCCTGGAACCTCTTGTTGAGTTCTTCACACACCTCTTTGTCATTCTCTGTATACCTGTCCTCGCCTGTTCTAAGTTTCATTACCTGTTCTTTCACTGTTGTTTTCCTTCTGATGTTACTGTGGAGTAGCTTTGGTTCGGTCTTGGCTTTGTTTGCTATATCATTTTCAAAACTTTTCTCTGCTTCTCTTCTCACCCTAACATACTCATTCCTGGTTCTCTGGTATCTCTCTCTGCTTTCTGGTGTTCTGTTATTCCGGAAGTTCCTCCACGCCTTTTTGTTCAGTTTCTTCGCTTCCATACATGCCCTATTATACCATGGATTCTTCTGTTGCTTCTCGGATTTTTCCCTTTGGGCCGGGATGAACCTGTTTACTGCCTCCTGACACTTTTGGGTAACATAGTCCATCATACCTTGTACAGACTTATCTCTGAGGTCTGTGTCCCAAGGTGTCTGTGTCACTTAGGAAACTTCTCATCTGTTCATATTTCCCCTTTCAGTATGCCAGCCTTTTGTTTCCTAGTTCTTTTTTGGGGGAGATAATTCCTAGCTCTACCAGGTACTCAAAGTTCAATACAGTGTGATCACTCATTACCAAGGGCGCTTCCATCTTAACTTCCCTTATATCCCATTCATTTAGGGTAAATATCAAATCAAGCATTGCTGGTTCATCTTCTCTCATTCTTGTTGGTACACCAGGAACCTGGTGTACAGGTTCCTGAGCCTACTGGGCTCTATCATATCAAAATTTGAAACTGTGTATGGAGTCAGCCTCCACCACATCACTGCCTAATAATGCATTCCATTTACTAACTACTCTGACACTGAAAAAATTCTTTCTAACGTCTCTGTGGCTCATGTGGGTACTCAGTTTCCACCTGTGTCCCCTTGTTCGCGTACCGCCAGTGTTAATTAAAAAGTTTAACCTTATCTACCGCGTCAATTCCTCTGAGAATTATATAGGTGGTGATCATGACTCCTTTTTCTGTCTTTTTCAGTGTGTGTGTCATCATTGTGATGGGGTTGGGCTGAGGGAGGGAGGAAGAAATACGAGGTGTGGGTGTAGTTCCAGGACAGGTCACGATGACAACAACTACCCCTAGGGAGGTCATGTTGGGGTCACGCGATAAAACTATCGTCTCGTGAGGGGTCAAGTTGGGGTCAGCATCGAGGGTAAGATGGAAGCACGTCTGACCGGGGACACGTAAGGTCAGGGGTGGCTGGGAGGCGGGGTCAGGGGCAGCTGGGAGGCGGGGTCAAAGGCCAGATTGGAATTGGGGGTCAGAGGCAGCTGCGACATTGGATGAGGGGGAGGGTCGGGGGGGGGGAGGTAAGGCGTGGGGGGGAGGGGTGGAAGAAGAACATGACATTGCGCTTTGTTAAGAGTTGTCACCTGTCGGCTGGCGTGATGGTGTTATGTGTATATTGTCACCTCTTTTGTCGTGTGTGTGTGTGTGTGTGTGTGTGTGTGTGTGTGTGTGTGTGTGTGTGTGTGTGTGTGTGTGTGTGTGTGTGTGTGTGTGTGTGTGTGTGTACTCACCTAGTTGTGCTTGCAGGGGTTGAGCTCTGGCTCTTTGGTCCCGCCTCTCAACTGTCAATCAACAGGTGTACAGGTTCCTGAGCCTATTGGGCTCTATCATATCTACACTTGAAACTGTGTATGGAGTCAGCCTCCACCACATCACTGCCTAATGCATTACATTTGTCAACTACTCTGACGCTGAAAAAATTCTTTCTAACGTCTCTATGGCTCATTTGGGCACTCAATATCCACCTGTGTCCCCTTGTGCGTGTGCCCCTTGTGGTAAATAGTCTGTGTTTATCTACCCTATCAATTCCTCTTAGAATCTTGTATGTGGTGATCATGTCCCCTCTGTCCCATGTGTGTGTGTGTGTGTTGGGGAGAATGGGACTGGGATAACATCTTCACGTCGAGCCGGGTGGTGTGAGAAAGCCGGCCAATTGCCAGCTTAAACGAGCGGAACATTTACATTAGTTTTGCCTAAGCAGAAGCGTACTAACCCAAGCACCCCACCTCACCTATCGAGGCCGAGACATAGAAAACGTCAGTATCACTGTGCCTTGATTTTGTACTAACACGTTACATGTGCTAACGACCTGGTTTATTGCGGTAGCGAAACTTAAGGATTATGTTGAATTACAGGATTTTAAACGGTTGTTATAGTGGGGTTGGCGGGGGAAGGAGGGGGTGGGGGGGTTGCTTGAAGGGGGAAGGGAGTCACGAGGCGGGGGGTGGGGGGGGGACACGAGGGGGGAAACCAGGTCGTGACTTCTCCAGGGGAATCTTGGGCGGGGTCTGACGCTTGGTGGATGAAAGCCAGAAAGAAACAGAGATGGAGAGGGGGGGGCAGGGGGGGGGGAGGAGGGGAGATGGGGGGCAGGGGGGGGGGAGGAGGGGAGATGGGGGGCAGGGGGGGGAGACGGGAGTAGGGGGAGATGGGGGAGATGGGGAGGGGGGGGAGATATCAGAGAGGTGGAGCGTAGGAGTGTGAGAATATTTTGAAAAAAAAAAAATTGGTAATGACTTTGACCTTAACAGAAGACAAAGGTCAGATGCCATCCATGTAAGACTTAGGCGGGCTGTCCGCCTCGCTGACACGGTGTTATGATAGCAGGCGGGCTGTCCGCCTCGCTGACACGGTGTTATGATAGCAGGCGGGCTGTCCGCCTCGCTGACACGGTGTTATGATAGCAGGCGGGCTGTCCGCCTCGCTGACACGGTGTTATGATAGCAGGCGGGCTGTCCGCCTCGCTGACACGGTGTTATGATAGCAGGCGGGCTGTCCGCCTCGCTGACACGGTGTTATGATAGCAGGCGGGCTGTCCGCCTCGCTGACACGGTGTTATGATAGCAGGCGGGCTGTCCGCCTCGCTGACACGGTGTTATGATAGCAGGCGGGCTGTCCGCCTCGCTGACACGGTGTTATGATAGCAGGCGGGCTGTCCGCCTCGCTGACACGATGTTATGATAGCAGGCGGGCTGTCCGCCTCGCTGACACGGTGTTATGATAGCAGGCGGGCTGTCCGCCTCGCTGACACGGTGTTATGATAGCAGGCGGGCTGTCCGCCTCGCTGACACGATGTTATGATAGCAGGCGGGCTGTCCGCCTCGCTGACACGATGTTATGATAGCAGGCGGGCTGTCCGCCTCGCTGACACGGTGTTATGATAGCAGGCGGGCTGTCCGCCTCGCTGACACGGTGTTATGATAGCAGGCGGGCTGTCCGCCTCGCTGACACGATGTTATGATAGCAGGCGGGCTGTCCGCCTCGCTGACACGATGTTATGATAGCAGGCGGGCTGTCCGCCTCGCTGACACGATGTTATGATAGCAGGCGGGCTGTCCGCCTCGCTGACACGATGTTATGATAGCAGGCGGGCTGTCCGCCTCGCTGACACGATGTTATGATAGCAGGCGGGCTGTCCGCTTCGCTGACACGATGTTATGATAGCAGGCGGGCTGTCCGCCTCGCTGACACGATGTTATGATAGCAGGCGGGCTGTCCGCCTCGCTGTCACGATGTTATGATAGCAGGCGGGCTGTCCGCCTCGCTGACACGGTGTTATGATAGCAGGCGGGCTGTCCGCCTCGCTGTCACGATGTTATGATAGCAGGCGGGCTGTCCGCCTCGCTGACACGATGTTATGATAGCAGGCGGGCTGTCCGCCTCGCTGACACGATGTTATGATAGCAGGCGGGCTGTCCGCCTCGCTGACACGATGTTATGATAGCAGGCGGGCTGTCCGCCTCGCTGACACGATGTTATGATAGCAGGCGGGTTGTCCGCCTCGCTGACACGATGTTATGATAGCAGGCGGGCTGTCCGCCTCGCTGACACGGTGTTATGATAGCAGGCGGGCTGTCCGCCTCGCTGACACGATGTTATGATAGCAGGCGGGCTGTCCGCCTCGCTGACACGATGTTATGATAGCAGGCGGGCTGTCCGCCTCGCTGACACGGTGTTATGATAGCAGGCGGGCTGTCCGCCTCGCTGACACGATGTTATGATAGCAGGCGGGCTGTCCGCCTCGCTGACACGATGTTATGATAGCAGGCGGGCTGTCCGCCTCGCTGACACGGTGTTATGATAGCAGGCGGGCTGTCCGCCTCGCTGACACGATGTTATGATAGCAGGCGGGCTGTCCGCCTCGCTGACACGGTGTTATGATAGCAGGCGGGCTGTCCGCCTCGCTGACACGATGTTATGATAGCAGACGGGCTGCCCGCTTGCTGACACGATAACGTATGTTTGCTAACTAAGCTAAGCTGTTTTTCTTGTACAAGGAAGCTGTTGAATGCTCGCTGTGTCCCCCCAGCTCTCTCAACGTGTGTACTCACCTAGTTGTGCTTGCCGGGGTTGAGCTCTGGCTCTTTGGTCCCGCCTCGGTTCCAGCCATGTGTGAGCAGGGCTGAATGTTATGGAGCATTGATATATGCTCAACCGGGTGCTTGTGTACGCATTTTGCTGTTCCTCTATGCATGGTCAGGCTGTTTGGTCGTTGTGGTGGAATGCTGGTTAACGAGTGATGGTGGTTCATCTTGTGTTGGTTATGGGGATCAATGTCCCTGCGGCCCGGTCTCTGATTAGGCCTACCATCAAGAGTTCTCTCTCAGCGTACCTATTTTTGGCCTATTTTTGCCTATTTTTTAAGGCCTATTTTTGTACATCCTGCCATGCCTCCTGGTCGCGTGGAGCTGTATCTGTGGAAGACAATTAGGAGGAAGAGGATGTGGCGGGGGGCCTGGCTGAGAGGGGGGTGGGGTGGGGGGGGGTAGGGTGCTGGGCGTCACAGCACCTCGAGTGATAGTGAGAGAGTTGAAGGGCGAGGTTACCACTCCCAGTGGAGGCTGAGGTGAAGGACCACCACCCCGGTGGGGCTAGGGGGAGGGGTTGGTTGTGGGGGGGGGGGGGGTGTTATGAATGTGGGGGGTGGGGGGAATTCTCTTGGGGGGAAGGGGGAGTGGGGGTGTGGGCGTGTCCTCCCCAGCGACGGTGATATTAGTGTGGTGTTCACTGACCGGGCGGACCGGCCTGGCTGGCTCCTATCTTACACCACTGGTCCTGCCACTATGGTCAGGGACAGTGACGCCTTCACTCTCTGTCCCAAAGAGTGCCACACTGGCACTCTGGCCAGCTCCTCAGGTCTGTCAGCCCCAGTACTCGCCTCAAGCAACACTGAGCCATTATCAACACTGTTGGTACACAACGACAGGCTAGAGACACGGAACGACTTGTGTCAAGTGATTCATCTAGCATTTATGAGTCTGCTTACGAAACCTGTATATCTCCACGTCTATTATTGGTATAAACAACTCTGCAGTGCTTTTAAGCTCAGTAACTGTTTAATAAATGCAATCAAAGCATCCATAATTAACCAAAGATGTATTGGTTTCGTAAGTTAATGCATTAACCGGCTTGATGACCCTAATTGCAATAGTCAGAAGGGTCCAGACCATACAAGGAAGCGAGGTGACCTTTGCACTCAATCGTAATTCCACACCTGGATGTAAATACATTACACATAAGGGACATAACTGGCCGACCCCTCACAATGTTCAAAAGAGAACTATCAACATCAGAGGCCCGAGACTGTTCAACACGCTTCCACTACACATAAGGGACATAACTGGCCGACCCCTCACAATGTTCAAAAGAGAACTATCAACATCAGAGGCCCGAGACTGCTCAACACGCTTCCACTACACATTCCGCTTACACTTACGCTACACATCCCGCGAGGCGGGACCAGAGAGCCGAAGCTCAACCTCCGCAAGCACAACTAGGTGAGGACACACACCTAACGAGCACCAACAAATGGGAACAAACAAACAATGTTCAAAACATAAACACTGGAAATGATGTTCATAAATTAGCTGCAGAGATAAGAGAAAGGTCTTAATCTGAAGAAGAGTTTTGATCTAACGTAACTAGTAAGAGATTTGATTCTGAAAGAGATTTGATTCTGTTTTGATTCTGAAAGAGATTAGATTCTATTTTGATTCTGTAAGAGATTAGATTCTATTTTGATTCTGTAAGAGATTAGATTCTATTTTGATTCTGTAAGAGATTAGATTCTATTTTGATTCTGTAAGAGATTAGATTCTATTTTCATTCTGTAAGAGATTAGATTCTATTTTGATTCTGTAAGAGATTAGATTCTATTTTGTTTCTGTAAGAGATTAGATTCTATTTTGATTCTGAAAGAGATTAGATTCTATTTTGATTCTGAAAGAGATTTGATTCTGTTTTGATTCTGAAAGAGATTTGATTCTATTTTGATTCTGAAAGAGATTAGATTCTATTTTGATTCTGTAAGAGATTAGATTCTATTTTGATTCTGTAAGAGATTAGATTCTATTTTGATTCTGTAAGAGATTAGATTCTATTTTGATTCTGTTTTGATTCTGTAAGAGATTAGATTCTATTTTGATTCTGTAAGAGATTAGATTCTATTTTGATTCTGTAAGAGATTTGATTCTGTTTTACCTTCATATTCTAAACTTTAATGGTATGTACGATACGATACGTGGAGGCTGGGAGTTGTGACATTAATCAACTGATATCTGGGAGGACGGGTGGGGCTTAGGAGCTGAAGCTCGACCCAGACAGCACAGTTAGGTGAGTGATTCTGGACAAGTGCACAGCGAAGCCAACATTAATTTCCCAGATGACTACAAGGAAAGGGAGTGAGGCAAGTGAGATGGAGGGAGGGAGGGAGGGAAGGAGGAAGATCAACGGTAAGGAAGATCAACGGTAGGGAAGGAGGAAGATCAACGGTAGGGAAGATCAACGGTAGGGAAGATCAACGGTAGGGAAGGAGGAAGATCAACGGTAGGGAAGGAGGAAGATCAACGGTAGGGAAGATCAACGGTAGGGAAGATCAACGGTAGGGAAGGAGGAAGATCAACGGTAGGGAAGATCAACGGTAGGGAAGATCAACGGTAGGGAAGGAGGAAGATCAACGGTAGGGAAGATCAACGGTAGGGAAGGAGGAAGATCAACGGTAGGGAAGATCAACGGTAAGGAAGATCAACGGTAGGGAAGGAGGAAGATCAACGGTAGGGAAGATCAACGGTAGGGAAGATCAACGGTAGGGAAGGAGGAAGATCAACGGTAGGGAAGATCAACGGTAGGGAAGATCAACGGTAAGGAAGATCAACGGTAGGGAAGGAGGAAGTTCAACGGTAGGGAAGATCAACGGTAGGGAAGATCAACGGTAGGGAAGGAGGAAGATCAATGGTAGGGAAGATCAACGGTATTGAAGGAGGAAGATCAACGGTAGGGAAGATCAACGGTAGGGAGGTTAGCCTCCAGGCTGGCTATCTGGTCAACCAGGCTGTTGTCACCGCTGGTGGCAGCCTGACGTATGAACCACAGCCTGGTTGATCAGGTGCTCCTAAAGATGATTACCTCACTATCAAGTTCACTTCTGAACACCGAGAGAGGTCGGCTAATTTCCACAAAGGCGTCCATGGATGAACAAATCCACAAGGGCCGTGACAAGGATTCGAACCTGCGTCCGTGGATATTATCTTGCCGCTCTAAGGCAGGAGCCGGTAGTCTTCTCTCCTGAGGAAGGTAGTTTGGTCTCCTACAGAAGGAGGCACTGGCTACCTTGAGGTGCTTCCGGGGCCCAGCGTCCCCGCGGCCCGGTCGTCAACCAGGCCTCCTGGTTGCTGGACTGATCAACCAGGCTGTTAGACGCGGCTGCTCGCACCCTGACGTATGAGTCACAGCCTGGTTGATCAGGTATCCTTCAACCAGGCTAATTACACCCCTCAAATGATGGGTACAGCTGTGATAGTTCCGTCTATTAACCCACTGATGCATTACCAGCAGTTGGCGTAGTTAAGGATGGCCCTTTGTCATCGTTACCAGAGCCAGTTGTCCTGCAGGTGTGGGGGAACAATGCATCATTACCAGAGCCAGTTGTCCTGCAGGTGTGGGGGAACAATGCATCATTACCAGAGCCAGTTGTCCTGCAGGTGTGGGGGAACAATGCATCATTACCAGAGCCAGTTGTCCTGCAGGTGTGGGGGAACAATGCATCATTACCAGAGCCAGTTGTCCTGCATGTGTGGGGGAACAATGCATCGTTACCAGAGTCAGTTGTCCTGCAGGTGTGGGGGAACAATGCATCGTTACCAGAGTCAGTTGTCCTGCAGGTGTGGGGGAACAATGCATCGTTACCAGAGCCAGTTGTCCTGCAGGTGTGGGTGAACAATGCATCGTTACCAGAGCCAGTTGTCCTGCAGGTGTGGGTGAACAATGCATCGTTACCAGAGCCAGTTGTCCTGCAGGTGTGGGGTGAACAATGCATCGTTACCAGAGCCAGTTGTCCTGCAGGTGTGGGGGAACAATGCACCGTTACCAGAGCCAGTTGTCCTGCAGGTGTGGGTGAACAATGCATCGTTACCAGAGCCAGTTGTCCTGCAGGTGTGGGTGAACAATGCATCGTTACCAGAGCCAGTTGTCCTGCAGGTGTGGGTGAACAATGCATCGTTACCAGAGCCAGTTGTCCTGCAGGTGTGGGTGAACAATGCATCGTTACCAGAGCCAGTTGTCCTGCAGGTGTGGGGTGAACAATGCATCGTTACCAGAGCCAGTTGTCCTGCAGGTGTGGGTGAACAATGCATCGTTACCAGAGCCAGTTGTCATGCAGGTGTGGGTGAACAATGCATCGTTACCAGAGCCAGTTGTCCTGCAGGTGTGGGGTGAACAATGCATCGTTACCAGAGCCAGTTGTCCAGCAGGTGTGGGTGAACAATGCATCGTTACCAGAGCCAGTTGTCCTGCAGGTGTGGGGTGAACAATGCATCGTTACCAGAGCCAGTTGTCCTGCAGGTGTGGGTGAACAATGCATCGTTACCAGAGCCAGTTGTCCTGCAGGTGTGGGTGAACAATGCATCGTTACCAGAGCCAGTTGTCCTGCAGGTGTGGGGTGAACAATGCATTGTTACCAGAGCCAGTTGTCCTGCAGGTGTGGGGGAACAATACATCGTTACCAGAGCCAGTTGTCCTGCAGGTGTGGGGTGAACAATGCATCGTTACCAGAGTCAGTTGTCCTGCAGGTGTGGGGGAACAATGCATCGTTACCAGAGCCAGTTGTCCTGCAGGTGTGGGGGAACAATACATCGTTACCAGAGTCAGTTGTCCTGCAGGTGTGGGGGAACAATGCATCGTTACCAGAGCCAGTTGTCCTGCAGGTGTGGGGTGAACAATGCATCGTTACCAGAGCCAGTTGTCCTGCAGGTGTGGGGTGAACAATGCATCGTTACCAGAGCCAGTTGTCCTGCAGGTGTGGGGGAACAATGCATCGTTACCAGAGCCAGTTGTCCTGCAGGTGTGGGTGAACAATGCATCGTTACCAGAGCCAGTTGTCCTGCAGGTGTGGGTGAACAATGCATCGTTACCAGAGCCAGTTGTCCTGCAGGTGTGGGTGAACAATGCATCGTTACCAGAGCCAGTTGTCCTGCAGGTGTGGGTGAACAATGCA
Source organism: Procambarus clarkii (assembly GCF_040958095.1). Taxonomy (NCBI): domain Eukaryota; kingdom Metazoa; phylum Arthropoda; class Malacostraca; order Decapoda; family Cambaridae; genus Procambarus; species Procambarus clarkii. The sequence continues at coordinate 22,756,173 of NC_091175.1, forward strand.
TCGTTACCAGAGCCAGTTGTCCTGCAGGTGTGGGGTGAACAATGCATCGTTACCAGAGCCATTTGTCCTGCAGGTGTGGGTGAACAATGCATCGTTACCAGAGCCAGTTGTCCTGCAGGTGTGGGTGAACAATGCATCGTTACCAGAGCCAGTTGTCCTGCAGGTGTGGGGTGAACAATGCATCGTTACCAGAGCCAGTTGTCCTGCAGGTGTGGGTGAACAATGCATCGTTACCAGAGCCAGTTGTCCTGCAGGTGTGGGGTGAACAATGCATCGTTACCAGTGCCAGTTGTCCTGCAGGTGTGGGTGAACAATGCATCGTTACCAGAGCCAGTTGTCCTGCAGGTGTGGGTGAACAATGCATCGTTACCAGAGCCAGTTGTCCTGCAGGTGTGGAGTGAACAATGCATCGTTACCAGAGCCAGTTGTCCTGCAGGTGTGGGTGAACAATGCATCGTTACCAGAGCCAGTTGTCCTGCAGGTGTGGGGGAACAATGCATCGTTACCAGAGCCAGTTGTCCTGCAGGTGTGGGAAAACAATGCATCGTTACCAGAGCCAGTTGTCCTGCAGGTGTGGGGGAACAATGCATCGTTACCAGAGCCAGTTGTCCTGCAGGTGTGGGGGAACAATGCATCGTTACCAGAGCCAGTTGTCCTGCAGGTGTGGGGGAACAATGCATCATTACCAGAGCCAGTTGTCCTGCAGGTGTGGGGGAACAATGCATCATTACCAGAGCCAGTTGTCCTGCAGGTGTGGGGGAACAATGCATCGTTACCAGAGCCAGTTGTCCTGCAGGTGTGGGGGAACAATGCATCGTTACCAGAGCCAGTTGTCCTGCAGGTGTGGGGGAACAATGCATCATTACCAGAGCCAGTTGTCCTGCAGGTGTGGGGTGAACAATGCATCATTACCAGAGCCAGTTGTCCTGCAGGTGTGGGGTGAACAATGCATCATTACCAGAGCCAGTTGTCCTGCAGGTGTGGGGTGAACAATGCATCATTACCAGAGCCAGTTGTCCTGCAGGTGTGGGGGAACAATGCATCATTACCAGAGCCAGTTGTCCTGCAGGTGTGGGGTGAACAATGCATCATTACCAGAGCCAGTTGTCCTGCAGGTGTGGGGTGAACAATGCATCATTACCAGAGCCAGTTGTCCTGCAGGTGTGGGGTGAACAATGCATCATTACCAGAGCCAGTTGTCCTGCAGGTGTGGGGTGAACAATGCATCATTACCAGAGCCAGTTGTCCTGCAGGTGTGGGGTGAACAATGCATCATTACCAGAGCCAGTTGTCCTGCAGGTGTGGGGTGAACAATGCATCATTACCAGAGCCAGTTGTCCTGCAGGTGTGGGGGAACAATGCATCATTACCAGAGCCAGTTGCCCTGCAGGTGTGGGGTGAACAATGCATCATTACCAGAGCCAGTTGTCCTGCAGGTGTGGGGGAAGAATGTTGTGAATGTTGGTTGTCTGGGGTCCAAAAAAAGGCCTCAAAATTTCGGCTTCATATCCGAGTTTGACCCAATTATCTATTAATTACTATCTAATAACCCCTGGCAATTGTCTCTCCAATCCTTCCCCGAGGTCACTTGTGTGAGGTCAACTACACTGACCTCCTGGTCCATCCACTCATCTCGTTCTGCCACCGTATCTGGTACCATCCTCAGCCTGCTGTGCCTACCTGAAAGGTCTCCTCTCACAGCTGATTGATTGGTCTCACACCTGTAACTTTCCCCTCTCTTATAGCTGTTGTGTGCTAGGAACTACAGAGATTCTTACTACCGAGGTTATCTTGAGATGATTTCGGGGCTTAGCGTCCCCGCGGCCCGGTCCTCTACCAGGCTTTTTTTTTTGTTACACACCCCCAGGAAGCAGCCAGTAGCAGCTGTCTAACTCCCAGGTACCCATTTCCGGCTAGGTAACAGGGGCATCAGGGTGACAGAAACTTTTTGCCCATTTGTCTCCGCCTCCACCAGGGATCGAACCCGGAACATCAGGACTACGAATACGACGCGCTGTCCACTCAGCTGTCAGGCCCCCTCGGTCAGGCTCCGAATCTTTAATTTAATTTAAATTTAATTCAGTATTGTTTGTATATGCATGCCGGTCGAGCAAAGCTCCTGGGCCCTGCCTTTCAACTACTTGTTACAATTACAATGACTCTTATCATACCCAAGCTTGAATCTCTGAAATTGTTAGCTTCAGTTACCTTCCTTCTAGATCATTCCTCTTCCTTATTGCGGTCACATCATGGCGGGTCCCTGTTGCATCCCCATGACCACTTCATCCAAAGCATACCTGATCAACCGGGCTGTGATTCCCACGTCACTATGTAAGCCGCGGCGTCTAGCAGCCTAAGGGGGGAGGGGGGAGGGGGATCTGATTCTAGGAACTACCTCAAGGCAATCTCAAGGTAATCTCAAGGCAACCCCAGGCTAGGCTCGTTAATGCAGCATCCGTCCACAAGACGCATGCAAAATGTTCGAAAGTCATCAGTTGTGAGTCGCGTGTAAAGCGACTATCCTTCATAAACAGCGGGTTTTCCTTCATAAACAGCGGGTTTTCCTTCATAAACAGGGGTTTTCCTTCATAAACAGCGGGTTTTCCTTCATAAACAGCGGGTTTTCCTTCATAAACAGGGGTTTTCCGGCTGGATTAACGAGCATTTGGCCATTGTTGATGAGGAGGGGCTGAGGTACCACGTACTGTCTTGCTCTACCACTGTTCATGCTGAACATTTAGGCATTTTTGTTTCCACTTTGTACTTTCATGAACATAAGAACAAAGGTAACTGCAGAAGGCCTATTGGCCCATACGAGGCAGCTCCTATCTATAACCACTCAATCCCACTCATATACATGTCCAACCCACGCTTGAAACAATCGAGGGACCCCCACCTGCACCACGTTACGCGGCAATTGGTTCCACAAATCAACAACCCTGTTACTGAACCAGTATTTACCCAAGTCTTTCCTAAATCTAAACTTATCCAATTTATACCCATCATACCCATACAATGTATGAAGGGTTGATCTTGCCTACTTGTACTCAATCAACTGTTTCTAACTACTAACTAATTCCCCCCCCCCCCCACACACACACTGGAAGCAGCCTGTAGCAGCTGTTTAACTCCCAGGTACCTATTTACTGCTAGGTAACAGGCTCATCAGGGTGAAAGAACCCCGGTCCACATCACTTACGTATCAAGCGTGCTGTCCACACAGCCACCGGCCCACCCCCTCTGTGTGTGTGTGTGTGTGTGTGTGTGTGTGTGTGTGTGTGTGTGTGTGTGTGTGTGTGTGTGTGTGTGCACAAAAGTAGCGAGTACTTTAATAAATGAAGATCATATTCAGTATGAGAGAACATGGCGTAACAAATTGATAGTTAGTGAGAGGTGCAAGATTAATACAAGTTACTAATCAAATATGGAAATGAAGCACGTTGCAAGTGGCTGACATATAGGGCAGAAGTATGCGCGGTTAGCTGCATCAGTAGTGCGGTGATATATCATTTCATTCACTCGGATCATCAGAGATTCGAACTCGGGCCTCACAAGTACGAGATGATTGCGATACCAACTAGGCCATGGGTGTTCACAATGAAGTGTCTCAGAGACACCTGACTGGTACCCAACTGAGACTTAAAATGCTCACTGGGTCTCCACTAAGGTCTCTGGAGGTCACCCAACCCTTCTTCCTTGTCAATGTTGCTGTACAATGTCGTGTTAAGGCGGAAATATATATATGTAAGATAGGAATCGGGTAAAATAGTAAGTTCGAATCCTGACAGCTGTGTGGTGTGGTGGATAACCGTGTTCTCCTCTCGCGTCATGAGAGAGAACACCCGGGTTCGATCTCTAATGTGCAGGTTCACCCAAGTTGGGGACCCGGTCGGCCGAGCGGACAGCACGCTGGACTTGTGATCCTGTGGTCCTGGGTTCGATCCCAGGCGCCGGCGAGAAACATTGGGCAGAGTTTCTTTCACCCTATGCCACTGTTACCTAGCAGTAAATTAGGTACCTGGGAGTTAGTCAGTTGTCACGGGCTGCTTCCTGGGGGTGGAGGCCTGGTCGATGACCGGGCCGCGGGAAGGTTATCTTGCGGTTATCTTGAGATGATTTCGGGGCTTTAATGTCCCCGCGGCCCGGTCCTCGACCAGGCCTCCACCCCCAGGAAGCAGCCCGTGACAGCTGACTAACTCCCAGGTACCTATTTACTGCTAGGTAACAGGGGCATTCAGGGTGAAAGAAACTTTGCCCATTTGTTTCTGCCTCGTGCGGGAATCGAACCCGCGCCACAGAATTACGAGTCCTGCACGCTATCCACCAGGCTACGAGGCCCCCTTCGATCATTTCGGGACACTAAAGCCCCGAAATGATCTCAAGATAACCTCAAGATAAGGTATAGCATATATATACAATATTGGGACTCGAACTATACTTTTATGATATTAGCCAAAATGTTCAAAATCGATAAAATATCGTGAACACCACCAAGGCAGAAAATGGCTGATTTTGTCTCGAGGAATGACTTTGGCCTTTTCAAGTGTGACTCGGTCATGACTTTGGGGTTTTTCAAGTGTGACCCAGTGGTACTACTGTTGTACTGTTGAAGTACAAGGGGAAAAAATACCATCTCAAATAGGGGAAACTGTGGAATTATTCAAAAGATTTGCACGTTTGAACTCTTGATTCTTCATGCTCGTCAAAATAATGATTGACGATTGACTAATGAAAAAAAATTAAATTCTTAGTTGATGCAGTCGACACATTAACATCATTAAGGGATAGCGGATCAACCGATCTGTGAATCATGCGTCAGAGTGCTAGCAGGGGCGTCTATAACAGCCTGGTTGAACAGAGCCAGAATCCATTAAGCTATTACACAAACCAGTTAAGAAACCCGTATATTGATAACATTCCTTGGTTTATATTTATTAAACCGTCAGGTTCTTGCAAGAAGTACCGGACCAACCAGACTGTGGTGGATATGTGGGCCTGCGGGCCGCTGCTAGCAACAGCCTGGTGGACCAAGTTATCACAAGTCAAGCCTGGGCTCAGACCGGGCTCGGGAAGTAGAACTCTCGACATCCTCTCAAGGTATGTTCCAGGTATGCTCTAGTTGATACTGAGGGAAGGGCAGGTTAATATGCTTGACAAAACTGTATAGAAAGTTTCTGACGAAGCTTCGTACTCTGAAGTTTATAGTCCAGCATTGATCATTGCAAAACCTGTGTACGTGTACTCACCTATTTGTGCTTGCGGGGGTTGAGCTCTGGCTCTTTGGTCCCGCCTCTCAACTGTCAATCAACTGGTGTACAGGTTCCTGAGCCTACTGGGCTCTGTCATATCTACATTTAAAACTGTGTATGGAGTCAGCCTCCACCACATCACTGCCTAATGCATTCCACCTGTTAACTACTCTGGCACTGAAAAAGTTCCTTCTAGCAACCAGGAGGCCTGGTCGACGACCGGGCCGCGGGGACACTAAGCCCCGGAAGCACCTCAAGGTCAAGGTAACGTCTCTGTGGCTCATGTGGGTACTCAGTTTCCACCTGTGTCCCCTTGTTCGCGTCCCACCAGTGTTGGATAGTTTGTCCTTGTTTACCCGGTCGATTCCCCTGAGGATTTTGTAGTTAGTGATCATGTCTCCCCTTACTCTTCTGTCTTCCAGTGTCGTAAGGTACATTTCCCGCAGCCTTTCCTCGTAATTCATGCCTCTTAGTTCTGGGACTAGTCTAGTGGCATACCTTTGGACTTTTTCCAGCTTCGTCTTGTGCTTGACAAGGTACGGGCTCCATGCTGGGGCCGCATACTCCAGGATTGGTTTTACATATGTGGTGTACAAGATTCTGAATGATTCCTTACACAGGTTCCTGAACGCTGTTCTGATGTTAGCCAGCCTCGCATATGCCGCAGACGTTATTCTCTTTATGTGGGCTTCAGGAGACAGGTTTGGTGTGATATCAACTCCTAGATCTTTCTCTCTGTCTGTTTCATTAAGTACTTCATCTCCTATTCTGTATCCTGTGCCTGGCCTCCTGTTTCCACTGCCTAGTTTCATTACTTTGCATTTACTCGGGTTGAACGTGTGTGTGTGTGTGTGTTTGTGTGTGTGTGTGTGTGTGTGTGTGTGTGTGTGTGTGTGTGTGTGTGTGTGTGTGTGTGTGTGTGTGTGTGTGTGTGTGTGTGCGCGCGCGTGTGCGCGTGCGTGCGTGCGTGCCAGGGAGTGACCAGAGGGCCAAAAGAGAGAGAGCACTGTGGCACGTCTACACACACGCGCACACACACACACACACACACACACACACACACACACACACACACACACACACACACACACACACACACACACACACACAAGGACTCTCACTGTGGTGTAGATTTCTGTGTCCAAGCTGGCTCCTTCTTCAGTGTTACCAACACACAGCTGTGGCACAGAAATAATAATAATAATAATATGCAAGGTGTGTGATATTTGACTGACAGATCAATCTTTCCATCACATGAAAAGAGCAGTTTCGACATTCTTGTTACCCCAAAATGCGCAGAATTACTGAATGCATTTTGGCAGCAGGCTAAGCAGACCAAACCATTCAGTCACTTCAAGAATTACAAACCATATAAATATTTGACTTGGGACACACACACACACACACACACACAAAGGAGAGACTACGAGGAGAGACTACGGGAATTAAACCTCACTTCGTTGGTAGACAGAAGAGTTAGGGGGGGACATGATCACCACATTCAAGATCCTCAAGGGAATTGACAGGGTTGATAAAGACAGGCTGTTTAACACAAGGGGCACACGCACTAGGGGACACAGGTGGAAACTGAGTGCTCAAATGAGCCACAGAGATATTAGAAAGAACTTTTTTAGTGTCAGAGTGGTTGACAAATGGAATGCATTAGGAAGTGATGTGGTGGAGGCTGACTCCATACACAGTTTCAAGTGTAGATATGATAGAGCCCAATAGGCTCAGGAACCTGTACACCTGTTGATTGACAGTTGAGAGGCGGGACCAAACAGCCAGAGCTCAACCCCCGCAAGCACAACTAGGTGAGTACAACTAGGTGAGTACAAAGATCTGGGGGTTGATATCACACCGAACCTGTCCCCAGAGGCCCACATCAAAAGAATATCATCAGCGGCATATGCTAGACTGGCCAACATAAGAACTGCCTTTAGAAACTTGTGTAAGGAATCGTCCAGGACCCTGTATACCACTTATGTAAGACCAATCCTGGAGTATGCAGCTCCAGCCTGGAGTCCATACCTAGTTAAACACAAGACAAAGTTAGAGAAGATTCAGTGGTATGCCACCAGGCTCGTCCCGGAACTGAGAGGAATGAGCTACGAGGAAAGGCTAAAGAAGCTGAACCTCACATCCCTGGAAAACAGAAGAGTAAGGGAAGACATGATCACAACCTACAAAATTCTCAGGGGAATTGATAGGATGGACAAAGACAAACTCTTCAGCACGGGTGGGACACGAACAAGGGGACACAGGTGGAAACTTAGTACCCAGATGAGCCACAGAGACGTTAGAAAGAATTTTTTCAGTGTCAGAGTAGTTAATAAATGGAATGCACTAGGAAGTGATGTGGTGGAGGCTGACTCCATACACAGTTTCAAATATAGATATGATAGAGCCCAGTAGGCTCAGGAATCTGTGCACCAGTTGATTGACAATTGAGAGGAGGGACCAAAGAGCCAAAGCTCAACCCCCGCAAGCACAATTAGGTGAGTACACACACGGGACACACTGAAGGCACTAGGGATGGAAGGGGACGAGCATAGAATTGAGAAGGTTTTCAGGCTAGGCTGGTACAACAAAGACCATGACCGTGTGTTAAAGATAGTGTTTGCAAACGAGAACACAATGGAGATGATTCTAACAAGGAAAAGCCACCTGCAACAGGTAGGAGAATTCAAAAAAGTATTCCTCCAGAGGGCCATGGCGGCAGAAGCAAGGAAGAAGCGCAGGACGAGAGGGGAAAACCAGGAACTCACAGCTCCCAACACATCATCCCCAGAGGTGAGGGGAAAACCCACAACCAGCTACCCAGTAACACCAGGGGGAAGGGCAACCACACCACCCTCTTCTGCATCGAAAACCCCCCTACCCCAAACCCTCCCTGTCCCCACTCAAATGCTCAACCAAATCTCCCTCCCCCACACCCCATTCCCACCCTGTTACCTCTCCCCTCCTCCCGCCATATCCCCCCTCCCCCTTTTTCCTTCCGGTCCTCCCTCCCCCTTCATCCCATACCTCCCTGCCCACCTTCACTTGACCCCCCGCCCCTCACCCCAGTACCCTCTGAGACCCTGTTATCCACCTCACAAATCCTCACACCCATGGAACAGCTTCCCCTACCAGCAGAACATTCACCAAGGAGGCGATTTGAGAAGGGACAGAACCTCAGGGCAATGTACACTAACATAGATGGAATTACAAATAATGCAAATGAGCTTGGAGAATGGGTACTAGAGGAAAACCCAGACATAATAGCACTCACAGAAACAAAGCTAACAAAAACCATAACAAATGCAATGTTCCCACAGGAATATTATGTTATGAGGAAAGAGAGAGAAGGAAGAGGTAGAGGTGGTGTAGCTCTGCTGGTAAGAAAGGGCTGGGACTTGGAGGATATGGTCATTCAGGGCTGTTGGGTTTCAGTGACTACATAACAGGTACCATAACAACTGGAGGACAAAAAATTATAGTCATAGTCATATATAATCCACCACCAAATGACAGAAGACCCAGACAGGAATATGATAGAAACAACATGGCCACCATTAACATAATAGAGAGAGAAGCTTCTGTTGCCAGCAGGAATGGATCTGGACTACTAATTATGGGAGACTTCAACCACAGGCAAATAGACTGGGAGAACAGAGATCTGCATGGAGGACCAGAAACATGGAGAGCTAAGCTGCTGGACGTGGCAACAAGACATTTTCTAAGCCAGCACATCAAGGAACCAACAAGAATGAGAGAAGATGAACCAGCCATGCTTGATCTGATATTTACCCTAAATGAGTGGGATACAAGGGAAGTTAAGATGGAAGCACCCTTGGGAATGAGTGACCACAGTGTATTAAACTTTGAGTACCTGGTAGAGCTAGGAATTATCTCCCCCAAAAAAGAACTAGGAAACAAAAGGCTGGCATACTGAAAGGGGAAATATGAGGAGATGAGACGTTTCCTAAGGGAAATACCTTGAGACACAGACCTCAGAGATAAGTCTGTACAAGATATGATGGACTATGTCACCCAAAAGTGTCAGGAGGCAGTAAACAGGTTCATTCCGTCCCAAAGGGAAAAATCAGAGAAGCAAAAGAAGAATCCATGGTATAATAGGGCATGTATGGAAGCAAAGGGACTGAACAAAAAGGCGTGGAGGAACTTCCGGAATAACAGAACACCAGAAAGCAGAGAGAGATACCAGAGAACCAGATATGAGTATGTTAGGGTGAGAAGAGAAGCAGAGAAAAATTATGAAAATGATATAGCAAACAAAGCCAAGACCTAACCAAAGCTGCTCCATAGTCACATCAGGAGGAAGAAACAGTGAAAGAACAGGCAATGAAACTTAGAACAGGCGAGGACAGGTATACAGAGAATGACAAAGAGGTTTGTGAAGAACTCAACAAGAGGTTCCAGGAGGTCTTCACAATAGAACAAGGTGAGGTCACTGTGCTGGGAGAAAGGGAAGTAAACCAGGTGGCCTTGGAAGGGTTCGAAATTACGAGTGAGGAGGTCAAGAAACACCTGCTGGATCTGGATGTTAGAAAGGCTGTTGGTCCAGATGGGATCTCACCATGGGTACTGAAAGAGTGTGCAGAGGCACTTTGCTTGCCACTCTCCATAGTGTATAGTAGGTCACTGGAGACGGGAGACCTACCAGAAATATGGAAGACGGCGTATGTGGTCCCAATATACAAAAAGGGCGACAGGCAAGTGGCACTGAACTACAGGCCAGTGTCCTTGACTTGTATACCATACAAGGTGATGGAGAAGATTGTGAGAAAAAACCTGGTAACACATCTGGAGAGAAGGGACTTCGTGACAAATCGCCAACATGGATTCAGAGAGGGTAAATCTTGCCTGACTGGCTTAATAGAATTCTACGACCAGGTGACAAAGATTAAGCAAGAAAGAGAAGGCTGGCCGGACTGCATTTTCTTGGATTGTCGGAAAGCCTTTGACACAGTACCGCAAAGAGGCTGGTACATAACCTGGAGAGACAGGCAGGTGTTGCTGGTAAGGTGCTCCAGTGGATAAGGGAGTATCTAAGCAATAGGAAGCAGAGAGTTACGGTGAGGGGTGCGACCTCAGATAGCGTGAAGTTACCAGTGGAGTCCCACTGGGCTCTGTACTCGGTCCTATCTTGTTTCTGATATATGGAAATGATCTCCCGGAGGGTATAGATTCATTTCTCTCAAAGTTTGCTAACGATGCCAAATTTATGAGAAGGATTAAGACAGAAGAGAACTGCTTAAGGCTTCAAGAAGACCTGGACAAGCTGAAGGAATGGTCGAACAAATAGTTGTTAGAGTTTAACCCAAGCCAATGTAATGCATTGAAGATAGGCGTAGGGAGCAGGAGGCTAGATACAAGGTATCATCTGGGAGATGAAATTCTTAATGAGTAAGAGAGAGAAAAAGACTTGTAGGTTGACATCACGCCAGACCTGTCTCCTGCAGCCCATATCAAGAGGATAACATCAGCGGCATATGCCAGGCTGGCCAACATAAGAACGGCATTCAGAAACTTGTGTAAGGATTCATTAAGAACTTTGTATACCACATATGTCAGACCAATCCAGGAGTATGCAGCCCCAGCATGGAGTCCATATCTAGTCAAGGATACGACCAAACTGGAAAAGGTTCAAAGGTTTGCCACCAGACTAGTACCCGAGCTGAGAGGTATGAGCTACGAGGAGAGGCTACGGGAATTAAACCTCACTTCGCTGGAAGACAGAAGAGTTAGGGGGGACATGATCACCACATTCAAGATTCTCATGGGAATTGATAGGGTAGATAAGGCTATTTAACACAAGGGGCACACGCACTAGGGGACATAGGTGCCCAAATGAGCCACAGAGATATTAGAAAGAACTTTTTTAGTGTCAGAGTGGTTGACAAATGGAATGCATTAGGAAGTAATGTGGTGGATGCTGACTCCATACACAGTTTCAAGTGTAGATATGATAGAGCCCAATAGGCTCAGGAACCTGAACACCTGTTGATTGACGGTTGAGAGGCGGGACCAAAGAGCCAGAGCCCCCCCCCCACCGCAAGCACAACTAGGTGAGTACACACACAAGGACTCTCACTGTGGTGTAGATTTGTGTCCAGAAATATATATATATATATATATATATATATATATATATATATATATATATATATATATATATATATATATATATGTCGTACCTAGTAGCCAGAACGCACTTCTCGGCCTACTATGCAAGACCCGATTTACCTAATAAGCCAAGTTTTCCAGAATTAATATATTTTCTCAAATTGTTTTCTTATGAAATGATAAAGCTACCCATTTCATTATGTATGAGGTCAATTTTTTTTTATTGGAGTTAAAATAAACGTAGATATATGACCGAACCTAACCAACCCTACCTAACCTAACCTAACTTATCTTTATAGGTTAGGTAAGGTTAGGTAGCCGAAAAAGTTAGGTTAGGTTAGGTTAGGTAGGTTAGGTAGTCGAAAAACAATTAATTCATGAAAACTTGGCTTATTAGGCAAATCGGGCCTTGAATAGTAGGCCGAGAAGTGCGTTCTGGCTACTAGGTACGACATATATATATATATATATATATATATATATATATATATATATATATATATATATATATATATATATATATATATATATATATATATATATATATATATATTGAAAAGTCACTTTTTGTAAACATTGCATATTTTACGGAACTGACTAATTCGTTACAAAAGCGAAGCATTAGTACTCTAGAAATTAAAGCACTGTAGGCCGGCCACACACGTGCAGTTTTAACTGACAGTTATAACTGCTCAGTTAAAACTGCACGTGTGTGGGTATCTCAGTTGCTCATTTCGTCAGTTCAACAGAACTGTACAGTTAAACTGCGACAAATGCAATGTTCCATATTTTTAACTGAAAGGAGTAACTGAACTGAGCGTGTGTGGGGGACTCGTAACTGTACAGTTCTCAACTTCTCATTTCTACAGGTGGTAGCAAGGTAGCAGTTAAGCTTTCATGTGGCGATATTGCTCTTCTCATTATTGTATCTTTCTTTTTAATGAAAGGAGAAACCAGCGAAAGCAGCTTTTGGTACACAGTTTCAGTCATGCGCAAATAATTGAAAAAATCAATTGGTTCTTCACTTAATTCCTTTAACAATGTAATATCAGAACATTGATTTCGCCTTAGTAACCATTTTTTGCACCACTGCTTACGCTTCTTAGTTTTCTTGTTTCTATTTGCTTGTAGCAATTTGCTTGAGAACTGGATAAGCACCTCCAAAGGATACCTGATCAACCAGGCTGCGACTCATACGTCAGGCTGCGAGCAGCCGCGTCTAACAGCCTGGTTGATCAGTCCAGCAACCAGGAGGCCTGGTCGACGACCGGGCCGCGGGGACACTAAGCCCCGGAAGCACCTCAAGGTAGCCTCAAGGTAGCATTACAAGGAATACACTAAGTGCGGCAAGATCGTACCCCCTGGAAACCATGGTACAACTGAGGGATTGAACTGTGTGTGTGTGCATTTCATTTTTAACTGACGTCAGTTTGAACTGTGACAGTTATAACTGAACAGTCATAACTGTCAGTTAAAACTGCACGTGTGTGGCCGGCCTAATATTGACGTTTTCTATGCATCGGTCTCGATAGGTTAGGTGGGCTGCTTGGGTTAGTACGTTTCTGGTTAAGTGAAACCGTTGCATTTTGTACGGTGTGGTAATGGGAAGAACAAGCTGGTCTATGATGGTTCCAACGAGGCAAAGAACACAAGGAACAGATCTTCTTTGTTCTCTTAGGTGAACTTATCATGTTCATCACGATTGTATCGGGACAACCAGACTGTGGTGTTTACATTGGTGTGTGTGGGCTGCCAGTACTAACAGATCGCTTGACCTGATTGCTAACTGGGAGATTGGTAGGATAGACCTGGTGGGACCTGACGGCTGAGTGGACAGAGCTCGGGATTCGTAGTGCTAAGGTTCCGGGTTCGATCCCCGGCGGATCGGTTCACCTAGCAGTAAATAGGTACCTGGGAGTTAGACAGCTGCTACAGGGCTGCTTCCTGGGGAGTGTGTAAAAAAGCCTGGTCGAAGACTGGGCCGCGGGGACGCTAAGCCCCGAAATTATCGCAAGGTAAGGTAACGCATCAGGCGCAAAAAAGACTAGAAAGCAGGGAATAAAGAGCTATAGACCTCGCTCCCTCGTAGTCACTGATATGTAAGCACTGGTAGGTAAGTACTCTCCAGTCCGTAAACAAACTTATGCTTCATGCCACGCCCACCAACCACGCCCACCAGCCACGCCCACCAGCCACGCCCACCAGCCACGCCCACAGCCTCTGCCCACCCGTAAATCTCCCATGCGGCCAAGTGACCCATACGGGCGGTGGTAGCAGCCTGACTTGAGATACAAGGAGAGATATCCCTAGAGCCTTCTACGTCTTAGTCAGGTTCGGTTCCCACCGCTGCCACCACTAACGAGGCCACTTGTCTCCCGGGCTAATTTATGCATGGGTGTCTAGTCACAGTGCCGGATGGTGCCTCGCAAGCTCCGTGTAAGTCAGTATAACACTTAGTTCATCGTGGTCCTGTTGGTAGTACGTGTGCCTGAAGAGTTGAAGGACGCGGGTTCGATCCCATTGTATGGCCTCGATATTTTATCAAATACTACGTAATATGGATTTCGTTGTGGTTAAAATGGGTTCATCTAACAGGACGGCCGCCACCTCTCTGCTGTCTCGTCACGTCTGGTCCAGTTTGTTTATATCTCTCAAAATCTTAAATCTTGTATATTGTGATCAGGTCTCAGCTGAATCTTCTCATTTTCCAATGTTACTTTTAATTCACTTTATCCTACCAGAACCACTTGGACTGGACGGTAGACATACTTTCTCACTCCTTGCAGGTCGACGTTCAATCCCCGACCGTCCAAGTGGTTGGGCACTATTCCTTCACCCCCCCCCCCCGATCTATTTTAAATCCTTACCTTCATCCCTTCCAAGTGCTGTACAGTCGTAATGGGTCAATGGTTTCTGCTGATAATTACCTTACTATGTAAGCATATGTAAGCACATATGCTTACATATGCTTGAATATAAGAAAATGTATAAGTTTTGTAATGTCTAGCCTCAGCCCAGTGGCCACCCTCAGGACTTTCTCAGAGTAAGGTAAGGGTGAGGAGAGAGCCCCAGACCAGCACGACTAATAAGACTTGTGAGAACAAAGAAGACAAAGGTCTTAGATATAAGGACGGAGGGAAAGAATGGTGCCCAACCACTTGGACCATCGGGGATCGAACGTGGATCCTGTAAGATGCAATACTGTTGCTGTTCCGACCGGTGCAAGTGGGTGAGCATGACAATGTCAAGATCCATGCTCGTGCAGCATAAAAAGTACTACATTTACATATGTAGTTTGCAATACTCTGAAACAGTACTGAGTTTACATATGTAGTTTGCAATACTCTGAAACAGTACTGAGTTTACATATGTAGTTTGCAATACTCTGAAACAGTACTGAGTTTACATATGTAGTTTGCAATACTCTGAAGTGAAAACTATTATTTATTCAAGTACTGTATATAAAGGTTATTTATTTGCCGCCCCATGAATAATTCTCCATTGTCGGGGACAGGAAGCCCTTAGTCTTGTCAAGGTCCCCTTTGGCCAGATTCTGACCTCTTGTAAGTTCCGGGGATCAATGTCCCCACTGCCCGGTCTCTGATCAGGCTTCCTGGTTGATGGTCTGGTCAGCCAGGCTGTTGGAGACAGCTGCTCAGAATCTGATGTATGAATTCCCTACCAGGATGCAACCCACAACAGTTGCCTAACTCCCGGGTACCTGCTAAGTGAACAAAGGCATCAGGTGAAAGGAAACGTGTCCAACTGTCTCCATGTCTTTCCCGGGGATTGAACTGGGGTCCCCGAGTTGTGAGCTGCGGACGCAGACCACTGTGCCACAGCAGGACCCAGGTACCTCCTGGTCTCCACACCTGGCACACCTGGAGAGTCTAGTTAGACGAGAGTTCTTCTACAACACAAAACCTACCCACAACGTTTTTTTTAGGTTTCAACGTTTTTTTTTTTTGGGGGGGGGGGGGGTTCACTTTTGTAAATGGGTAGTTTTCACTGTGGAAGAGAGATTGTACCCACCATAGAGATAATTTAAAAGTTTAGATAATTATGTAAGCTACAAGTTACAAACGTTTTTGTAAATACTTGTTTGTAAATAACAAAAAGTAGTTTGTAAATACGTATAATCTAACCAAACGAGTCAATGGGTCTTCATGGGATATCTGTCAGTCTTAATAAAGTTAGAAAAATACATATTAGTCCTCTAACAAGTTCTTTCGATAAATCAGTTAATTCTGGAGTCAGTGTGCTAATGCCGGCCATTTTAACTGGTCGGAACAGTAACAACTTGGCTTCTTGCAGAGTTGATGTTCGATCCCCGCTCGCCCAAGTAATTAGGCATTATTCCTTCATTCCACCCTCATATCCCAGCTCTTAGTCTGCTTCATATCCCTTCCAAGTGCTATATTGTCATAAATTGTTAACTTTTAACCTTAGCAAAACAAAATAAACGCAAAACATATTCACTAAATAAAAAAAAATACCGACCTGCCAGATAATATTACTAAAACAAACACCTTAGTAATTTATGAAATAGATATATGAGTGAAAACTGCAGTCCTACTGCCTCACATGGGCCAGTAGGCCTACTGCCTCACATGGGCCAGTAGGCCTACTGCCTCATACGGGCCAGTGGTCCTACTGCCTCACATGGGCCAGTAGGCCTACTGCCTCACATGGGCCAGTAGGCCTACTGCCTCATACGGGCCAGTGGTCCTACTGCCTCACATGGGCCAGTAGGCCTACTGCCTCACATGGGCCAGTAGGCCTACTGCCTCACATGGGCCAGTAGGCCTACTGCCTCACATGGGCCAGTAGGCCTACTGCCTCACATGGGCCAGTAGGCCTACTGCCTCACATGGGCCAGTAGGCCTACTGCCTCACATGGGCCAGTAGGCCTACTGCCTCACATGGGCCAGTAGGCCTACTGCCTCACATGGGCCAGTAGGCCTACTGCCTCACATGGGCCAGTAGGCCTACTGCCTCATACGGGCCAGTGGTCCTACTGCCTCACATGGGCCAGTAGGCCTACTGCCTCACATGGGCCAGTAGGCCTACTGCCTCATACGGGCCAGTGGTCCTACTGCCTCACATGGGCCAGTAGGCCTACTGCCTCACATGGGCCAGTAGGCCTACAGCCTCACATGGGCCAGTAGGCCTACTGCCTCACATGGGCCAGTAGGCCTACTGCCTCACATGGGCCAGTAGGCCTACTGCCTCACATGGGCCAGTAGGCCTACTGCCTCATACGGGCCAGTGGTCCTACTGCCTCACATGGGCCAGTAGGCCTACTGCCTCACATGGGCCAGTAGGCCTACTGCCTCATACGGGCCAGTGGTCCTACTGCCTCACATGGGCCAGTAGGCCTACTGCCTCACGTGGGCCAGTAGGCCTACTGCCTCATACGGGCCAGTGGTCCTACTGCCTCACATGGGCCAGTAGTCCTACTGCCTCACGTGGGCCAGTAGGCCTACTGCCTCACATGGGCCAGTAGGCCTACTGCCTCATACGGGCCAGTGGTCCTACTGCCTCACATGGGCCAGCAGGCCTACTGCCTCACATGGGCCAGCAGGCCTACTGCCTCACATGGGCCAGTAGGCCTACTGCCTCACATGGGCCAGTAGGCCTACAGCCTCACATGGGCCAGTAGGCCTACTGCCTCACATGGGCCAGTAGGCCTACTGCCTCACATGGGCCAGCAGGCCTACTGCCTCACATGGGCCAGTAGGCCTACTGCCTCACATGGGCCAGTGGTCTTACTGCCTCACATGGGCCAGTAGGCCTACTGCCTCATACGGGCCAGTGGTCCTACTGCCTCACACGGGCCAGTAGGCCTACTGCCTCATACGGGCCAGTGGTCCTACTGCCTCACATGGGCCAGTAGGCCTACTGCCTCATACGGGCCAGTGGTCCTACTGCCTCACACGGGCCAGTAGGCCTACTGCCTCATACGGGCCAGTGGTCCTACTGCCTCACATGGGCCAGTAGGCCTACTGCCTCATACGAGCCAGTGGTCCTACTGCAGTAATCCTCTATTATAATGCTCATAACCCAGCACTAGTATGAAGAGAAGAGATTGAGTCAGTAACTCGAGCCAAACATGAAGTGGAAATGAAGACGTTTTGGTCCGTTTTGTACCCTTAATAAGGGTCCAGGATAAGGGTCCAGGATAAAGGGTCCAGGATAAGGGTCCAGGATAAAGGGTCCAGGATAAGGGTTCAGGATAAAGGGTTCAGGATAAGGGACCAAGATAAGGGTCCAGGATAAAGGGTCCAGGATATAGGGTCCAGGATAAGGGTCCAGGATAAAGGGTCCAGGATAAGGGTTCAGGATAAAGGGTTCAGGATAAGGGACCAGGATAAGGGTCCAGGATAAAGGGTTCAGGATAAGAGTCTAAAACAAGGGCCCAGGATAAGGACTAAGATAAGAGCCTAGGGTATGTGGGCCTGTGGGCCGCTCCAAGCAACAGCCTGGTGGACCCAGTTATCACAAGTCGAGCCTGGCCCCAGGGCGGGCTCGGGGGAGTAGAAGAACTCCCGAAACCCTCTCCAGGTATGTTCCAGGTATATAGAAAACGTTCACTTGTATGGTTCCCAGCTCCTTAATGGTCTAGTGGTGTCCCGCAGGTTTTTAGGGTAATACTGTGTTCTTGAGACGTGTGTTCTTGACGTCTGTGTTCTTAAGACGTGTGTTCTTGACGTCTGTGTTCTTGAGACGTGTGTTCTTGAGACGTGTGTTCTTGATGTCTGTGTTCTTGAGACGTGTGTTCTTGACGTCTGTGTTCTTGAGACGTGTGTTCTTGACGTCTGTGTTCTTGAGACGTGTGTTCTTGACGTCTGTGTTCTTGAGACGTGTGTTCTTGAGACATGTGTGTTCTTGAGACGTGTGTTCTTGACGTCTGTGTTCTTGAGACGTGTGTTCTTGACGTCTGTGTTCTTGAGACGTGTGTTCTTGAGACATGTGTGTTTTTGAGACGTGTGTTCTTGAGACATGTGTGTTCTTGAGACGTGTGTTCTTGAGACGTGTGTTCTTGAGACATGTGTGTTCTTGAGACGTGTGTTCTTGAGACGTATGTTCTTGAGACGTGTGTTCTTGACGTCTGTGTTCTTGAGACGTATGTTCTTGACGTCTGTGTTCTTGAGACGTGTGTTCTTGACGTCTGTGTTCTTGAGACGTGTGTTCTTGACGTCTGTGTTCTTGAGACGTGTGTTCTTGACGTCTGTGTTCTTGAGACGTGTGTTCTTGACGTCTGTGTTCTTGAGACGTGTGTTCTTGACGTCTGTGTTCTTGAGACGTATGTTCTTGAGACGTGTGTTCTTGACGTCTGTGTTCTTGAGACGTATGTTCTTGAGACGTGTGTTCTTGACGTCTGTGTTCTTGAGAC
Source organism: Procambarus clarkii (assembly GCF_040958095.1). NCBI lineage: Eukaryota > Metazoa > Arthropoda > Malacostraca > Decapoda > Cambaridae > Procambarus > Procambarus clarkii. Next base: position 22,774,950 of record NC_091175.1, read on the forward strand.
GTGTGTTCTTGACGTCTGTGTTCTTGAGACGTGTGTTCTTGACGTCTGTGTTCTTGAGACGTGTGTTCTTGACGTCTGTGTTCTTGAGACGTGTGTTCTTGACGTCTGTGTTCTTGAGACGTGTGTTCTTGACGTCTGTGTTCTTGAGACGTGTGTTCCTGACGTCTGTGTTCTTGAGACGTGTGTTCTTGACGTCTGTGTTCTTGAGACGTGTGTTCTTGACGACTGTGTTCTTGAGACGTGTGTTCTTGACGTCTGTGTTCTTGAGACGTGTGTTCTTGACGTCTGTGTTCTTGAGACGTGTGTTCTTGGCGTCTGTGTTCTTGAGACGTGTGTTCTTGACGTCTGTGTTCTTGACGTCTGTGTTCTTGAGACGTGTGTTCTTGACGTCTGTGTTCTTGAGACGTGTGTTCTTGACGTCTGTGTTCTTGAGACGTGTGTTCTTGACGTCTGTGTTCTTGAGACGTGTGTTCTTGACGTCTGTGTTCTTGAGACGTGTGTTCTTGACGTCTGTGTTCTTGAGACGTATGTTCTTGAGACGTGTGTTCTTGACGTCTGTGTTCTTGAGACGTGTGTTCTTGAGACGTGTGTTCTTGAGACGTGTGTTCTTAACGTCTGTGTTCTTGAGACGTGTGTTCTTGACGTCTGTGTCCTTGAGACGTGTGTTCTTGACGTCTGTGTTCTTGAGACGTGTGTTCTTGACGTCTGTGTTCTTGAGACGTGTGTTCTTGACGTCTGTGTTCTTGAGACGTGTGTTCTTGACGTCTGTGTCCTTGAGAAGTGTGTTCTTGACGTCTGTGTTCTTGAGACGTGTGTTCTTGACGACTGTGTTCTTGAGACGTGTGTTCTTGACGTCTGTGTTCTTGAGACGTGTAATAGTATTAGTGGTCGTAACCGCAATTTGCGCCACTTGCGGTATGTGTGGTGACTGTCTGTGGAGCAAGGGATCTGTTGTTGCGGCAGGGTGTGTGGGGAGCATGTAGGGAGCTTCCCTAAGCGGGGGTGAGGTCTCTAGTGAGCCTTGAAAGAGTTTCCCCAAATGGGGAGGAAAGTGTTGGGTTTTTACCGGTTGGGCCGGGCTCGGAGAGTAGAAAAACTCTCGAAATCCTCTCCAGGTATGCCCCAGGTATGCTTTCAACTCTGATTATCAATTGGACCAACCGGGCTGGGGTGGGTATGTGGGCCTGCGGGCCGCTCCAAGCAACAGCCTGGTGGACCAAGCTCCTACAAATCAAGTCTGGCCTCGGGCCGGGCTTGGGGAGTAGAAGAACTCTCAGAACCCCAACCAGGTACAATCCAGGTTAGTCGTGTGTACCTTTAGGTTCGTTTTGCTGTGTCGGGGCCTTTTTCGCTTTGTGAGCTGTAGCGGGTTTCAGCAAATTTATAAAGTGCGCCAAAAGAAAGGTTTGTGTGTGTGTGTGTGTGTGTACTCACCTAGTTGTGCTTGCGGGGGTGGAGCTCTGGCTCTTTGGTCCCGCCTCTCAACTGCCAGTCAACTGGTGTGCAGGTTCCTGAGCCTATTGGGCTCTATCATATCTACACTTGAAACTGTGTATGGAGTCAGCCTCCACCACATCACTGCTTAATGCATTCCATTTGTCAACCACTCTGACACTTAAAAAGTTCTTTCTAATATCTCTGTGGCTCATTTGGGCACTCAGTTTCCACCTGTGTCCCCTAGTGCGTGTGCCCCATGTGTTAAATTGCCTGCCTTTATCTACCCTATCAATTCCCTTGAGAATCTTGAATGTGGTGATCATGTCCCCCCTATCTCTTCTGTCTTCCAGCGAAGTGAGGTTTGTGTGTGTGTACTCACCTAGTTGTACTTTCCTAGTTGTGCTTGCGGGGGTTGAGCTGTGGCTCTTTGGTCCCGCCTCTCAACTGCCAATCAACTGGTGTACAGATTCCTGAGCCTACTGGGCTCTATCATATCTACATTTGAAACTGTGTATGGAGTCAGCCTCCACCACATCACTGCCTAATGCATTCCATCTGTTAACTACTATGACACTGATAAAGGTCTTTCTAACGTCCCTGTGGCTCATGTGGGTATTCAGTTTCCACCTGTGTCCCCTTGTTCGCGTACCACCCGTGTTAAACAGTTTATCTTTATCTACCCTGTCAATTCCTCTGAAAATTTTGTAGGTAGTGATCATGACTCCCCTTACTCTTCTGTCTTCTAGTGTCGTGACGTGCATTTCCTGCAGTCTTTCCACGTAACTCATGCCTCTTAGTTCTGGGACTAGTCTAGTAGTATACCTTTGGACTTTTTCCAGCTTCGTCTTGTGCTTGACAAGGTACGGGCTCCATGCTGGGGCCGCATACTCCAGGATTAGTCTTTCATATGTGGTGTACAAGATTCTGAATGATTCCTTACACAGGTTCCTGAACGCTGTTCTGATGTTAGCCAGCCTCGCATTTGCCGCAGACGTTATTCTTTTCATGTGGGCTTCAGGAGACAGGTTTGGTGTGATATCAACTCCTAGATCTTTCTCTCTGTCCGTTTCATTAAGTACTTCATCTCCTATTCTGTATCCTGTGTCTGGCCTCCTGTTTCCACTGCCTAGTTTCATATCTTTGCATTTACTCGGGTTGAACTTCAACAGCCATTTGTTGGACCATTCACTCAGTCTATCCAGATCATCTTGTAGTCTCCTACTATCATCCTCTGTTTCAATCCTCATAATTTTTGCATCATCGGCAAACATTGAGAGAAACGAGTCTATACCCTCTGGGAGATCATTTACATATATCAGAAACAGTATAGGTCCAAGGACTGACCCCTGCGGGACTCCACTAGTAACGTCTCGCCAATCTGAGACCTCACCCCTCACACTGACTCGTTGTCTCCTGTTGCTTAGGTACTCCTTTGTCCAATGGAATACCTTCCCTTTCACTCCAGCCTGCATCTCCAGCTTTTTCACTAGCCTCTTGTGTGAAGAGGCTTTACAAGATACAAGATACAAGGTTTACAAGATACATGCATCAAAGGCTTTCTGGCAATCCAAAAATATGCAGTCTGCCCACCCTTCTCTTTCTTGCCTGATTTTGTGTGTGTGTATATATATATATGTGTGTGTGTGTGTGTGTGTGTGTGTGTGTGTGTGTGTGTGTGTGTGTGTGTGCGTGTGTGTGCGTGTGTGTGTGTGTGTGTGTGTGTGTGTGTGTGTGTGTGTGTGTGTGTGTGTGTGCGTGTGTGTGTGTGTGTGTGTGCGCGTGTGTGTGTGTGTGTGTGTGTGTGTGTGTGTGTGTGTGTGTGTGTGTGTGTGTGCGTGTGTGTGTGTGTGTGTGTGTGTGTGTGTGTGTGTGTGTGTGTGTGTGTGTGTGTGTGTGTGTGTTTGCAAGATACATTAATATCCAACCATATATACACCGTTGTAAGTAAATTAAAACTGAAACACTACAACAAAATTTTTTAATGTTTAAGTGGTGCCTATGTTGCCTGTCATCCAGGATGACATGGGACCTCCCACAGACCGGCGTGGGTTGCCGTGGACCGGGGGTGGTGCAGAGGGGTATATAATCATTAATACCTGCGCCTGGTGTCAGGTGAGTGGCCTCGTGTGCTATGTATGGTGCTGGCTTGGACCCCCGCTGTGGGGGGCAGGTGCACGGTGGTGGTGGTGGTGGTAGTGGTGGGTGGTGGTAGTGGTGGGTGTGGTGGGTGGTGGTGGTTGGTGGTGATGGTGGTGGGTGGTAGTGGTGGGTGGTGGTGGTGGTAGTGGTGGGTGGTGGTGGTGGTTGGTGGTGATGGTGGTAGTGGTTGGTGGTGATGGTGGTAGTGATGATTGGATGATCGGGCCATCCTAGACGAGTAGATAGGTAGTGCTTTGAATGGTGATATACCGGCTTGCTGGCGTACCGGTAGCTAGTGGTGGTGTATCTGGTTGGGGGTTCGATTCTGGGAGTTCTACTTGCCCAGCCCGATTTGTGAGAGCTTGGTCCAACAGGCTGTTCCTTCGAGGGGTCCACATATCCACCACAGCCCGGTTGGTCCGGCACTTGCTGAAGAAAACTATCTAGTTTTCTCTTGAAGATGTCCACGGTTGTTCCGGCAATATTTCTGATGCTCGCTGGGAGGACGTTGAACAACCGCGGGCCTCTGATGTTTATACAGTGTTCTCTGATTGTGCCTATGGCACCTCTGCTCTTCACTGGTTCTATTCTGCATTTCCTATTTCCTATAGTTCAAATAATACAGTATTATTTGAGCATGTTATTCCGGTAAATATGTTCAAATAATTCTGTATTCCATCTGGTAGATCGTTTATGTATACGAAGAATGTATTACAGGTACAAGAACTGAACCCTGTGGTACTCCGTTAGTAACACTCCTCCAGTCTGATACATTGTCTCTGATTGCTGCCTTCATCTGTCTGTCAGTTAGGAATTTTGTCATTCATGTCAGAAGTCTTCCTATCATTCCTTCCTCCAGCATGTTCCAGTTTCCGGAACAGCCTCTTGTGTGGAACTGAAAAAAATGCCCTTTTCAGGTCCAGATAGACACAGTCAACCCAACCACTTCTTTCCTGTAGTATCTCTGTGGCTCTATCATAAAAACTAAGTAGATTTGTTACACAGGATCTTCCTGTTCGAAAACCATTGTGTCTGACCGATATTATGTCATTACTCTCTAGGTGTTCAACTCATTTGGCTTTAACTATTGTTTCTAGTGTTCTGACTACCACAATTGTTAATGATATGGGTCTATAATTTAGAAGTGCCTCTAAACTACCATTTCTTTCAGGTTGGTAGTATGAATGCCTTTTTCCATTTATCTGCTGAGATTCCTGTGCACAAGGATGTCTGGAATATTAAATGGAGTGGAATGCTCAGCTCAGTTGCACATTCTCGCAGCACCCAAGGTGAAACTCCATTAGGTCTAACTGTTTTATTTCTTCTTAGCCCGTTGAGTAATTTTTCCACGTAGTCTTGAGATGCCTCTATGTATTTTATGGTGTGCTCTGGAATTGCTTTTGAGTCCGGTTCTATGAAATCTTCATTTTGTATAAACACACTTCGGAACTGTTCATTTAGCGTTTCACACATTTCTTTTTCATTCTCAGTAGTCCTGTTCCCCGTCCTCAGTCTCTGGATTTTATCCTTTACATGCAGCTTGTTTTTAATGAATTTATAAAAAAGGCCTTGATCTGGTTTACATTTGTCTGCTATACTTGCTTGATACCTGCTTGAAATATACCTTTCTCAAAGTTCCTTTCTGACTCTCCTCACTGCTGTGTAATTGTTTCTTGCTTGTTTGTAGTGCTGGTATGTTTGTGGGTTAGGGCTCTTCCTATATTGAACCCATTTTTTTGTATTTTGCTCTCTGGCCCTCTCACAATTTATATTGAACCAATCCTTTTTTTCAGTGACACGAGCTCTCCACATGTCAGTTGCTTAATTTAGAAACTGTACGTGTGGTCGATCTCGAACCCATTGATGATGTGACGACTTATACTGAATTTTGTAACTAGCTCATCAAGATTGTAACTTGCTTAGCTAAATGAATTGTGGGGTTCAGTCCCTGAGCCCATTATGTGCCTCTGTAACCCTTTCCACTACCGCCTACAAGATGGGTATGGGGTTATCTTGAGATGATTTCGGGGCTTTTTAAGTGTCCCCGCGGCCCGGTCCTCGACCAGGCCTCCACCCCCAGGAAGCAGCCCGTGACAGCTGACTAACACCCAGGTACCTATTTTACTGCTAGGTAACAGGGACATAGGGTGAAAGAAACTCTGCCCATTGTTTCTCGCCGGCGCCTGGGATCGAACCCAGGATCACAAGTCCAGCGTGCTGTCCGCTCGGCCGACCGGCTCCCTATCTCTTCTTCTTTTATGGTGAATATTAGATCCAGTACTGACGGAACATCCCCTTCCCTCATTCTTGTGGCCTGCTTGACGCGTTGATACATCAATGTCTCCAGAATGAGGTTTACAAATTGGCCTGTCCAAATGTCCTCCTTTCTTGCTTCGTGGGCCTCCCAGTCTATTGCTTTCAAATTGAAGTTATCCAGTACTAACTATCGTGACTTGTCTCTATTTGTTTTACTATAATCTCTCTCATGACCATTATGAGGCCCTCTCGTTTGTCATCCAGTTCCTCCTTTGTCCATGTGTTGCTTGCTGGTGGGCTGTAGGCATTTATAATTATCAGTTTAGCATCCTGATTCCAAACCTGCAAATCCATTATGTCGACTTCTCCTGGTGTGTGTGTGTGTGTACTCACCTAGTTGTGCATGCGGGGGTTGAGCTCTGGCTCTTTGGTCCCGCCTCTCAACTGTCAATCAACTGATGTACAGATTCCTGAGCCTACTGGGCTCTTATCATATCTACATTTGAAACTGTGTATGGAGTCAGCCTCCACCACATTACTGCCTAATGCATTCCATCTGTTAACTACTCTGACACTGATAAAGTTCTTTCTAACGTCCCTGTGGCTCATTTGGGTACTCAGTTTCCACCTGTGTCCCCTTGTTCGTGTCGCACCCGTGCTAAAGAGTTTGGCTTTGTCCACCCTGTCAATTTCACTGAATTTTTTTTAGGTGGTTATCATGTCTCCCCCATAATCCATATGTCTTCCCATAACATAAATAAATGGGTTTGGGTGTACTCACCTAGTTGTGTTTGCGGGGGTTGAGCTCTGGCTCTTTGGTCCCGCCTCTCAACCGTCAATCAACAGGTGTACAGATTCCTGAGCCTACTGGGCTCTTATCATATCTACATTTGAAACTGTGTATGGAGTCAGCCTCCACCACATCACTTCCTAATGCATTCCATTTGTCAACCACTCTGACACTAAAAACGTTCTTTCTAACGTCTCTGTGGCTCATTTGGGCACTCAGTTTCCACCTGTGTCCCCTTGTGCGTGTGCCCCTTGTGTTAAATAGACTGTCTTTATCTACCCTATCAATTCCCTTCAGAATCTTGTGTGTGTGTGTGTGTGTGTGTGTGTGTGTGTGTGTGTGTGTGTGTGTGTGTGTGTGTGTGTGTGTGTGTGTGTGTATTCACCTAGTTGTGCTTGCGGGGGTTGAGCTCTGCTCTTTCGGCCCGCCTCTCAACTGTCATTCAATCAACTGTTACTAACTACTATTTTTTTCCACCCCCACACACACCCCTTAGGAAGCAGCCCGTTAACAGCTGTCTAACTCCCAGGTACCTATTTACTGTTAGGTGAACAGGGGTATTAGGGAAAGCGTGGAAAACGTCAACATTACGGTGCTTCATTCTAAAACAATGCATTAAGAATGTGACGTATTAGATGGGAGTACAGGTCGTTGTTATAGATGAGTTTACCACAGTTCTGTCAGAGGTAAACCCACTCTTTTACCACTGTTCTGTCAGTGGTAAACCCACTCTTTTACCACCGTTCTGTCAGTGGTAAACCCACTCTTTTACCACCGTTCTGTCAGTGGTAAACCCACTCTTTTACCACCTGTCTGTCAGAGGTAAACCCACTTTTTACCACCTTTCTGTCAGAGGTAAACCCACTCTTTTACCACCTTTCTGTCAGAGGTAAACCCACTCTTTTATCACCGTTCTGTCAGTGGTAAACCCACTCTTTTACCACCTTTCTGCCAGAGGTAAACCCACTCTTTTACCACCGTTCTGTCAGTGGTAAACCCACTCTTTTACCACCGTTCTGTCAGAGGTAAACCCACTCTTTTACCACTGTTCTGTCAGGGGTAAACCCACTCTTTTACCACTGTTCTGCCAGAGGTAAACCCACTCTTTTACCACTGTTCTGCCAGAGGTAAACCCACTCTTTTACCACTGTTCTGTTAGAGGTAAACCCACTTTTTTACCACTGTTCTGTTCCTCCTGTTATTGTCTTGGTGTTTTTCACTTGCAGTTATGGATAAAATTAAAATAGTTTACTTGTTTTATATATTTCGTAAGATGTAATTTAAGCTTTGCAGAGTCTGCCACATTTTCTTTGGTAAACTCTCATTGATAACTATCTTGTTTTGCTTGCTTCTCCTTGTTTTGTTCCTCTCGTTGGTTACTTGTTCCTCTCGTTGGTTACTTGTTCCTCTCGTTGCTTATTTGTTCCTCGTTGGTTATTTGTTCCTCACGTTGGTTATTTGTTCCTCACGTTGGTTATTTGTTCCTCTCGTTGGTTATTTGTTCCTCTCGTTAGTTATTTGTTCCTCACGTTGGTTATTTGTTCCTCTCGTTGGTTATTTGTTCCTCTCGTTAGTTATTTGTTCCTCTCGTTGGTTATTTGTTCCTCACGTTGGTTATTTGTTCCTCACGTTGGTTATTTGTTCCTCTCGTTGGTTATTTGTTCCTCACGTTGGTTATTTGTTCCTCTCGTTGGTTATTTGTTCCTCACGTTGGTTATTTGTTCCTCTCGTTGGTTATTTGTTCCTCACGTTGGTTATTTGTTCCTCACGTTGGTTATTTGTTCCTCTCGTTGGTTATTTGTTCTTCTCGTTGGTTATTTGTTCCTCACGTTGGTTATTTGTTCCTCTCGTTGGTTATTTGTTCTTCTCGTTGGTTATTTGTTCCTCTCGTTGGTTATTTGTTCCTCTCGTTGGTTATTTGTTCTTCTCGTTGGTTATTTGTTCCTCTCGTTGGTTATTTGTTCTTCTCGTTGGTTATTTGTTCTTCTCGTTGGTTATTTGTTCCTCACGTTGGTTATTTGTTCCTCACGTTGGTTATTTGTTCCTCACGTTGGTTATTTGTTCCTCACGTTGGTTATTTGTTCCTCACGTTGGTTATTTGTTCCTCTCGTTGGTTATTTGTTCTTCTCGTTGGTTATTTGTTCCTCACGTTGGTTATTTGTTCCTCTCGTTGGTTATTTGTTCTTCTCGTTGGTTATTTGTTCTTCTCGTTGGTTATTTGTTCCTCACGTTGGTTATTTGTTCCTCACGTTGGTTATTTGTTCCTCACGTTGGTTATTTGTTCCTCACGTTGGTTATTTGTTCCTCACGTTGGTTATTTGTTCCTCTCGTTGGTTATTTGTTCTTCTCGTTGGTTATTTGTTCCTCACGTTGGTTATTTGTTCCTCTCGTTGGTTATTTGTTCTTCTCGTTGGTTATTTGTTCTTCTCGTTGGTTATTTGTTCCTCACGTTGGTTATTTGTTCCTCACGTTGGTTATTTGTTCCTCTCGTTGGTTATTTGTTCTTCTCGTTGGTTATTTGTTCCTCACGTTGGTTATTTGTTCCTCTCGTTGCTTATTTGTTCCTCTCGTTGGTTATTTGTTCTTCTCGTTGGTTATTTGTTCCTCACGTTGGTTATTTGTTCCTCTCGTTGGTTATTTGTTCCTCACGTTGGTTATTTGTTCCTCTCGTTGGTTATTTGTTCCTCTCGTTGGTTATTTGTTCCTCTCGTTAGTTATTTGTTCCTCTCGTTGGTTATTTGTTCCTCTCGTTGGTTATTTGTTCCTCTCGTTAGTTATTTGTTCCTCTCGTTAGTTATTTGTTCCTCTCGTTGGTTATTTGTTCCTCTCGTTGGTTATTTGTTCCTCTCGTTGGTTATTCAGCACTAATATATCATGTCTTCTCGAATTCATGTCTATCTTGCCTTGATAGCTCAATGTCTTCATTAATACCAAAAATTTGTATGATACCTTGAGATGGTTTCGGGGCTTAGCGTCCCCGCGGCCCGGTCATCGACTGGGCCTTCTTATATATATATATATAATATCCCTCCCCATTTCTTTTTTTTTTTGGTAACGTGTCTGTAAATAAGAACATAAGAACATAAGAACAAAGGTAACTGCTGAAGGCCTATTGGCCCATACGAGGCAGCTCCTATTCTATAACCACCCAATCCCACTCATATACATGTCCAACCCACGCTTGAAACAATCGAGGGACCCCACCTCCACAATGTTACGCGGCAATTGGTTCCACAAATCAACAACCCTGTTACTGAACCAGTATTTACCCAAGTCTTTCCTAAATCTAAACTTATCCAATTTATACCCATTGTTTCGTGTTCTGTCTTGTGTTGATATTTGTAATACCCTATTAATATCCCCTTTGTTATGTCCATTCATCCACTTGTAAACCTCTATCATGTCACCCCTAACTCTTCGCCTTTCCAGTGAATGCAACTTAAGCTTTGTTAATCTTTCTTCATATGAAAGATTTCTAATTTGGGGAATTAACTTAGTCATCCTACGTTGGAGACGTTCAAGTGAATTTATATCCATTCTATAATACGGCGACCAAAACTGAACTGCATAATCTAAATGGGGCCTAACCAGAGCAAGATATAGCTTAAGAACCACACCAGGTGTCTTGTTACTAACGCTTCAATTAATAAATCCCAGTGTCCTATTAGCCTTATTACGAACATTCACGCATTGATCCTTTTGTTTTAAATTCTTACTAATCATAACTCCCAGATCCCTTTCGCAATCCGACTTCGCAATCTCAACACCATCTAGCTCGTATCTTGTAACTCTATCATCATTTCCTAACCTCAGAACTTTACATTTATCAGCATTGTATTTTAATTATCAAATGTATTTTAATACTCTTAAGTTTAATTAATGTTGTCTTTCGTCTTCTCAGGCGTGTTGGGAACGGGGGGATTTGGGTCTGGGTTCACTTTCTTCCACAACATTGGGATCTCTTGTTTAATGTTCCTTGTTCAGTGTGGGAGTCACAGGCCCTTGTGAACTGGGTTGGACATGTATATGAGTGGGATTGTGTGGTTATAAATAGGAGCTGCCTCGTATGGGCCAATAGGAGCTGCCTCGTATGGGCCAATAGGAGCTGCCTCGTATGGGCCAATAGGAGCTGCCTCGTATGGGCCAATAGGAGCTGCCTCGTATGGGCCAATAGGAGCTGCCTCGTATGGGCCAATAGGAGCTGCCTCGTATGGGCCAATAGGAGCTGCCTCGTATGGGCCAATAGGAGCTGCCTCGTATGGGCCAATAGGAGCTGCCTCGTATGGGTCAATAGGAGCTGCCTCGTATGGGCCAATAGGAGCTGCCTCGTATGGGCCAATAGGAGCTGCCTCGTATGGGCCAATAGGAGCTGCCTCGTATGGGCCAATAGGAGCTGCCTCGTATGAACCAATAGGAGCTGCCTCGTATGGACCAATAGGAGCTGCCTCGTATGGACCAATAGGAGCTGCCTCGTATGGACCAATAGGAGCTGCCTCGTATGGACCAATAGGAGCTGCCTCGTATGGGCCAATAGGAGCTGCCTCGTATGGACCAATAGGAGCTGCCTCGTATGGGCCAATAGGAGCTGCCTCGTATGGACCAATAGGAGCTGCCTCGTATGGGCCAATAGGAGCTGCCTCGTATGGGTCAATAGGAGCTGCCTCGTATGGGCCAATAGGAGCTGCCTCGTATGGGCCAATAGGAGCTGCCTCGTATGGGCCAATAGGAGCTGCCTCGTATGGGCCAATAGGAGCTGCCTCGTATGGGCCAATAGGAGCTGCCTCGTATGAACCAATAGGAGCTGCCTCGTATGGACCAATAGGAGCTGCCTCGTATGGACCAATAGGAGCTGCCTCGTATGGACCAATAGGAGCTGCCTCGTATGGACCAATAGGAGCTGCCTCGTATGGGCCAATAGGAGCTGCCTCGTATGGACCAATAGGAGCTGCCTCGTATGGGCCAATAGGAGCTGCCTCGTATGGACCAATAGGAGCTGCCTCGTATGGGCCAATAGGAGCTGCCTCGTATGGACCAATAGGCCTTCTGCAGTTACCTTTGTTCTTATGTTCATAACTGCAGTAGCTGTGATAAGTACAGCTACCAGACTGTTCCTCATGTCTCTCTCTCTCTGTTCTATTTCCCTCAATTCTTGCTGGTGTGATTATGGTGGGGTATTGGGGTGGGGGTGTAGGGGTGGGGGTGTTGGGGTGGGGGTGTTGGGGTGGGGATGTAGGGGTGGGGGTGTTGGGGTGGGGGTGTTGGGGTGGGGGTGTAGGGGTGGGGGTGTTGGGGTGGGGGTGTAGGGGTGGGGGTGTTGGGGTGGGGATGTAGGGGTGGGGGTGTTGGGGTGAGGCTGGTGGGGGAGTAGTGGTGCTGGAGGTGGGGGGGGGGGTAGGAGTAATGGTGATGGCGGATATGGTAGTGGTGGTTTTGGTGATTGTCGTGAGGTGGGGTAGGTGGGAGGGGGGGGGGTTGGTGTTGGAGGTTGTAGTAGTGATGGAGTGGTAGTTAGTGGGGATGGTGATGATGTGGGTGGGGATGGTGAGGAGGTAATGGTGTCCTCTCCTGCTCATGTGTATAATTACTTCATTGACTTGTTGACAAATGGTGTTCTTGGAGCAGTGAGAGAGAAACATCTCACAGCAGGTGTTTAATTCATTGTTTACTTGTTTGTTTAAAGTCTTGAGTCCTCTTCCTCCTGTGTTTACCATCCGTGAATACAGTGTGGATGGATATAATAGAGGCCGCCTTGTTTGAGCCTATAGGCCTCCAATGGTCATATAGGCCTAGGTCTTCTGTATTGTCTTTTATTCTTGTGTTAAATACCTGTTGAGGATTTCGAGAATTGTTTTACTCCCACAACCTGACCGTTGGTCAGTTTGTCCTGGTGATTGTTTGGTGTGTGGCCAGCCTACCCTGGTGATTGTCTGTGGCCAGCCTACCCTGGTGATTGTCTGTGGCCAGCCTACCCTGGTGATTGTGGCCAGCCTTCCCTGGTGATTGTCTGTGGCCAGCCTACCCTGGTGATTGTCTGTGGTCAGCCTACCCTGGTGATTGTCTGTGGCCAGCCTTCCCTGGTGATTGTCTGTGGCCAGCCTACCCTGGTGATTGTCTGTGGCCAGCCTACCCTGGTGATTGTCTGTGGCCAGCCTTCCCTGGTGATTGTCTGTGGCCAGCCTACCCTGGTGATTGTCTGTGGCCAGCCTACCCTGGTGATTGTCTGTGGCCAGCCTTCCCTGGTGATTGTCTGTGGCCAGCCTTCCCTGGTGATTGTCTGTGGCCAGCCTTCCCTGGTGATTGTCTGTGGCCAGCCTACCCTGGTGATTGTCTGTGGCCAGCCTACCCTGGTGATTGTCTGTGGCCAGCCTTCCCTGGTGATTGTCTGTGGCCAGCCTTTCCTGGTGATTGTCTGTGGCCAGCCTTCCCTGGTGATTGTCTGTGGCCAGCCTTCCCTGGTGATTGTCTGTGGCCAGCCTACCCTGGTGATTGTCTGTGGCCAGCCTTCCCTGGTGATTGTCTGTGGCCAGCCTACCCTGGTGATTGTCTGTGGCCAGCCTTCCCTGGTGATTGTCTGTGGCCAGCCTACCCTGGTGATTGTCTGTGGCCAGCCTTCCCTGGTGATTGTCTGTGGCCAGCCTTCCCTGGTGATTGTCTGGTGTGTGGCCAGCCTTCCCTGGTGATTGTCTGTGGCCAGCCTTCCCTGGTGATTGTCTGTGGCCAGCCTACCCTGGTGATTGTCTGTGGCCAGCCTTCCCTGGTGATTGTCTGTGGCCAGCCTTCCCTGGTGATTGTCTGTGGCCAGCCTTCCCTCGTGATTGTCTGTGGCCAGCCTTCCCTGGTGATTGTCTGGTGTGTGGCCAGCCTCCCCTGGTGATTGTCTGTGGCCAGCCTACCCTGGTGATTGTCTGTGGCCAGCCTACCCTGGTGATTGTCTGTGGCCAGCCTTCCCTGGTGATTGTCTGTGGCCAGCCTACCCTGGTGATTGTCTGTGGCCAGCCTTCCCTGGTGATTGTCTGTGGCCAGCCTTCCCTGGTGATTGTCTGTGGCCAGCCTTCCCTGGTGATTGTCTGGTGTGTGGCCAGCCTCCCCTGGTGATTGTCTGTGGCCAGCCTACCCTGGTGATTGTCTGTGGTCAGCCTACCCTGGTGATTGTCTGTGGCCAGCCTTCCCTGGTGATTGTCTGTGGCCAGCCTACCCTGGTGATTGTCTGTGGCCAGCCTTCCCTGGTGATTGTCTGTTGCCAGCCTTCCCTGGTGTTTGTCTGTGGCCAGCCTTCCCTGGTGATTGTCTGGTGAGTGGCCAGCCTCCCCTGGTGATTGTCTGTGGCCAGCCTACCCTGGTGATTGTCTGTGGCCAGCCTTCCCTGGTGATTGTCTGTGGCCAGCCTTCCCTGGTGATTGTTTGGTGTGTGGCCAGCCTTCCCTGGTGATTGACTATGGCCAGCCTACCCTGGTGATTTTCTGTGGCCAGCCTTCCCTGGTGATTGTCTGGTGTGTGGCCAGCCTCCCCTGGTGATTGTCTGTGGCCAGCCTACCCTGGTGATTGTCTGTGGCCAGCCTACCCTGGTGATTGTCTGTGGCCAGCCTTCCCTGGTGATTGTCTGTGGCCAGCCTACCCTGGTGATTGTCTGTGGCCAGCCTACCCTGGTGATTGTCTGTGGCCAGCCTACCCGGGTGATTGTCTGTGGCCAGCCTTCCCTGGTGATTGTCTGGTGTGTGGCCAGCCTCCCCTGGTGATTGTCTGTGGCCAGCCTTCCCTGGTGATTGTCTGTGGCCAGCCTTCCCTGGTGATTGTCTGGTGTGTGGCCAGCCTCCCCTGGTGATTGTCTGTGGCCAGCCTCCCCTGGTGATTGTCTGTGGCCAGCCTACCCTGGTGATTGTCTGTGGCCAGCCTACCCTGGTGATTGTCTGTGGCCAGCCTACCCTGGTGATTGTCTGTGGCCAGCCTACCCTGGTGATTGTCTGTGGCCAGCCTTCCCTGGTGATTGTCTGTGGCTAGCCTTCCCTGGTGATTGTCTGTGGCCAGCCTTCCCTGGTGATTGTCTGTGGCCAGCCTTCCCTGGTGATTGTCTGTGGCCAGCCTTCCCTGGTGATTGTCTGGTCAGCCTACCCTGGTGATTGTTTGGTGTGTGGCCAGCCTTCCCTGGTGATTGTCTGTGGCCAGCCTACCCTGGTGATTGTCTGTGGCCAGCCTTCCCTGGTGATTGTCTGTGGCCAGCCTACCCTGGTGATTGTCTGTGGCCAGCTTTCCCTGGTGATTGTCTGTGGCTAGCCTTCCCTGGTGATTGTCTGTGGCCAGCCTTCCCTGGTGATTGTCTGTGGCCAGCCTTCCCTGGTGATTGTCTGTGGTCAGCCTTCCCTGGTGATTGTCTGTGGCCAGCCTTCCCTGGTGATTGTCTGGTGTGTGGCCAGCCTACCCTGGTGATTGTCTGTGGCCAGCCTACCCTGGTGATTGTCTGTGGCCAGCCTTCCCTGGTGATTGTCTGTGGCCAGCCTACCCTGGTGATTGTTTGGTGTGTGGCCAGCTTTCCCTGGTGTTTGTCTGTGGCCAGCCTACCCTGGTGATTGTCTGTGGCCAGCCTTCCCTGGTGATTGTCTGGTGTGTGGCCAGCCTTCCCTGGTGATTGTTTGTTGTGTGGCCAGCCTTCCCTGGTGATTGTCTGGCCAGCCTTCCCTGGTGATTGTCTGTGGCCAGCCTTCCCTGGTGATTGTCTGTGGCCAGCCTTCCCTGGTGATTGTGGCCAGCCTTCCCTGGTGATTGTCTGTGGCCAGCCTTCCCTGGTGATTGTCTGTGGCCAGCCTTCCCTGGTGATTGTCTGTGGCCAGCCTACCCTGGTGATTGTCTGTGGCCAGCCTTCCCTGGTGATTGTCTGTGGCCAGCCTTCCCTGGTGATTGTCTGTGGCCAGCCTACCTTGGTGATTGTCTGTGGCCAGCCTTCCCTGGTGATTGTCTGTGGCCAGCCTTCCCTGGTGATTGTTTGGTGTGTGGCCAGCCTACCCTGGTGATTGTCTGTGGCCAGCCTACCCTGGTGATTGTCTGTGGCCAGCCTACCCTGGTGATTGTCTGTGGCCAGCCTTCCCTTGTGATTGTTTGGTGTGGCCAGCCTACCCTGGTGATTGTCTGTGGCCAACCTCCCCTGGTGATTGTCTGTGGCCAGCCTTCCCTGGTGATTGTCTGTGGCCAGCCTTCCCTGGTGATTGTCTGTGGCCAGCCTACCCTGGTGATTGTCTGTGGCCAGCCTTCCCTGGTGATTGTCTGTGGCCAGCCTTCCCTGGTGATTGTCTGTGGCCAGCCTTCCCTGGTGATTGTCTGTGGCCAGCCTACCCTGGTGATTGTCTGTGGCCAGCCTTCCCTGGTGATTGTCTGTGGCCAGCCTACCCTGGTGATTAGAGGAGTAGAAGAACTCACAGAACCCCATCAAGCAGGCATCAAGCAACAGCCTGGTGAACCAAACTCTCACAAGTCAAGC
The DNA here is from genome assembly GCF_040958095.1 of Procambarus clarkii. NCBI lineage: Eukaryota > Metazoa > Arthropoda > Malacostraca > Decapoda > Cambaridae > Procambarus > Procambarus clarkii. The sequence continues at coordinate 22,791,041 of NC_091175.1, forward strand.
CTGGCCTCGAACCGGGCTTGGGGGGAGTAGAAGAACTCCCAGAACCCCATCAAGCAGGTATCAAGCAACAGCCTGGTGGACCAAACTCTCACAAGTCAAGCCTGGCCTCGAACCGGGCTTGGGGAGAGTAGAAGAACTCCCAGAACCCCATCAAGCAGGTATCAAGCAACAGCCTGGTGGACCAAACTCTCACAAGTCAAGCCTGGCCTCGAACCGGGCTTGGGGGGAGTAGAAGAACTCCCAGAACCCCATCAAGCAGGTGTACGGAAGCGTGACAGTCACGGTGGCGCTAACGCCACAGTGACTGGCATGTGGTACAAGGTAACATATAAAACGTTTACCCCAGCACGGGGAGCGTCTTCACAGCGCGCGTGGCTGCTCGCTGCTCTTTACGTCCGGTAATTGGTGTGGTAAGTGGCTTGTTGATGCGTCAAGTGGAGGTGGTTGTCTTAACGCTTGAGGTGAGCAGGGCGCCAAGAAAAGTCAGAAATTGTGTTTATATATATATATATATATATATATATATATATATATATATATATATATATATATATATATATATATATATATATGTTTAAAAAAAAAAAATAAATAAAAAAAATATATATATATATATATATATATATATATATATATATATATATATATATATATATATATATATATATATATATATATATATATGTATATATATGCGAACAAGCCTGAATGGTCCCCAGGACTATATGCGAATGAAAACTCACACCCCAGAAGTGACTCGAACCCATACTCCCAGAAGCAACGCAACTGGTAACTACAGGGCGCCTTAATCCGCTTGATTAAGTCCGTTTGTGTTCCTCACGTGTGCCCCAAAGAATGAGGTGATTTGGTGAAATGCTATGCCCAAGATTACCATCCGAGTTGCCGTCGGGGAAGTGGCTCAAATAGCCTCGGCTATCACTTCCTTTTGACGGCCGTGATGGTCAAGCGGATTAAGGCGCCCTGTAGTTACCAGTTGCGTTGCTTCTGGGAGTATGGGTTCGAGTCACTTCTGGGGTGTGAGTTTTCATTCATATATATATATATATATATATATATATATATATATATATATATATATATATATATATATATATATATATATATATATATATATATATATAATATAGTAGGCTCAGGAACCTGTACACCAGTTGATTGACAGTTGAGAGGCGGGACCAAAGAGCCAGAGCTGAACCCCTGCAAGCACAACTAGGTAAGTACACACACAAATACAATCACCAAGGAGCCAGATTTAATGTGATATCCACCGTGAACGAGTCAGTCATAGAGGAAGACAAGTCAGATCCCCCATAAGACTGAGTGACCAGTGTCCTAACATCTAAGTGTCTGGTGGCAGTAGGGACAACCTTCCCAAGGAAAGAATAGAAAAGCAAAAGGCTGGCATACCGTAGGGGAACTATGATGAGATTTTTAATAGTAATATAACTAGAGACAAGGCTCTGAGAAACGTCCGTGCAAGGCATGATGGACAACATCACCCTGAAGTAGTCCGTGCAAGGCATGATGGACAACATCACCCAGAAGTAGTCCGTGCAAGGCATGATGGACAACATCACCCAGAAGTAGTCCGTGCAAGGCATGATGGACAACATCACCCAGA
>NC_091175.1:22797682-22815182 GCF_040958095.1 Procambarus clarkii
GCACCTAAGTTCCATAGCTGCTCTAGTGCGCCTAAGTTCCATAGCTGCTCTAGTGTGCCTTAGTTCCATAGCTGCTCTAGTGCACCTAAGTTCCATAGCTGCTCTAGTGCGCCTAAGTTCCATAGCTGCTCTAGTGCGCCTAAGTTCCATAGCTGCTCTAGTGCGCCTAAGTTCCATAGCTGCTCTAGTGCGCCTAAGTTCCATAGCTGCTCTAGTGCGCCTAAGTTCCATAGCTGCTCTAGTATCAATATACTCCAAGACTGCTCTATTAACTAGAGCGAACTCTGAACGTACGACCAGTAGACCAACCTATGGGGTCCTGTACCGCAGTGGTCTACGTCCACGCGTCGCTCATCACAGTGACGGATGCTGATCGCCAGCTGTGAAATTGGCTGTTGGTTCACTGTCGACGAATCACGTCCGTGTCTTTATCCCGAACGACCATTAACGCCGGCGGCCCCGGTAACTTTGTCCGCGCCCACCTGGCTTAGCGCTTGCCCCTCCCTCACCTGTGGGAGAGTGTGGGAGGGGGCCCCCTTACCTCTCCCATTACCCCCCTTCCCTTTCCCTTCCCTTCACAGCATTGTTCCCTGACCTCTCTTTTGTGACTTCCAGCATCCTCTCTTAAGTCGACGGTCGACGCCTAAATGCTCGCGGAGTATACCTTTTAGTATATCTTGGGGTATACGTAGAGTGTACCTGGTGTATACCTGAGTTTGTGAGCCGTAGGGCGACGGTGTGTATCTCGGGGGGAGGACTCTCGAGACCCCCTGCAGGTAAGGTTCAGGTGTGAGTGTGTAAGGTGACGCTGTGGGTTAATGTATTGGATGTATACAAAGTCTCTATACACCTGGCCTTCACACCTGGTCATATACACCTGGCTCTACACACCTGGCTCTATACAGCTGGCCCTATACACCTGGCCCTACACACCTGGCCCCATACACCTGGCCCTACACAACTGGCCCTACACACCTTGCCCTATACACCTGGCCCTATACACCTGACCCTATACACCTGGCCCTACACAACTGGCCCTACACACCTGGCCCTATACACCTGGCCTTATTCACCTGGCCCTATACACCCACCCCTGTACACCTGGCCTTATTCACCTGGCCGTATACACCTGGCCCTATATACCTGGCCCTATACACCTGGCCTTATACACCTGGCCCTATACACCCACCCCTGTACACCTGGCCCTATACACCTGACCCTACACACCTGGCCCTACACACCTGGCCCTACACACAAGAACAGGTATTGAAACTTCGAACAGGCGAGGACAGGTATACAGAGAATGACAGAGAGGTGTGTGAAGAACTCAACAAGAGGTTCCAGGAGGTCTTCACAACAGAACAAGGTGAGGTCACTGTGCTAGGAGAAAGAGAGGTAAACCAGGCGGCCTTGGAAGAGTTCGAAATTACGAGAGAGGAGGTCAAGAGACACCTGCAAGATCTGGATGTTAGAAAGGCTGTTGGTCCAGATGGGATCTCACCATGGATACTGAAAGAGTGTGCAGAGGCACTTTGCTTGCCACTCTCCATAGTGTATAGTAAGTCACTGGAGACGGGAGACCTACCAGAAATATGGAAGACGGCGAATATGGTCCCAATATACAAAAAGGGCGACAGGCAAGAGGCACTGAACTACAGGCCAGTGTCCTTGACTTGTATACCATGCAAGGTGATGGAGAAGATCGTGAGAAAAAACCTGGTAACACATCTGGAGAGAAGGGACTTCGTGACAAATCGCCAACATGGGTTCAGGGAGGGTAAATCTTGCCTTACAGGCTTGATAGAATTCTACGATCAGGTGACAAAGATTAAGCAAGAAAGAGAGGGCTGGGCGGACTGCATTTTCTTTTATTGTCGGAAAGCCTTTGACACAGTACCGCATAAGAGGCTGGTACATAAGCTGGAGAGACAGGCAGGTGTAGCTGGTAAGGTGCTCCAGTGGATAAGGGAGTATCTAAGCAATAGGAAGCAGAGAGTTACGGTGAGGGGTGAGACCTCCGATTGGCGTGAAGTCACCAGTAGAGTCCCACAGGGCTCTGTACTCGGTCCTATCTTGTTTCTGATATATGTAAATGATCTCCCGGAGGGTATCGATTCATTTTTCTCAATGTTTGCGGGCGATGCTAAAATTATGAGAAGGATTAAGACAGAAGAGGACTGTTTGAGGCTTCAAGAAGACCTAGACAAGCTGAAGAAATGGTCGAACAAATGGTTGTTAGAGTTTAACCCAACCAAATGTAATGTAATGAAGATAGGTGTAGGGAGCAGGAGGCCAGATACAAGGTATCATCTGGGAGAGGAAATTCTTCAGGAGTCAGAGAAGGAAAAAGACTTGGGGGTTGATATCACGCCAGACCTGTCTCCTGCAGCACATATCAAACGGATAACATCAGCGGCATATGCCAGGCTGGCCAACATACGAACGGCATTCAGAAACTTGTGTAAATAATCATTCAGAACTTTGTATACCACATATGTCAGGCCAATCCTGGAGTATGCAGCCCCAGCATGGAGTCCATATCTAGTCAAGGATAAGACTAAAGTGGAAAAGGTTCAAAGGTTTGCCACCAGACTAGTACCCGAGCTGAGAGGTATGAGCTACGAGGAGAGACTACGGGAATTAAACCTCACTTCGCTGGAAGACAGAAGAGTTAGGGGGACATAATCACCACATTCAAGATTCTGAAGGGAATTGATAGGGTAGATAAAGACAGGCTATTTAACACAAGGGGAACACGCACAAGGGGACACAGGTGGAAACTGAGTGCCCAAATGAGCCACAGAGAAAGAACTTTTTTAGTGTCAGAGTGGTTGACAAATGGAATGCATTAGGAAGCAATGTGGTGGAGGCTGACTCCATACACAGTTTCAAGTGTAGATATGATAGAGCCCAAAAGGCTCAGGAATCTGTACACCTGTTGATTGACGGTTGAGAGGCGGGACCAAAGATCCAGAGCTCAACCCCCGCAAACACAACTAGGTGAGTACCTGGTCCCACACACCTGGCCCTACACACCTGGCCCTACACACCTGGCGCTACACACCTGGCCCTACACACCTGGCGCTACACACCTGGCCCTACACACCTGGCCCCACACACCTGGCGCTACACACCTGGCCCTACACACCTGGCGCTACACACCTGGCCCCACACACCTGGCCCTACACACCTGGCCCCACACACCTGGCCCTACACACCTGGCCCTACACACCTGGCGCTACACACCTGGCCCCACACACCTGGCCCTACACACCTGGCCCCACACACCTGGCCCTACACACCTTGTGGGAACCGACCTGTGAGATTTATATTTACGTTAATTTATATACTTCGATAGCAATTTGTATAATGATAAGTGGACTGTATTTCTGCAATAATCTCATAATCTCACAAATCGATCCTCTACACATTAGGGGGGGTTATTAAATTAATATATATGCAGCCAATCAAACTACAGTAACTACATACATTGAAAAGGTTCCTTATCTTATAGTACAGCAGGTTAGTCCACCAGGTATAACTAGGGTGTAGACACCAAATTATCCTCTTTGAGGTAGCTTCCATATCACCCAGTAACTGGTGCACAAATCTTCTTCCTCGTCTTGACCTGTCAAAAGGGCGCTAACTGTGAAGCCAGAAACCTATATATGACAAGCTATATCAGAGAAACTGTACATGGAACATTAAAGACCTGGCTTAATTACCTTTAGTTTGAGGCTTCCACGTGATCTAACCGGGTCACCCTATATCCTGACATTAATGGCCATAAATGAATGATAAACGGGTTTCGGATAGACTTAACTTGAATTGTAGACATCGTGTTGGAGATGGTACCTTTGGTTTCCATAACACTACGTCCAAGTAAATTAACAGGAGCCGAATTTGCTCCCGTGTGAGCCTCTGGTCTAGTATAAAACAATGACTGTTTAACACTCCATACTATTGACGTTACTGGCCGACATTGTCCAGAATGATAGGAGCCAAATTTGCTCCACACGTCTCGGAGGTGACACAACAATGGCTGCCCTCCTTCCCCACTCTGACGCCTGGCTTACATTGTCCAGATTTCAGAAAGTGATAGAAGGGTCACATTTACTCTACTTTAATATTGATAATTAAGTTAATTTATATAAGATGTTTTTATGATGGTAAAGTCCAAAGACTAATGTATTTAAGAATAATTCCCAGCAGAATAGCTGGTGAATTATAATAGTATGTGGTGATGATATCCCGTTTTCTTTAGACGGAAATTCCACTACAAGTTACGTTTTCTATGGGTAACTTGTTTATACAACACAGCTCTTATCTGTCTGTATGATATTATTATTAAATGGTGTCGGATTTTCCGACATAATTCCCCAGGGGGCTGCTCACGGGTCGAAGTCCTAATTAGAACAGACGAACACCGATACTCCTCCTTCGAATTATTAGATTAATTTGATGTTAGTAGTTAGTAATCACACATTTGTGTGTCTGTTCGTACAGGACGGATGTCCCGTACTAGAGTTGCAGGGGTTAGAAGTCTAATGCGATTTCATTTCCCTGTCAACTCTTGAAAGGCTAATATTCAAGCCTTATTACATATTATTTAACCCACAAGACTGAATGTGATCAAGTACTACAGTCAAGTATGATTCAGGGACTGCAGTGAGATCAGTGACATTAGATATAACTTGAAGTTTCTTCAGGTAACTGGACACTGATATATAAACACTGAGGCCCATGGAATACATCTTGATTAAATAATAAATGTATCATATCAGTCATCAGATTTATTGGGGTTTAATTTAGTTAATTGATTCAGAAGACTGAATAGCTCATCATTAAAGTAAAGTATGGTTCTGAGACTGCAGTGGGTTCAGTGACATTGGTCGCAGTGACTTGTAGCTGTTTTAGGCTACTGTTCACTGATTTGCCACTGAGGCCTCATGAACTCATCTCCAGCTTCAAATGATGATACTAACATCAACCTCTGTTACTATAGTCAGCTGTAATCTCCTTAGTATAATGCTACTGGAGAAATATAATCAGCTGACAAATTTAGATTTCTACTGGTATTGTTTATCTGCAGGCATAGGTCTCCTCAGGCTTGATACTGGGCCTGAGAGTAATTTACCTCCTGCAGAGTTTAACATGGTTATACCCTGATATTTAGTAGGGCTACCGATGAATCGATGGCAATAGTCTGTCCCTACAAGGAGACCGAAGTCGGTGAGGTGATCAGACTTAATATTATCTGCCAATTTTATTCCTCTATTTCTCAGGAATTTGGCTGTTGCTCTCAGACCTTGAACTTGTAGGTCTACTGGTATTTTGTCCACCACAATGGCTTGTACTCGACAGACGTACCTGCCTAAGCGTACTGATGGTTGTACCACCTGGTAGACTTGAGGTCCTGCATCTGTTACAAACCCTGAGATGTTGAATGACATCTGGGCTACAGGCCTTAATTGTAATTCATCTGCCAGCTTTTTAGTGATATATGTTCTCTGGGATCCTTGGTCAAACAACCCACGGGTATGGACCTTGGCCCTCTTATTCAGGATGGTAATTTGGGCAGTAGGCAAAGTCGTATTACCTTTAGACTTTGCCGATTGGACACTCTTTGTTTGTTGCACCTTGCAGTACTGTACTGTGGTGGGAATGCTATCTTCCACCTTGGGGTTTGGAGACGTTGTTTTGGTGTCTCTGCACAATGCTGCATGGTGCTGACCTTTGTTACACCTATTACAGGTGTGTAATTGGGTCTCACAATCCTTGATGTTATGTTTCCTGAGGCACCTCGTGCAATGTTGCAAATCTTTGAGTCGCTCAACACGGGCGTCACTATCAGGAAAATTAGAGCAGTGGTACATTGAATGTTTCTCATTGCAGAACAAACATGTTCCATAGCTTCCAGTACCCTTTGGTGTCACGTTCTTGGATGACACAGTAACTATAGGCTTGGAGGGTCCCACTGCATATACGCCCACACTGCCACTGTTCCACTTTGGTGTTGAATTATATTGTCTAGATTGATTTGGAGTACCTTTGGTACTCTGTGGTTTACTATTATTGGTTTCTGAGGGTTTACTTGGTGGTTTTAATTTGTCATGTGTTCGTAATTGATGAACTACTGACTTTAAACCTTCAGATATTTCATTCATGGATAAGATGCTTTTATTGTAATGAGCACTCATTTGTCTCAATATGTCCCTAGGTATTTTCTCCTGGACAATTATTTTCAAGACCCACTCAGCCCCGTTTGTATCTGCTGTCAGGCTGAGGGCATTGATCAATGATTCTACCTCCAGCTTGAAGACTTGGAGTGAATCAGCTGAAGCCTCCGGTGGGGGTAAATGCAACAGCTCATGAACTAAATGTGATGTTCTTACTTCTGGATCAGCATAATTATCTTTGAGGAGTTTTACTGCCAGATCATAGCCGTCATTAGTTAATCTCAGATGGGATACTACTGTTTTAGCCTCACCTGATAATTGGCCTTGCAAATAAGAGAATTTACTACTCTTTGGTAAAGATTGTTTTGAGTCTACAAGGTCAACGAATTTGTTCCAAAATTCGTCCCAATCTTCCTCATCTTTTCCTGAGAAAGTGGGTAAATTAATTGGAGGGAGTCGAGCTTCCGCTTGACTCGTATTAGATGCAACTGTTGTTGTTGTTGCTGTTGTTGTTGCCTTGTTCTGGGCAATTAATTTGACATAAGGCTGTAATGTGGCCTGAGTGTGATCTTCATAATTCGCAAGATCAACCATAATGTCGTCTATTTCTGTTTCTGATAAATTGGTGTTGGCAAGTTCAGCCACATATGTTGCTATTTGACATTTGATTTGCTCAAATTTACCTGCAGCTGCTTGATAATAGCTTTCCAGGTCAGCATAATCAACTGTTGATTCTTGTGACAAATCTTCACATTTCTTGATCTGTCTTGTTAAGTGGCCTTTAAGACCTGCAAGGGTTCTTTTCATTCTCCCTGCATTATCCATACTGGCTAGTTGGTGACGCCTTGTGGGGCTTGTACTTGGGCTGCTCATAATACTGAACAAGCTCTAATGGTAGCCTAGGGTAAATTCTGAACTCACTAGGCAATAATCCTACCTCTACTAGAGGTTAGCACTTAAAATTAATACACATTATATATATACAATCATACACACTAATGATTTGAGTGATAAACCAGTGTCACTGGAAGTACCTTTAGGTTAGCTCTTCTATATCACCCTAGGATGGTAGAGACACTAATTAATCACTCAAAGGTGTAATGATCATAAGTAAATTATTATATATACACAACTCAACTCGAGTTGATAAAAATTACACCCAAAATAGGGTCTGGACCATTCATTAATGGTGTTAGGTTGTTCAATATAGTACAACTGACTATGGTAATAATGGGACTAGGATGAACGATAATAGTTCAACTAGTCAATGGTTTTATCCTACCCTGTTGTGGGTTGGCAATTAGTAAATATTATACTGTGATCACTAGTGCAATATATATTAAATAATTCTCTATTTTGGAGAAATAATATACACAATTATTGATAATAGCCTCTTAATTAGCCTCTATGAAACTTCTAATATTATCTAGAAGTATTAAATATTATTAGTGACCTCGCGAAATAAAGTCCACAAAATTCGTAGATAATCTCTCGCGAAATGTAACACCACGAAATCCGTGAACAATCTTGGGAGGACACAGCCACTAATTTGGCTGGCTTCTATTAGCGCTGTCATTTCACGAAATAACACACCACCAAATTTCTGTGGGTGTGCATGAAACCGCTGACTAAGGCTGATCTGAACTGAGCGGGGCTCGTGAGCTCCCACGAGGCGCTGTCTTTGACTGGCTGGCCTTTGTTTAAATCACACTGCACTAGTATATTTAATGAATCCACTGGTTAACTGGTTCATCCGGTACTAAGATGACCAAATGTGGGTTCATAGGACCGAATATTCCGGTTCCGAAGGTCCAAATAATGTGGGAACCGACCTGTGAGATTTATATTTATTTAATTTATATGAATTTATATTTACGTTAATTTATATACTTCGATAGCAATTTGTATAATGATAAGTGGACTGTATTTCTGCAATAATCTCATAATCTCACAAATCGATCCTCTACACATTAGGGGGGGTTATTAAATTAATATATATGCAGCCAATCAAACTACAGTAACTACATACATTGAAAAGGTTCCTTATCTTATAGTACAGCAGGTTAGTCCACCAGGTATAACTAGGGTGTAGACACCAAATTATCCTCTTTGAGGTAGCTTCCATATCACCCAGTAACTGGTGCACAAATCTTCTTCCTCGTCTTGACCTGTCAAAAGGGCGCTAACTGTGAAGCCAGAAACCTATATATGACAAGCTATATCAGAGAAACTGTACATGGAACATTAAAGACCTGGCTTAATTACCTTTAGTTTGAGGCTTCCACGTGATCTAACCGGGTCACCCTATATCCTGACATTAATGGCCATAAATGAATGATAAACGGGTTTCGGATAGACTTAACTTGAATTGTAGACATCGTGTTGGAGATGGTACCTTTGGTTTCCATAACACTACGTCCAAGTAAATTAACAGGAGCCGAATTTGCTCCCGTGTGAGCCTCTGGTCTAGTATAAAACAATGACTGTTTAACACTCCATACTATTGACGTTACTGGCCGACATTGTCCAGAATGATAGGAGCCAAATTTGCTCCACACGTCTCGGAGGTGACACAACAATGGCTGCCCTCCTTCCCCACTCTGACGCCTGGCTTACATTGTCCAGATTTCAGAAAGTGATAGAAGGGTCACATTTACTCTACTTTAATATTGATAATTAAGTTAATTTATATAAGATGTTTTTATGATGGTAAAGTCCAAAGACTAATGTATTTAAGAATAATTCCCAGCAGAATAGCTGGTGAATTATAATAGTATGTGGTGATGATATCCCGTTTTCTTTAGACGGAAATTCCACTACAAGTTACGTTTTCTATGGGTAACTTGTTTATACAACACAGCTCTTATCTGTCTGTATGATATTATTATTAAATGGTGTCGGATTTTCCGACACACCTGGCCCCACACACCTGGCCCTACACACCTGGCCCCACACACCTGGCCCCACACACCTGGCCCTACACACCTGGCCCCACACACCTGGCCCTACACACCTGGCCCTACACACCTGGCCCTACACACCTGGCCCTACACACCTGGCCCCACACACCTGGCGCTACACACCTGGCCCTACACACCTGGCGCTACACACCTGGCCCCACACACCTGGCCCTACACACCTGGCCCTACACACCTGGCCCTACACACCTGGCCCCACACACCTGGCGCTACACACCTGGCCCTACACACCTGGCGCTACACACCTGGCCCCACACACCTGGCCCTACACACCTGGCCCCACACACCTGGCCCTACACACCTGGCCCTACACACCTGGCCCTACACACCTGGCCCCACACACCTGGCGCTACACACCTGGCCCTACACACCTGGCGCTACACACCTGGCCCTACACACCTGGCCCCACACACCTGGCCCTACACACCTGGCGCTACACACCTGGCCCTACACACCTGGCCCCACACACCTGGCGCTACACACCTGGCCCTACACACCTGGCGCTACACACCTGGCCCTACACACCTGGCCCCACACACCTGGCCCCACACACCTGGCGCTACACACCTGGCGCTACACACCTGGCCCTACACACCTGGCGCTACACACCTGGCCCTACACACCTGGCCCTACACACCTGGCCCCACACACCTGGCCCTACACACCTGGCGCTACACACCTGGCCCCACACACCTGGCCCTACACACCTGGCCCCACACACCTGGCCCTACACACCTGGCCCCACACACCTGGCCCCACACACCTGGCCCTACACACCTGGCCCTACACACCTGGCCCTACACACCTGGCCCCACACACCTGGTTCTACACACCTGGCCCCACACACCTGGCGCCACACACCTGGCCCTACACACCTGGCCCTACACACCTGGCCCTACACACCTGGCCCTACACACCTGGCGCCACACACCTGGCCCTACACACCTGGCCCTACACACCTGGCCCTACACACCTGGCCCCACACACCTGGCCCCACACACCTGGCCCTACACACCTGGCCCTACACACCTGGCCCTACACACCTGGCCCCACACACCTGGCCCTACACACCTGGCCCTACACACCTGGCCCTACACACCTGGCCCTACACACCTGGCCCCACACGCCTGGCCCTACACACCTGGCCCTACACACCTGGCCCTACACACCTGGCCCTACACACCTGGCCCCACACACCTGGCCCTACACACCTGGCCCTACACACCTGGCCCTACACACCTGGCCCTACACACCTGGCCCTACACACCTGGCCTTTGCGCACAAAAAACAAGCAGCATCTCAACATATATAAGAAATATTACCGGAACAAAATAGACTTCTTTAAGAAAAAATGGACAATTTTCTTCAAGAAGCACCGGACCAACCAGGCTGTGGTGGGTCTGTGGGCCTGCGGGCCGCTCCAAGCAGCAGCCTGGTGGACCAAACTCTCACAAGACACACCTGACCTCAGGCCAGGTGTGTCTGTGTCTACCCTTGGGGAGTAGAATAACTCCTGGAACCCCTTCCAAGTACAGATGTGTCATGTGTGTACAATTATATGTACTATGACAAGTGTAACACAGATAAACATGTATTTTCTGTTGTATCTGAGCCTCACCTCGAACCCACACCTGTTGCAGGTGTTGAGCAGGTGTGACTCACTGGCAATGATCAAGGAGGTTAACACACAGTATGACAATTAAACAGTAAGACACGTAAATCACAATGTAAATCACAATGTAAATCACAATAGCGTGATGCATCAAATGGTTTGTGTCTCGGAGAGGCTGCAGGGTCCAAGTAAATTCAGTAGAATTTCTGGTTGCAATTCTTATACCATGAGGTCCGCGGTTGTTCAACGTCCTCCCAGCGACTATAAGAAATATTGCCGGAACAACCGTGGACATCTTCAAGAGAAAACTGGACTGTTTTCTATGAGAAGTTCCGGATCAGCCGGGCTGTGGTGGGTATGTGGGCCTGCAACCCGTTCTCGCACTTGCTTATAGTCAATATCTTGCTTATGAATCAGTGCATATGTGACATACTAATTTATTAGGAATATTTGAGTTTACCTTGAAAAGCTGAATAGAAAACCACAACCTAACCTAACCTTCTTAGTATGTTAAGATATTACAATTGATACTGAACCTATACCTATATTTATAATACAGTTTTATAAAAATAATAAAACAAAACTAAAATATTTAAATAAATTGTAAAGTAACTCAGAATATTGTCAAATTTTGTATAAAATCTCTATTGTTTAATAAAACTGAGGGAAAAAGTTAGTGCCTTGAAAAAAAAATATAGCTTGGAATATGTCACATATATACTTATTTATAAGCGAAATAGTGACTATAAGCAATAAGTCATATATGTGCTGTCTTGTGCGAGAGCAGGTTGCAACCTGCGGGCCGCTCCAAGCAACAGCCTGGTGGACCAAACTCTCACAAGTCAAGCCTGACCTCGGGCCGGGCTTGGGGAGTAGAAGAACTCCCAGAACCCCATCAAGCAGGTATCATGTCGTAGCTCAGTCGATTAAGGCAGCGTCTGGGATGCTCTCGGACGTAGGTTCGAATCCTCGTCACGGCCCTTGTGGATTTGTTCATTAAACAGTAAGGTTTGTACTTACCGTACCTGTTTGATACCTGCTTGATGGGGTTCTGGGAGTTCTTCTACTCCCTCCAAGCCCGGCCCGAGGCCAGGCTTGACTTGTGAGAGAGAGTAAGGCTGAGAATGATGCACAGGATTTATGCTGGCACAGCCCAGGACAGTGCATGATATGTATGAGGTGTGCATGTGCGTGTGCGTGGATGTAGACGCAATATGGTACAGCGGTGGCGGCTAAGGACGCCGGCATCAGAACACACCGGCGGCTGATGGTTGTTGGAAGGTAACGCACCTTTGCAATGCAATGTCACTGGCATGATATATAGATGAAAATCATTTTGATGCAATATAATGACTTGAACTGCGATCTGGTCATTCCCAGATGCCTGTCTTAACCGACTCGGCCACGATGGTACAAATGCTGGCCACGCCAGAACGCTACTGTGTTCTCTGGAAGGTTCTAGAGGCCTCAGACCCGTGCCCAACCAGGGTTTTTACACCCAACCCGACCACATTTTATTTTTTTAAAGCACGTTCCTTGTGAGGGCTCTACAGTTCCTTGTGAGGGCTCTACAGTTCCTTGTGAGGGCTCTACAGTTCCTTGTGAGGGCTCTACAGTTCCTTGTGAGGGCTCTACAGTTCCTTGTGAGGGCTCTACAGTTCTGTGTTACTCAAGTAACATAACTGGATTATAGCCACTGTCACAATTCAAAGGCGAATTCTGATATATTGAATTAAACGCAGTGGATTAACTTGATGTCCAAGGAACTTAATGGCATGTTCTATCTCTTGGCTGATAGAACAACACATGTCAGCTATGTGCAGAATAGATTAGATACATTCTTGCAAGAAGTGTCAGACCAAGCAGGCTGTAGTGGATATGTGGGCTTATAGTCAGCTCCAACCAACAGCCTGTTGGACCAAGTTATCACACGGCGAACCTGGCCCCAGCCCGGGATCAGGAAGAACTCTCAGAACCTTCTACAGGTACCACCCAGGTATTTTGGAGCACTGCCAGGTCTCTGAGCTGACCAATGGCAACACAGCACAGATGCCGGATCCAATAGCATATGTCGACACATGATGGCTAGGGAGGTGGCTTGAATACATACATATACATCTCTCGACGGTTGGAACTGAGCTCTTGGGTCCCGAGCTGACTCCTCCTGGCTGGCTGGTGTCCCATCTTCATCGTCTACACCGTCAACAAATTAGTGGACAGTCTGGCTCTTCTATGGTGTGAATGCTTTAATTCGACCTGTTTAATAATCCACTAGACCTTCAGCAGTCATCGTGGCAGTGTAACTCTGCTACCAACGTCAGCTTCCCCGTGGATGCCAAGCATGCTGCACTTAAATCCAATCACAAGGAATATAGGACTCTTCGCACTGGCTTTCTGCACTCTGATGCACTTGCAAACAGATCTCACGTCTTCCTGCGCGGAGATGTGCCACTCTGAGTCTACTCTGGTATATCCTGAGTGACTATTCTCTCCTGACCACCCTCCCACCCACAGATACGAGCCTCCCACCCTCTTAGAAACTAACACCAACCTCTGTGAGTACATTCATAACCGCCAGTATATTTTCATAATTTGAATTGTTCCAAATATCACCAAAAACCTTTGGTTTTGAGAAACACGTCTATCATCACCACAGTCAGTTGGCCGAGATTCATAACATTATAATTTATATATATTACTAATGGTGCAGACTTTGGTAGTTAAATTAATCGATATATCACTAATTAAATTCAATAATTTCGCAGGTAAAAATATTTTTGCTGAATTTATCTGAAGGAATTTGTGAGTTTAGGCATTAGAAGGGAAGATAAGCGTCTCCAGGAGCTTCCCTCATCTTAGGCTTAGTCTTAGCCGGTCGGCCGAGCGGACAGCACGCTGGACTTGTGATCCTGTGGTCCTGGGTTCGATCCCAGGCGCCGGCGAGAAACAATGGGCAGAGTTTCTTTCACCCTATGCCCCTGTTACCTAGCAGTAAAATAGGTACCTGGGTGTTAGTCAGCTGTCACGGGCTGCTTCCTGGGGGTGGAGGCCTGGTCGAGGACCGGGCCGCGGGGACACTAAAGCCCCGAAATCATCTCAAGATAACCTCAAGATAGCTAAAACTGGTTCCATGTTGTGGGTTCAGTAAGAACCACAGGGGGCGTGCCTAGGGTTTATTAGTTATAACCGCTCCAGAATAAATTAATTGTATTTTTGTATGAATAAAATCGTGTATAATTATTGAGTAATGGGGGTGATGTTGTCATTGCCGCCGCTGCAGATGGGTTGGTGGTGCTGATGTAGGTGATAGGGCCAGTAATCTGAAGGGATAATGGGTGATCTTGTATAGTGTGACTGTAATGGTGGGGAGGGGAGGGGGTGTCGTTGGTCTCCTGTGATGGGGGGGGCTGGTCTCCTGTGATGGGGGGGGGGCTGGTCTCCTGTGATGGGGGGGGCTGGTCTCCTGTGATGGGGGGGGGGCTGGTCTCCTGTGATGGGGGGGGGGCTGGTCTCCTGTGATGGGGGGGGGGGGCTGGTCTCCTAGGGAATGGGGAGTAAGGATGGATTTGTGATCTTCGTGGATGAGTAATGACCAGTTATAGACACTGTGTTACCATTTCTCAATCACCCTGGATATAGGTGCTAGTCACATATATAAACAAATGGCCATATATATATATATGTATATATATATATATATATATATATTTATATATATATATATATATATATATATATATATATGTCGTACCTAGTAGCCAGAACGCACTTCTCAGCCTACAATGCAAGGCCCGATTTGCCTAATAAGTCAAGTTTTCATGAATTAATTGTTTTTCGACTACTTAACCTACCTAACCTAACCTAACCTAACTTTTTCGGCCACCTAACCTAACCTAGCCTATAGAGATAGGTTAGGTTAGGTTAGGTAGGGTTGGTTAGGTTCGGTCATATATCTACGTAAATTTTATCTCAAATAAAAACAAATTGACCTCATACATAATGAAATGGGTAGCGTTATCATTTCACAAGAAAAAAACTTGAGAAAATATATTAATTCAGGAAAACTTGGCTTATTAGGCAAATCGGGCCTTGCATAGTAGGCTGAGAAGTGCGTTCTGGCTACTAGGTACGACATATATATATATATATATATATATATATATATATATATATATTTTTTTTTTTTTTTTCATTTTTACAATTTTATTTTGTCCTTACGATATATATATATATATATATATATATATATATATATATATATATATATATATATATATATATATATGTAGTAAAAGACTACAAACCTGTTATATATCACACCTGCGTAAGCCTAAACAATCCTCTTACCTAACGCGTCGTATATTTTTGACAGAATCGATCATTTCCGTTAAAAATACGACGTTTTAATATAAATTAAAGCACCCAAGATATAGAAAACGGGAACCACGTATAGAATGCAGTCACATCATAGAACGTAAAAGCAACTTATAGGATCTGGGCGTAATCATTGCTCACCATATCGCTCTGATAGACTATGATAGACTCTGATAGACGTGTTGAAGTTATCACATATCTGTGTTCATCTTGTGTACCGCCGCTACGTAAGAAATGTAAACGTTTTACCTAACCAGAAGCGTAAAAAAGGCAACGGTTTTGCCTATAGTTCGAGCCCAAGCAACCCCCACCTGACGTCACGAGGACGAGGCGAAGAATACGTCAATTTTGCGGTGCTTTGTGCTTTTGCTAATTGGTCGATTGCGTAAAAAATGCGACGTATTTAGTGGGATGACTGAGGGTCGGCGGCTCTTCACTTAAGGAAGGTTGTGAGGTCATTAGTGCGTTATTCACGACGTTTTCAAAGTCAGGTGTGTGGGGGGGGGGGTTGGTACCCGTGGTGGTGGTGGTACCGGTGGTGGTGGTGGTACCGGTGGTGGTGGTGGTACCGGTGGTGGTGGTGGTACAGGTGGTGGTGGTGGTACAGGTGGTGGTGGTACCGGTGGTGGTGGTGGTACCGGTGGTGGTGGTGGTACCGGTGGTGGTGGTGGTACCGGTGGTGGTGGTGGTACAGGTGGTGGTGGTGGTACAGGTGGTGGTGGTACCGGTGGTGGTGGTGGTACCGGTGGTGGTGGTGGTACCGGTGGTGGTGGTGGTACCGGTGGTGGTGGTGGTACAGGTGGTGGTGGTGGTACAGGTGGTGGTGGTGGTACCGGTGGTGATGGTGGTACAGGTGGTGGGGGTACCGGTGGTGGTGGTGGTACAGGTGGTGGTGGTACCGGTGGTGGTGGTGGTACAGGTGGTGGTGGTACCGGTGGTGGTGGTACAGGTGGTGGTGGTACCGGTGGTGGTGGTGGTACCGGTGGTGGTGGTACAGGTGGTGGTGGTGGTACAGGTGGTGGTGGTGGTACCGGTGGTGGTGGTGGTACCGGTGGTGGTGGTGGTACCGGTGGTGGTGGTACAGGTGGTGGTGGTGGTACAGGTGGTGGTGGTGGTACAGGTGGTGGTGGTGGTACAGGTGGTGGTGGTGGTACAGGTGGTGGTGGTGGTACAGGTGGTGGTGGTACCGGTGGTGGTGGTACAGGTGGTGGTACCGGTGGTGGTGGTGGTACAGGTGGTGGTGGTGGTACAGGTGGTGGTGGTACCGGTGGTGGTGGTACAGGTGGTGGTGGTACCGGTGGTGGTGGTACAGGTGGTGGTGGTGGTACCGGTGGTGGTGGTACCGGTGGTGGTACAGGTCGTGGTGGTGGTACAGGTGGTGGTGGTACCGGTGGTGGTGGTGGTACCGGTGGTGGTGGTGGTACAGATGGTGGTGGTGGTACAGGTGGTGGTGGTACCGGTGGTGGTGGTGGTACCGGTGGTGGTGGTACAGGTGGTGGTGGTGGTACAGGTGGTGGTGGTACCGGTGGTGGTGGTACAGGTGGTGGTGGTGGTACAGGTGGTGGTGGTACCGGTGGTGGTGGTACAGGTGGTGTTGGTGGTACAGGTGGTGGTGGTGGTACAGGTGGTGGTGGTGGTACAGGTGGTGGTGGTGGTACAGGTGGTGGTGGTGGTGGTACAGGTGGTGGTGGTGGTACCGGTGGTGGTACCGGTGGTGGTGGTGGTACAGGTGGTGGTGGTGGTACAGGTGGTGGTGGTGGTACCGGTGGTGGTGGTACCGGTGGTGGTGGTACCGGTGGTGGTGGTGGTACAGGTGGTGGTGGTACCGGTGGTGGTGGTACCGGTGGTGGTGGTGGTACAGGTGGTGGTGGTACCGGTGGTGGTGGTGGTACAGGTGGTGGTGGTACAGGTGGTGGTGGTGGTACAGGTGGTGGTGGTACCGGTGGTGGTGGTACCGGTGGTGGTGGTGGTACCGGTGGTGGTGGTGGTACAGGTGGTGGTGGTACAGGTGGTGGTGGTGGTACAGGTGGTGGTGGTACAGGTGGTGGTGGTGGTACAGGTGGTGGTGGTACAGGTGGTGGTGGTGGTACAGGTGGTGGTGGTACAGGTGGTGGTGGTGGTACCGGTGGTGGTGGTGGTACAGGTGGTGGTGGTGGTACCGGTGGTGGTGGTGGTACAGGTGGTGGTGGTACCGGTGGTGGTGGTGGTACATGTGGTGGTGGTACCGGTGGTGGTGGTACCGGTGGTGGTGGTGGTACCGGTGGTGGTACAGGTGGTGGTGGTGGAACCGGTGGTGGTGGTGGTACAGGTGGTGGTGGTGGTACCGGTGGTGGTGGTACAGGTGGTGGTGGTACCGG
>NC_091175.1:22820182-22825678 GCF_040958095.1 Procambarus clarkii
TCTCTTCATCCTTGCCACCACTGGCAGCACTACCACCACCACCACCAATACCACCACTGGCAGCACTACCATCACCACCAATACCACCACTGGCAGCACTACCACCACCACCAATACCACCACTGGCAGCACTACCACCACCACCAATACCACCACTGGCAGCACTACCACCACCACCAATACCACCACTGGCAGCACTACCACCACCACCAATACCACCACTGGCAGCACTACCACCACCACCAATACCACCACTGGCAGCACTACCACCACCACCAATACCACCACTGGCAGCACTACCACCACCACCAATACCACCACTGGCAGCACTACCACCACCACCACCAATACCACCACTGGCAGCACTACCACCACCACCAATACCACCACTGGCAGCACTACCACCACCACCAATACCACCACTGGCAGCACTACCACACCACCAATACCACCACTGGCAGCACTAGTACCACCACCAATACCACCACTGGCAGCACTAGTACCACCACCAATACCACCACTGGCAACACTAGTACCACCACCAATACCACCACTGGCAGCACTACCACCACCACCAATACCACCACTGGCAGCACTAGTACCACCACCAATACCACCACTGGCAACACTAGTACCACCACCAATACCACCACTGGCAGCACTACCACCACCACCAATACCACCACTGGCAGCACTAGTACCACCACCAATACCACCACTGGCAGCACTAGTACCACCACCAATACCACCACTGGCAGCACTAGTACCACCACCAATACCACCACTGGCAACACTAGTACCACCACCAATACCACCACTGGCAGCACTACCACCACCACTGGCAGCACTAGTACCACCACCAATACCACCACTGGCAACACTAGTACCACCACCAATATCACCACTGGCAGCACTACCACCACCACCACCTTTTCATCCCACCACCCCAGGTGGATGCCCACCAGGCATCCACCTGGCATCCCTGGGGATGCCAGTGGATGCCACCACTGGCATCCCCTACCACCACATAAGAACATAAGAACATAAGAACAAAGGTAACTGCAGAAGGCCTATTGGCCCATACGAGGCAGCTCCTATTCTATAACCACCCAATCCCACTCATAAGAACATAAGAACAAAGGTAACTGCAGAAGGCCTATTGGCCCATACGAGGCAGCTCCTATTCTATAACCACCCAATCCCACTCATATACTTGTCCAACCCGCGCTTGAAACAATCGAGGGACCCCACCTCCACCACGTTACGCGGCAATTGGTTCCACAAATCTACAACCCTGTTACTGAACCAGTATTTACCCAAGTCTTTCCTAAATCTAAACTTATCCAATTTATACCCATTGTTTCGTGTTCTGTCCTGTGTTGAAACTTTTAATACCCTATTAATATCCCCCTTGTTATGTCCATTCACCCACTTGTAAACCTCTATCATGTCGCCCCTAACTCTTCGCCTTTCCAGTGAATGCAACTTAAGCTTTGTTAATCTTTCTTCATATGAAAGATTTCTAATTTGGGGAATTAACTTAGTCATCCTACGCTGGACACGTTCAAGTGAATTTATATCCATTCTATAATATGGCGACCAAAACTGAACTGCATAATCTAAATGGGGCCTAACTAGAGCAAGATATAGCTTGAGAACCACACCAGGTGTCTTGTTACTAACGCTGCGATTAATAAATCCAAGTGTCCGATTTGCCTTATTACGAACATTTATGCATTGATCCTTTTGTTTCAAATTCTTACCAATCACAACTCCCAGATCCCCCCCGCAACCCGACCCCGCAATCACAACACCACCCAGCTCGCATCCCGCAACCCCACCATCACCACCCAACCCCAGAACTTTACATTTACCAGCACTAAACTGCATCCGCCAACCCCCCGACCACCTCAAAACCCTATCCAGATCAACTTGAAGTGATAGTGAGTCCTCCTCCGAATTAATTTCCCTACCGATTTTCGTATCATCGGCAAATTTGCAGATGTTGCTACTCAAACCTGAATCTAAATCATTTATATATATTATAAACAACAGAGGTCCTAGAACAGAGCCCTGAGGCACTCCACTTACAACATTTTCCCACTCTGACTTAACCCTATTTATACTAACTCTCTGTTTGGAATATCCCTTTGGAATAACCATGCCCTAATCCAACTTAATATAGCACCTCCAATACCATGAGCCTCTATTTTTTTAATCAGTCTTTCATGTGGCACTGTATCAAAAGCTTTGCTAAAGTCAAGGTATACAACATCGCAATCCTTACCACTATCAACTGCCTCAACAATGCTAGAATAAAAAGATAACAAATTTGTTAAACATGAACGGCCATTTATAAAACCATGTTGCGACTCAATTATTAATTTATGTTTTTCAAGATGAAGACGAATTTTATTTGCTATTATGGATTCGAGTAACTTTCCCACAATAGACGTTAGGCTAATTGGTCGATAGTTAGACGCAAGTGATCTATCTCCTTTCTTAAAAACTGGTATCACATTAGCAACTTCAACTTCAACCACCACCGGTAACAATAGGCTGTTGGCACCGCACTGCACCGTACATATAGGTACGCCTGCCACCACTACCTCTTCCCTCCCTACAATTAGAGTGGCCGCGCGCGTGTTGGATAACTACTGCGGCCGGGATGTAGCACTCGGCTAAATATGGAACATGATTCCTATCTCCATTTTCCTGCCCTCTGCTTGGGCATTGTTGTGGGTAACCTGGGGGTATTGGGTATGGGGGTATTGGGTATGGGGGAATTGGGTATGGGGGTATTGGGTATGGGGGTATTGGGTATGGGCGGTATTGGGTATGGGGGTATTGGGTATGGGGGTATTGGGTATGGGAGTATTGGGTATGGGCGGTATTGGGTATGGGGGGTATTGGGTATGGGGGTATTGGGTGTGAGGGTATTGGGTATGGGGGGTATTGGGTATGGGGGTATTGGGTATGGGGGTATTGGGTATGGGGGGTATTGGGTATGGGGGTATTGGGTATGGGGGGTATTGGGTATGGGGGTATGGGGGAATTGGGTATGGGGGTATTGGGTATGGGGGGTATTGGGTATGGGGTATTGGGTATGGGGTATTGGGTATGGGGGTATTGGGTATGGGGGAATTGGGTATAGGGGTATTGGGTATGGGGGGTATTGGGTATGGGGGTATTGGGTATGGGTGGTATTGGGTATGAGGGTATTGGGTATGGGGGTATTGGGTATGGGGGTATTGGGTATGGGGGAATTGGGTATGGGGGTATTAGGTATGGGGGGTATTGGGTATGGGGGTATTGGGTATGGGGGGTATTGGGTATGGGGGTATTGGGTATGGGGGGTATTGGGTATGGGGGTATTGGGTATGGGGGTATTGGGTATGGGGGTATTGGGTATGGGGGTATTGGGTATGGGGGTATTGGGTATGGGGGTATTGGGTATGGGGGGTATTGGGTATGGGGGTATTGGGTATGGGGGGTATTGGGTATGGGGGTATTGGGTATGGGGGGTATTGGGTATGGGGGTATTGGGTATGGGGATATTGGGTATGGGGGAATTGGGTATGGGGGTATTGGGTATGGGGGGTATTGGGTATAGGGTATTGGGTATGGGGGTATTGGGTATGGGGGAATTGGGTATGGGGGTATTGGGTATGGGGGGTATTGGGTATGGGGGTATTGGGTATGGGGGGTATTGGGTATGGGGGTATTGGGTATGGGGGTATTGGGTATGGGGGAATTGGGTATGGGGGTATTGGGTATGGGGGGTATTGGGTATGGGGGTATTGGGTATGGGGGGTATTGGGTATGGGGGTATTGGGTATGGGGGTATTGGGTATGGGGGTATTGGGTATGGGGTTATTGGGTATGGGGGTATTGGTTATGGGGGTATTGGGTATGGGGGTATTGGGTATGGGGGTATTGGGTATGGGGGAATTGGGTATGGGGGTATTGGGTATGGGGGTATTGGGTATGGGGGTATTGGGTATGGGGGTATGAGGGTATTGAGTATGGGGGTATTGGGTATGGGGGTATTGGGTATTGGGTATGGGGGTATTGGGTATTGGGTATGGGGGTATTGGGTATGGGGGTATTGAGTATGGGGGTATTGGGTATGGGGGTATTGGGTATGGGGGGTATTGGGTATGGGGGGGTATTGGGTATGGGGGGTATTGGGTATGGGGGGTATTGGGTATGGGGGGTATTGGGTATGGGGGTATTGGGTATGGGGGGTATTGGGTATGGGGGTATTGGCTACAGGTGGCCTGGCTACGGTGTGTGGAAGTGGAGTGATACTTTCGTATGTATGTACGCGTTCCACCCGTGTTAAACAGTTTATCTTTATCTACCCTGTCAATTCCTCTGAGAATTGTGTGTGCGTGTGTGTGTGTGTGTGTGTGTGTGTGTGTGTGTGTGTGTGTGTGTGTGTGTGTACTCACCTAGTTGTGTTTGCGGGGGTTGAGCTCTGGCTCTTTGGTCCCGCCTCTCAACCGTCAATCAACAGGCGTACAGATTCCTGAGCCTATTGGGCTCTATCATATCTACACTTGAAACTGTGTATGGAGTCAGCCTCCACCACATTGCTTCCTAATGCATTCCATTTGTCAACCACTCTGACACTAAAAATGTTCTTTCTAATATCTCTGTGGCTCATTTGGGCGCTCAATTTCCACCTGTGAACCCTTGTGCGTGTGCCCCTTGTGTTAAATAGCCTGTCTTTATATACCCTATCAATTCCCTTGAGAATCTTGAATGTAGTGATCATGTCCCCCTAACTCTTCTGTCTTCCAGCGAAGTGAGGTTCAATTCCCGCAGTCTCTCCTCGTAGCTCATACCTCTCAGCTTGGGTACTAGTCTGGTGGCAAATCTTTGAACCTTTTCCAGTTTAGTCTTATCCTTGACTAGATATTGTCACGTGGGGGTGGGCGGTCCGGGGCTCTGCTAACACTCGGCTGCTAGGGGCTCAAAGGGCCCAAATACTCAGCCCCTCCGACTCCCTGGATTCACCGGAGTCTCCTTGGTCACACAAGATAGGACCAACAATGCCCACCTCCGCAGGTCTTTGCTTCCACCACAAAGGGGTGCCACTGATTCACCCTGGAAGCCCTTCAGTCAACCACGGGGAAACTGCTGTTAACAGTTCCGGCCTAGACCCGTGGGGGAGTGAAGGAAGACTCAGGCTTACCTATAACCATAACCTCCCTGAGTCTTGCCTGCCAGACAAAAAAAAAGGTTGCAGGAACTCCTTTCCCGCCTGTCTTCTCTATCTTCCTCTTAGCAAGGTCGCCAGCTGGGTTATTATATCTGCACCCCAGCAATGCAGTTCAGTGGGTGTATCATATATCGTTTGTAGCCAGAAATGTATGCTCATAGAGAAATATCACAAATGGAGGCACACTCAAACACAGTAATAAAATGTGTGGATTTACTGACGCAAATTACATGAACACACACACACAATCACAAGTAATACATGAATAT
>NC_091175.1:22826178-23043678 GCF_040958095.1 Procambarus clarkii
ACATGAAATAGTATCGAAATATTGGTAAAAATGAATATATTTGCGTAATATCAAACTACATGATTAACGTGAAAAAGTCACTATTTTACCATATTTTAGGATTTTACCTTCAAATCATAGAGCGAGGTTTCGTATTATTTAGTTCCAAGAAAAGACATATGACAATGTTGTTTCCAATACAAATGATAAAAAACAATGTGTTTTCATTAAAATTAACTAAAATGTTCTTGATTTTCCGTTTATATTAACGAGGGAAGATGTACACGTAAAACCGCTCTAATCCGTCTGAAACGTCGATATATGCAATAAAAACCGAACTTCTCCCCTTTTCTATATCTTACTCAGTATTTTAACGAGAAACAAATAGATGATTGAAAATGAAGTATTTAAGGTTATTATCTAATCAATTATGTGTTTGTATCATTTTTATCGAATATATATGAATTAATACCAATGGACTGAAAATTTACAAAAACGTGGAAAACGGCAAAATATTGCCTAATTCGATGATATTTTGTTTAAATAACATGAAGGAAAAGGGGATGATAAACGTCAAAATATTGCTAAATTCGATGATTTTTCGTACGAAACAAAATGCAAGAAAACTTGCTGAAAATGCAATATTATTCGAAATTCTGAGATTTCAAGGCCAAATCACATATCGTGATACTACATGAAATAGTATCGAAATATTGGTAAAAATGAATATATTTACGTAATATCAAACTACATGAAAATCGTGAAAAAAGTCACTATTTAACCATATTTGAGGATTATAACTTAGAATCATAGAGCGAGGTTTCGTATTATTTAGATCCAAGAAAAGACATATGACAATGGTGTTTCCAATACAAATGATAAAAAACAATGTGTTTTCATTAGAATTAACTAAAATGTTCTTGATTTTCCGTTTATATTAACGAGGGAAGATGTACACGTAAAACCGCTCTAATCCGGCTGAAACGTCGATATATGCAATAAAAACCGAACTTCTCCCCTTTTC
Organism: Procambarus clarkii; assembly: GCF_040958095.1. Classification (NCBI taxonomy): domain Eukaryota; kingdom Metazoa; phylum Arthropoda; class Malacostraca; order Decapoda; family Cambaridae; genus Procambarus; species Procambarus clarkii. The sequence continues at coordinate 22,827,182 of NC_091175.1, forward strand.
AATATCTTACTCAGTATTTTAACGAGAAACAAATAGATGATTGAAGATGAAGTATTTATGGTTATTATCTAATCAATTATGTGTTTGCATCATTTTTATCGAATATATATGAATTAATACCCATGGACTGAAAATTTACAAAAACGTGGAAAACGGCAAAACATTGCCTAATTCGATGATATTTTGTTTAAATCACATGAAGTAAAAGGGGATGATAAACGTCAAAATATTGCTAAATTCGATGATTTTTCGTACGAAACAAAATGCAAGAAAACTTGCTGAAAATGCAATATTATTCGAAATTCTGAGATTTCAAGGCCAAATCACATATCGTGATACTACATGAAATAGTATCGAAATATTGGTAAAAATGAATATATTTACGTAATATCAAACTACATGAAAATCGTGAGAAAAGTCACTATTTAACCATATTTGAGGATTATAACTTAGAATCATAGAGCGAGGTTTCGTATTATTTAGATCCAAGAAAAGACATATGACAATGTTGTTTCCAATACAAATGATAAAAAACAATGTGTTTTCATTAGAATTAACTATAATGTTCTTGATTTTCCGTTTATATTAACGAGGGAAGATGTACACGTAAAACCGCTCTAATCCGGCTGAAACGTCGATATATGCAATAAAGACCGAACTTCTCCCCTTTTCATTATCTTACTCAGTATTTTAACGAGAAACAAATAGATGATTGAAAATGAAGTATTTAAGGTTATTATCTAATCAATTATGTGTTTGCATCATTTTTATCGAATATATATGAATTAATACCCATGGAGTGAAAATTTACAAAAACGTGGAAAACGGCAAAATATTGCCTAATTCGATGATATTTTGTTTAAATCACATGAAGGAAAAGGAGATGATAAACGTTAAAATATTGCTAAATTCGATGATTTTTCATACGAAGCAAAATGCAAGAAAACTTGCTTAAAATGCAATATTATGCGAAATTCTGAGATTAGAAGGCCAAATTACATATCGTGATACTACATGAAATAGTATCGAAATATTGGTAAAAATGAATATATTTGCGTAATATCAAACTACATGATTAACGTGAAAAAGTCACTATTTTACCATATTTGAGGATTTTACCTTCAAATCATAGAGCGAGGTTTCGTATTATTTAGATCCAAGAAAAGACATATGACAATGTTGTTTCCAATACAAATGATAAAAATCAAAGTGTTTTCATTAGAATTAACTAAAATATTCCTGGTTTTCCGTTTATATTACCGATGGAAGATGTACACGAAAATCGCTCTATTCCGGCTGAAACGTCGATATATGCAATAAAAACAGAACTTCTCCCCTTTTCAATATCTTACTCAGTATTTTAACGAGAAACAAATAGTTGATTGAAAATGAAGTATTTAAGGTTATTATCTAATCAATTATGTGTTTGCATCATTTTTATCGTATATATAATGAATTAATACCCATAGACTGAAAATTCACAAAAACGTGGAAAAACGGCAAAATATTGCCTAATTCGATGATATTTTGTTTAAATCAAATAAAGGAAAAGGGGATGATAAACGTCAAAATATTGCTAAATTCGATGATTTTTCGTACGAAACAAAATGCAAGAAAACTTGCTTAAAATGCAATATTATGCGAAATTCTGAGATTTGAAGGCCAAATCACATATCGTGATAATACATGAAATAGTATCGAAATATTGGTAAAAATGAATATATTTGCGTAATATTTGATTACGCAAATTAACGTAACGCAAATTAATCAACTACATGATTAACGTGAAAAAGTCACTATTTTACCATATTTGAGGATTTTACCTTCAAATCATAGAGCGAGGTTTCGTATTATTTAGATCCAAGAAAAGACATATGACAATGTTGTTTCCAATACAAATGATAAAAATCAATGTGTTTTCATTAGAATTAACTAAAATGATCCTGATTTTCCGTTTATATTACCGATGGAAGATGTACACGAAAACCGCTCTATTCCGGCTGAAACGTCGATATATGCAATAAAATCAGAACTTCTCCCTCTTTCAATATCTTACTCAGTATTTTAACGAGAAAGAAATAGTTGATTGAAAATGAAGTATTTAAGGTTATTATCTAATCAATTATGTGTTTGCATCATTTTTATCGTATATATATGAATTAAAACCCATGGACTGAAAATTCAAAAAACGTGGAAAACGGCAAAATATTCCCTAATTCGATGATATTTTGTTTAAATCACATGAAGGAAAAAAAGATGATAAACGTCAAAATATTGCTATATTCGATGATTTTTCGTACGAAACAAAATGCAAGAAAACTTGCTTAAAATGTAATATTATGCGAAATTCTGAGATTTGACGGCCAAATCACATATCGTGATACTACATGAAATAGTATCGAAATATTGGTAAAAATGAATATATTTACGTAATATTAAACTACATGAAAAACGTGAAAAAAGTCACTATATAACCATATTTGAGGATTTTAACTTCAAATCATAGAGCGAGGTTTCGTATTATTTAGATCCAAGAAAAGACATATGACAATGTTGTTTCCAATACAAATGATAAAAATCAATGTGTTTTCAGTAGAATTAACTAAAATGTTCCTGATTTTCCGTTTATATTACTGATGGAAGATGTACACGTAAAACCGCTCTATTCCGGCTGAAACGTCGATATATGCAATAAAAACAGAACTTCTCCCCTTTTCAATATCTTACTCAGTATTTTAACGAGAAACAAATAGTTGATTGAAAATGAAGTATTTAAGGTTATTATCTAATCAATTATGTGTTTGCATCATTTTTATCGTATATATAATGAATTGATACCCATGGACGGAAAATTCACAAAAACGTGGAAAACGGCAAAATATTGCCTAATTCGATGATATTTTGTTTAAATCACATGAATGAAAAGGGGATGATAAACGTCCAATACAAATGATAAAAATCAATGTGTTTTCATTAGAATTAACTAAAATGTTCCTGATTTTCCGTTTATATTACCGTTGGAAGATGTACACGAAAACCGCTCTGTTCCGGCTGAAACGTCGATATATGCAATAAAAACAGAACTTCTTCCCTATTCAATATCTTACTCAGTATTTTACGAGAAACAAATAGTTGATTGAAAATGAAGTATTTAAGGTTATTATCTAATCAATTATGTGTTTGCATCATTTTATCGTATATATAATGAATTAATACCCATAGACTGAAAATTCACAAAAACGTGGAAAAACGGCAAAATATTGCCTAATTCGATGATATTTTGTTTAAATCAAATAAAGGAAAAGGGGATGATAAACGTCAAAATATTGCTAAATTCGATGATTTTTCGTACGAAACAAAATGCAAGAAAACTTGATTAAAATGCAATATTATGCGAAATTCTGAGATTTGAAGGCCAAATTACATATCGTGATACTACATGAAATAGTATCGAAATATTGGTAAAAATGAATATATTTGCGTAATATCAAACTACATGATTAACGTGAAAAAGTCACTATTTTACCATATTTGAGGATTTTACCTTCAAATCATAGGGCGAGGTTTCGTATTATTTAGATCCAAGAAAAGACATATGACAATGTTGTTTCCAATACAAATGATAAAAATCAATGTGTTTTCATTAGAATTAACTAAAATGTTCCTGATTTTCCGTTTATATTACCGATGGAAGATGTACACGAAAACCGCTCTATTCCGGCTGAAACGTCGATATATGCAATAAAATCAGAACTTCTCCCCCTTTCAATAATTTACTCAGTATTTTAACGAGAAAGAAATAGTTGATTGAAAATGAAGTATTTAAGGTTATTATCTAATCAATTATGTGTTTGCATCATTTTTATCGTATATATATGAATTAAAACCCATGGACTGAAAATTCACAAAAACGTGGAAAACGGCAAAATATTGCCTAATTCGATGATATTTTGTTTAAATCACATGAATGAAAAGGGGATGATAAACGTCCAATACAAATGATAAAAATCAATGTGTTTTCATTAGAATTAACTAAAATGTTCCTGATTTTCCGTTTATATTACCGTTGGAAGATGTACACGAAAACCGCTCTATTCCGGCTGAAACGTCGATATATGCAATAAAAACAGAACTTCTTCCCTTTTCAATATCTTACTCAGTATTTTACGAGAAACAAATAGTTGATTGAAAATGAAGTATTTAAGGTTATTATCTAATCAATTATGTGTTTGCATCATTTTTATCGTATATATAATGAATTAATACCAATAAACTGAAAATTCACAAAAACGTGGAAAAACGGCAAAATATTGCCTAATCCGATGATATTTTGTTTTAATCACATAAAGGAAAAGGGGATGATAAACGTCAAAATATAGCTAAATTCGATGATTTTTCGTACGAAAGAAAATGCAAGAAAACTTGCTTAAAATGCAATATTATGCGAAATTCTGAGATTTGAAGGCCAAATCACATATCGCGATACTACATGAAATAGTATCGAATTATTGGTAAAAATGAATATATTTACGTAATATCAAACGACATGAAAAACGTGAAAAAAGTCACTATTTTACCATATTTGAGGATTTTAACTTCATATCATAGAGCGAGGTTTCGTATTATTTAGATCCAAGAAAAGACATATGACAATGTTGTTTCCAATACAAATGATAAAAAACAATGTGTTTTCATTAGAACTAACTAAAATGTTCTTGATTTTCCGTTTATATTACCGATGGAAGATGTACACGTAAAACCGCTCTAATCCTGCTGAAACGTCGATATATGCAATAAAAACCGAACTTCTCCCCCTTTTCAAACCCTCCCTGCAGTTTTAAAAATATCACAAACATCTCAAATTCGACGCTTGAACCATATTTTGGAGCCAAATTCTGGCTCTCTGCACGTATTCGCAGTTTAATATTACGACTTTTTATACAGAAAAAATGCCAATTACTGAGATCTGCGATGGATCACATTTTGCCCAAACCCTCTCTGAAGTTTTCAAAATATCCCAAACATCCCAAATTCGACCCTTGAACCATATTTTGGAGCCAAATCTGGCTCTCTGCACTTATTCGCATGTTTGAAATTACGACTTTTTATACCGAAAAGATACCAATTACTGAAAGCGGCGATGGGTCACATTTTGTCCAAACCCCTCTGCAGTTTTCGAAATATCCCAAACATCCCAAATACGACCCTTGAGGAATATTTTGGAGCCAATTTCTGGCACTCTGCACGTATTCGCAGTATGAAATTACGACTTTTTATACCGAAAATATGCCAGTTACTGAAAGCGGCGATGGATCACATTTTGCCCGAGCCCTCTCTGCAGTTTTCAAAATATCCCAAACGTCCCAAATTCGACGCTTGAGCCATATTTTGGAGCCAAATTCTGGCTCTCTGCACGTATTCGCAGTTTGAAATTACGACTTTTTATACCGAAAATATGCCAGTTACTGAAAGCGGCGATGGATCACATTTTGCCCGAGCCCTCTCTGCATTTTTCAAAATATCTCAAACATCCCAAATTCGAATCTTGAGCCATATTTTGGAACCAAACTATGGCTCTCTGCACGTATTCGCAGTTTGAAATTACGACTTTTTATACCGAATATATGCCAATTCCTGGGATCAGCGATGGGTCACATTTTGCCCAAACCTTCCCTGCAGTTTTTAAAATATCACAAACATCCCAAGTTCGATTCTTGAACCATATTTTGCAGCCAAATTCTGGCTCTCTGCACGTATTCGCAGTTTGAAATTACGACTTTTTATACAGAAAAATGCCAATTACTGAAAGCGGCGATGGATCACATTTTGCGCAAAACCTCCCTGAAGTTTTCAAAATATCCCAAACATCCCAAATTCGACGCTTGGGCCATATGAAGGAGCCAATTTTTGGCTCTCTGAACGTATTCGCCGTATGAAATTACGACTTTTTATACCGAAAATATGCAAGTCAATGAAAGCGGCGATGGATCACATTTTCCTCAAGCCCTCCCTGCAGTTTTCAAAATATCCCAAACGTCCCAAATTCGACGCTTGAGCTATATTTTGGAGCCAAATTCTGGCTCTCGGCACGTTTTCGCAGTTTGAAATTACGAATTTTATACCGAAAATAAGCCAATTACTGAGAGCGGCGATGGGTCACAGTTTGCCCAAACCCACCCTGCAGTTTTGAAAATATCCCAAACATCCCAAATTCGACTCTTGAACCATATTTTGGAGCTAAATTCTGGCTCTCTGCACGTATTTGCATTTTGAAATTACAACTTTTAATACCGAAAATATGCCAATTGCTGAACGCGCCGATGAGTCACATTTTGCCCAAACCCTCCCTGCAGTTTTCAAAATATCCCAAACATCCCAAATTTGACGCTTGAGCAATATATTGGAGAAAAATTCTCGCTCTCTGCACGTATTTGCAGTTTGAAATTACGACTTTTTATACCGAATATATGCCAATTACTGGGATCAGCGATGGGTTTCCTTTTTCCCAAACCCTCCCTACAATTTTTAAAATATCACAAACATCCCAAATTCGACACTTGAACCATAATTTGGAGCCAAATTCTGGCTCTCTGCACGTAATCGCAGTTTGAAATTACGACTTTTTACACAGAAAAAATGCCAATTACTGAAAGCGGCGATGGATCACGTTTTGCCCAAAACCTCCCTGAAGTTTTCAAAATATCCCAAACATCCCAAATTCGACGCTTGGGCCATATTAAGGAGCCAAATTCTGGCTCTGCATTATTCGCAGTTTGAAATTACGAATTTTATACCGAAAATATGCCAATTACTGAGAGCGGCGATGGGTCACAGTTTGCCCAAACCCACCATGCAGTTTTGAAAATATCCTGAACATCCCAAATTCGACGCTTGAGCCATATTTTGGCGCCAAATTCTGGCTCTCTGCACGTATTCTCAGTTTGAAATTACGACTTTTTATACCGAAAATAAGCCAATTACTGAACGCGCTGATGAGTCACATTTTCCCCAAACCCTCCCTCCAGTTTTCAAAATATCCCAAACATCCAAAATTTGACTATTGAGCAATATTTTGGAGCCAAATTCTGGCTCTCTGCACGTATTCGCAGTTTGAAATTACGACTTTTTATACAGAATATATGCCAATTAATGGGATCAACGATGGGTCACATTTTGCCCAAACCCTGCCTGCAGTTTCAAAAATATCACAAACATCCCAAATTCGACGCTTGAACAATATTTTGGAGCCAAATTCTGGCTCTCTGCACGTATTCGCAGACTGATATTACGACTTTTTATACAGATAAAATGCCAATTACTGAGAGCAGCGATGGATCACATTTTGCCCAAACCCTGCCTGCAGTTTTAAAAATATCACAAACATCCCAAATTCGACGCTTGAACCACATTTTGGAGCCAAATTCTGGCTCTCTGCACGTATTCGCAGTTTGATATTACTACATTTTATACCGAAAAAATGCCAATTACTGAACGCGCCGATGTGTCACATTTTGCCCAAGTCCTCCCTGCAGTTTAAAAATATAACAAACATCTCAAATTCGACCCTTGAACCATATTTTGGAGCGAGGTTCTGGCTCTCTGCACTTATTCGCAGTTTGAAATTACGACTTTTTATATCGAAAATATACCAATTACTGAAAGCGTCGATGGGTCACATTTTGGCTAAACCCCTCTACAGTTTTCGAAATATCCCAAACATCCCAAATACGACCCTTGAAGAATATTTTGGAGTCAATTTCTGGATCTCTGCACGTATTCGCAGTATGAAATTACGACTTTTTATACCGAAAATATGCCAGTTACTGAAAGCGGCGATGGATGACATTTTGCCCGAGCCCTCTCTGCAGTTTTCAAAATATCCCAAACGTCCCAAATTCGACGCTTGAGCCATATTTTGGAGCCAAATTCTGGCTCTCGGCACGTTTTTGCAGTTTGAAATTACGAATTTTATACCGAAAATATGCCAATTACTGAGAGCGGCGATGGGTCACAGTTTGCCCAAGCCCTCCCTGCAGTTTTGAAAATATCTCAAGCGTCCCAAATTCGACTCTTGAACCATATTTTGCGCCAAATTCTGGCTCTCTGCACGTATTCGCAGTTTGAAATTACGAATTTTTATACCAAAATATGCCAATTACTGAACGCGCCGATGAGTCACATTTTGCCCAAACCCTCCCTGCAGTTTTCAAAATATCCAAAACATCCCAAATTTGACGCTTGAGCAATATTTTGGAGCAAAATTCTCGCTCTCTGCACTTATTCGCAGTTTGAAATTACGACTTTTTATACCGAATATATGCCAATTACTGGGATCAGCGATGTGTCACATTTTGACCAAACCCTCCGTGCAGTTTTAAAAATATCACAAACATCCCAAATTCGACTCTTGAACTATATTTTCGAGCCAAATTCTGGCTCTCTGCACGTATTCGCAGTTTGAAATTACGACTTTTTATACAGAAAAAATGCCAATTACTGAAAGCGGCGATGGTTCACATTTTGCCCAAAACCTTCCTGAAGTTTTCAAAATATCCCAAACATCCCAAATTCGACGCTTGGGCGAAGTTAGGGAGCCAAATTCTGGCTCTATGCATGTATTCGCAGTTTGAAATTACGAATTTTATACCGAAAATATGCCAATAACTGAGAGCGGCGATGGGTCACAGTTTGCCCAAACCCACCCTGCAGTTTTGAAAATATCCCAAACATCCTAAGTTCGACGCTTCAGCCATATTTTGGCGCCAAATTCTGGCTCCCTGCACGTATTCGCAGTTTGAAATTACGACTTTTTATACCGAAAATATGCCAATTACTGAACGCGCTGATTAGTCACATTTTGCCAAACCCTCTCTGCAGTTTTCAAAATATCCCAAACATCCCAAATTCAACTATTGAGCAATATTTTGGAGCCAAATTCTGTCTCTCTGCACGTATTCGCAGTTTGAAATTACGACTTTTTATACCGAATATATGCCAATTACTGGGATCAGCGATGTTTCACATTTTGCCCAAACCCTCCCTGCAGTTTTAAAAATATCACAAACATCCCAAATTCGACGCTTGAACCATATTTTGGAGCCAAATTCTGGCTCTCTGCATGTATTCGCAGTTAGATATTACGACTTTTTATACAGAAAAAATGCCAATTACTGAGATCGGCGATGGATCACATTTTGCCCGAGCCCTCTCTGCAGTTTTCAAAATATCCCAAAAGTCCCAAATTCGACGCTTGAGCCATATTTTGGAGCCAAATTCTGGCTCTCTGCACGTATTCGCAGTTTGAAATTACGACTTTTTATACCGAAAATATGCCAGTTACTGAAAGCTGCGATGGATCACATTTTGCTCGAGTCCTCTCTGCAGTTTTCAAAATATCCCAAACGTCCCAAATTCGACGCTTGAGGCATATTTTGGAGCCAAATTCTGGCTCTCGGCACGTTTTCGCAGTTTGAAATTAAAAATTTTATACCGAAAATATGCCAATTACTGAGAGCGGCGATGGGTCACAGTTTGCCCAAATTCACCCAGCAGTTTTGAAAATATCTCAAACATCCCATATTCGACTCTTGAGCCATATTTTGGAACCAAACTCTGGCTCTCTGCACGTATTCGCAGTTTGAAATTACGACTTTTTATACCGAATATATGCCAATTCCTGGGATCAGCGATGGGTCACATTTTGCCCAAACTCTCCCTGCAGTTTTAAAAATATCACAAATATCCCAAATTCGACGCTTGAACCATATGTTGTTGCCAAATTCTGGTTCTTTGCACGTATTCGCAGTTTGAAATTACGACTTTTTATACAGAAAAAATGCCAATTACTGAAAGCGGCGATGGATCACATTTTGCCCAAACCCTCTCTGCAGTTTTCAAAATATCCCAAACATCCCAAATTCGACCCTTGAACCATATTTTGGAGCCAAATTCTGGCTCTCTGCACTTATTCGCAGTATGAAATTACGACTTTTAATACCGAAAATATACCAATTACTGAAAGCGGCGATGGGTCACACTTTGTCCAAACCCCTCTGCAGTTTTCGAAATATCCCAAACATCCCAAATACGACCCTTGCGAAATATTTTGGAGCCAATTTCTGGCTCTCGGCACGTATTCGCAGTATGAAATTACGACTTTTTACCGAAAATATGCCAATTACTGAAAGCGGCGATGGATCACATTTTGCCCTAGCCCTCTTTGCAGTTTTCAAAATATCCCAAACGTCCCAAATTCGACGCTTGAGCCATATTTTGGAGCCAAATTCTGGCTCTCGGCACGTTTTCGCAGTTTGAAATTAAAAAAATTTTACCGAAAATATGCCAATTACTGAGAGAGGCGATGGGTCACAATTTACTTAATTTCACCCTGCAGTTTTGAAAATATCTCAAACATCCCAAATTCGAATCTTGAGCCATATTTTTGAACCAAACTCTGGCTCTCTGCACGTATTCGCAGTTTGAAATTACGACTTTTTATACCGAATATATGCCAATTCCTGGTATCAGCGATGGGTCACATTTTGCCCAAACCCTCCCTGCAGTTTTAAAATTATTACAAACATCCCAAATTCGACGCTTGAACAATATTTTGTAGCCAAATTCTGGCTCTTTGCACGTATTTGCAGTTTGAAATTACAGCATTTTATACCAAATATATGCCAATTACTGGGATCAGCGATGGTTCACATTTTGCCCAAACCCTCCCTGCAGTTTTAAAAATATCACAAACATCCCAAATTCGACGCTTGGGCCATATTAAGGAGCCAAATTCTGGCTCTCTGCATGTATTCGCAGTTTGAAATTACGAATTTTATACCGAAAATATGCCAATTACTGAGAGCGGGGATGGGTCACAGTTTGCCCAAACCCACCCTGCAGTTTTGAAAATATCCTAAACATCCCAAGTTCGACGCTTGAGCCATGTTTTGGCGCCAAATTCTGGCTCTCTGCACGTATTTGCAGTTTGAAATTACGACTTTTTATATCGAAAATATGCCAATTACTGAAGCGCCGATGAGTCACATTTTGCCCAAACCCTCCCTGCAGTTTTAAAATTATTACAAACATCCCAAATTCGACGCTTGAACAATATTTTGTAGCCAAATTCTGGCTCTTTGCACGTATTTGCAGTTTGAAATTACAGCATTTTATACCAAATATATGCCAAATACTGGGATCAGCGATGGGTCACATTTTGCCCAACCCCTCCCTGCAGTTTTAAAAATATCACAAACATCCCAAATTTGACGCTTGAACAATATTTTGGAGCCAAATTCTCGCTCTCTGCACGTATTCGCAGATTGAAATTACGACTTTTTATACCGAATATATGCCAATTACTGGGATCAGCGATGTGTCACATTTTGCCCAAACCCTCCCTGCAGTTTTAAAAATATCACAAACATCCCAAATTCTACTCTTGAACCATATTTTCGAGCCAAATTCTGGCTTTCTGCACGTATTCGCAGTTTGAAATTAAGAATTTTTATACAGAAAAAATGCCAATTACTGAAAGCGGCGATGGATCACATTTTGCCCAAATCCTCCCTGCAGTTTTAAAAATATCCCAAACATCCCAAATTCGACGCTTGGGCCATATTAAGGAGCCAAATTCTGGCTCTCTGGATGTATTCGCAGTTTGAAATTACAAATTTTATTCAGAAAATATTTCCAATTACTGAGAGCGGCGATGGGACACTGTTTGCCCAAACCCACCCTGCAGTTTTGAAAATATCACAAACATCCCAAATTCGACACTTGAGCCATATTTTGGAGCCAAGTTCTGGCTCTCTGCACGTAATCGCTTTTTGAAATTACGAATTTTTATACCGAAAATATGCCAATTACTGAGCGCGCTGATGAGTCACATTTTGCCCAAGTCCTCCCTGCAGTTTTCTAAATATCCCAAACATCCCAAATTAGACACTTGAACCATATTTTGAAGCCAAATTTTGGCTCTCGACACGTATTCGCAGTTTGAAATTACGACTTTTTATACCGAAAATATGCCGGTTACTGAAAGCAGCGATGGATCACATTTTGCCCAAACCCTTTCTGCAGTTTTCCAAATATCCCAAACGTCCCAAATTCGACTCTTGAGCCATATTTTGGCGCCAAATTCTGTCTCTCTGCACGTATTCGCAGTTTGATATTACGACTTTTTATACCAAAATATGCCAATTACTGAACGCGCCGATGAGTCACATTTTGCCCAAACCCTCCCTGCAGTTTTCAAAATATCCAAAACATCCCAAATTGGACGCTTGAGCAATATTTTGGGACAAAATTCTCGCTCTCTGCACGTATTCGCAGTTTGAAATTATGACTTTTTATACCCAATATATGCCAATTACTGGGATCAGCGATGGGTCACATTTTGCCCAAACCCTCCCTGCAGTTTTGAAAATATCAGAAACATCCCAAATTCGACTCTTGAACCATATTTTGGAGCCAAATTCTGGCTCTCTGCACGTAATCGCTTTTTGAAATTACGAATTTTTATACCTAAAATATGCTAATTACTGTGCGCGCCGATGGGTCACATTTTGCCCAAGTCCTCCTTGCAGTTTTCAAAATATCCCAAACATCCCAAATTCGACACTTGAACCATATTTTGAAGCCAAATTCTGGCTTTCTGCACGTATTCGCAGTATGAAATTACGACTTTTTATACCGAAAATATGCCAGTTACTGAAAGCGGCGATGGATCACATTTTGCCCAAGACCTCAATGCAATTTTAAAATATCCCAAACGTCCCAAATTCGACGCTTGAGCCATATTTTGGAGCCAAATTCTGGCTCTCGGCACGTTTCGCAGTTTGAAATTTCGAATTTTATAACGAAAATATGCCAATTACTAAGAGCAGCGATGGGTCACATTTTGCCAAATTCACCTTGCAGTTGTGAAAATATCTCAAACATCCAAAATTCGACTCTAGAGCAATATTTTGGAACCAAACTCTGGCTCTTTGCACGTATTCCCAGTTTGATATTACGACTTTTTATACCGAAAATATGCCAATTACTGAACGCGCCGATGAGTCACATTTTGCCTAAACCCTCCCTGCAGTTTTCAAAATATCCCAAACATCCCAAATTCGACTATTGAGCAATATTTTGGAGCCAATTTCTCGCTCTCTGCACGTATTCGCAGTTTGAAATAACGACTTTTTATACCGAATATATGCCAATTACTGGGAAAAACGATGGGTCACATTTTGCCCAAACCCTCCCTGCAGTTTTAAAAATATCACAAACATCCCAAATTCGACGCTTGAACCATATTTTGGAGCTAAATTCTGGATCTCTGCACGTATTCGCAGTTTGATATTACGACTTTTTATACCGAAAATATACCAATTATTAAAAGCGGCGATGGGTCACATTTTGCCCAAACCCCTCTGCAGTTTTCGAAATATCCCAAACATCCCAAATACTACCCTTGAAGAATATTTTGGAGCCAATTTCTGGCTCTCTGCACGTATTCGCAGTATGAAATTACGACTTTTTATACCGAAAATATGCCAGTTACTGAAAGCGGCGATGGATCACATTTTGCCCAAGGCCTCTCTGCAGTTTTCAAAATATCCCAAACGTCCCAAATTCGACGCTTGATCCATATTTAGGAGCCAAATTCTGGCTCTCGGCACGTTATCGCAGTTTTAAATTAAGAATTTTATACCGAAAATATGCCAATTACTGAGAGCGGCGATGGGTCACAGTTTGCCCAAATTCACCCTGCAGTTTTAAAAATATCTCAAACATCCCAAATTCGACTCTTGAGCTATATTTTGGAACCAAACTCTGGCTCTCTGCACGTATTCGCAGTTTGAAATTACGACTTTTTATACCGAATATATGCCAATTCCTGGGATCAGCGATGGGTCACATTTTGCCCAAACTCTCCCTGCAGTTTTAAAAATATCACAAACATCCAAAATTCGACGCTTGAACCATATTTTGAAGCCAAATTCGGGCTCTTTGCACGTATTCGCAGTTTTAAATTACGACTTTTTATACCGAATATATGCCAATTACTGGGATCAGCGATGGGTCACATTTTGCCCAAACCCTCCCTGCAGTTTTAAAAATATCACAAACATCCCAAATCAAATTCGACGCTTGAACCATATTTTGGAGCCAAATTCTGGTTCTCTGCACGTATTCGCAGTTTGAAATTACGACTTTTTATACAGAAAAAATGCCAATTACTGAAAGCGGCGATGGATCACATTTTGCCCAAAACCTTCCTGAAGTTTTCAAAATATCCCAAACATCCCAAATTCGACGCTTGGGCCATATTAAGGAGCCAAATTCTGGCTCTCTGCATGTATTCGCAGTTTGAAATTACGAATTTTATACCGAAAATATGCCAATTACTGATAGCGGCGATGGGTCACAGTTTGCCCAAACCCACCCTGCAGTTTTGAAAATATCCCAAACATCCCAAGTTCGATGCTTCAGCCATATTTTGGCGACAAATTCTGGCTCTATGCACGTATTCGCAGTTTGAAATTACGACTTTTTATACCGAAAATATGCCAATTACGGAATGCGCCGATGAGTCACATTTTGCCCAAACCCTCCCTGCAGTTTTCAAAATATCCCAAACATCCCAAATTCAACTATTGAGCAATTTTTTGGAGCCAAATTCTGGCTCTCTGCACGTATTCGCAGTTTGAAATTACGACTTTTTATTCCGAATATATGCCAATTCCTGGGATCAGCGATGGGTCACATTTTGCCCAAACTCTCCCTGCAGTTTTAAAAATATCACAAACATCCCAAATTCGACGCTTGAACCATATGTTGTTGCCAAATTCTGGTTCTTTGCACATATTCGCAGTTTGAAATTACGACTTTTTATACAGAAAAAATGCCAATTACTGAAAGCGGCGATGGATCACATTTTGCCCAAACCCTCTCTGCAGTTTTCAAAATATCCCAAACATCCCAAATTCGACCCTTGAACCATATTTTGGAGCCAAATTCTGGCTCTTTTCACTTATTCGCAGTTTGAAATTACGACTTTTTATACCGAAAATATACCAATTACTGAAAGCGTCAATGGGTCACATTTTGTCCAAACCCCTCTGCAGTTTTCGAAATATCCCAAACATCCCAAATACGACCCTTGCGAAATATTTTGGAGCCAATTTCTGGCTCTCGGCACGTATTCGCAGTATGAAATTACGACTTTTTTACCGAAAATATGCCAATTACTGAAAGCGCCGATGGATCACATTTTGCCCTAGCCCTCTTCGCAGTTTTCAAAATATCCCAAACGTCCCAAATTCGACGCTTGAGCCATATTTTGGAGCCAAATTCTGGCTCTCGGCACGTTTTCGCAGTTTGAAATTAAAAAAATTTTACCGAAAATATGCCAATTACTGAGAGAGGCGATGGGTCACAATTTACTCAATTTCACCCTGCAGTTTTGAAAATATCTCAAACATCCCAAATTCGAATCTTGAGCCATATTTTTGAACCAAACTCTGGCTCTCTGCACGTATTCGCAGTTTGAAATTACGACTTTTTATACCGAATATATGCCAATTCCTGGTATCAGCGATGGGTCACATTTTGCCCAAACCCTCCCTGCAGTTTTAAAATTATTACAAACATCCCAAATTCGACGCTTGAACAATATTTTGTAGCCAAATTCTTGCTCTTTGCACGTATTTGCAGTTTGAAATTACAGCATTTTATACCAAATATATGCCAATTACTGGGATCAGCGATGGCTCACATTTTGCCCAAACCCTCCCTGCAGTTTTAAAAATATCACAAACATCCCAAATTCGACGCTTGGGCCATATTAAGGAGCCAAATTCTGGCTCTCTGCATGTATTCGCAGTTTGAAATTACGAATTTTATACCGAAAATATGCCAATTACTGAGAGCGGGGATGGGTCACAGTTTGCCCAAACCCACCCTGCAGTTTTGAAAATATCCTAAACATCCCAAGTTCGACGCTTGAGCCATGTTTTGGCGCCAAATTCTGGCTCTCTGCACGTATTTGCAGTTTGAAATTACGACTTTTTATATCGAAAATATGCCAATTACTGAAGCGCCGATGAGTCACATTTTGCCCAAACCCTCCCTGCAGTTTTAAAATTATTACAAACATCCCAAATTCGACGCTTGAACAATATTTTGTAGCCAAATTCTGGCTCTTTGCACGTATTTGCAGTTTGAAATTACAGCATTTTATACCAAATATATGCCAAATACTGGGATCAGCGATGGGTCACATTTTGCCCAACCCCTCCCTGCAGTTTTAAAAATATCACAAACATCCCAAATTTGACGCTTGAACAATATTTTGGAGCCAAATTCTCGCTCTCTGCACGTATTCGCAGATTGAAATTACGACTTTTTATACCGAATATATGCCAATTACTGGGATCAGCGATGTGTCACATTTTGCCCAAACCCTCCCTGCAGTTTTAAAAATATCACAAACATCCCAAATTCTACTCTTGAACCATATTTTCGAGCCAAATTCTGGCTTTCTGCACGTATTCGCAGTTTGAAATTAAGAATTTTTATACAGAAAAAATGCCAATTACTGAAAGCGGCGATGGATCACATTTTGCCCAAATCCTCCCTGCAGTTTTAAAAATATCCCAAACATCCCAAATTCGACGCTTGGGCCATATTAAGGAGCCAAATTCTGGCTCTCTGGATGTATTCGCAGTTTGAAATTACAAATTTTATACAGAAAATATTTCCAATTACTGAGAGCGGCGATGGGTCACTGTTTGCCCAAACCCACCCTGCAGTTTTGAAAATATCACAAACATCCCAAATTCGACACTTGAGCCATATTTTGGAGCCAAGTTCTGGCTCTCTGCACGTAATCGCTTTTTGAAATTACGAATTTTTATACCGAAAATATGCCAATTACTGAGCGCGCTGATGAGTCACATTTTGCCCAAGTCCTCCCTGCAGTTTTCTAAATATCCCAAACATCCCAAATTAGACACTTGAACCATATTTTGAAGCCAAATTTTGGCTCTCGACACGTATTCGCAGTTTGAAATTACGACTTTTTATACCGAAAATATGCCGGTTACTGAAAGCAGCGATGGATCACATTTTGCCCAAACCCTTTCTGCAGTTTTCCAAATATCCCAAACGTCCCAAATTCGACTCTTGAGCCATATTTTGGCGCCAAATTCTGTCTCTCTGCACGTATTCGCAGTTTGATATTACGACTTTTTATTCCAAAATATGCCAATTACTGAACGCGCCGATGAGTCACATTTTGCCCAAACCCTCCCTGCAGTTTTCAAAATATCCAAAACATCCAAAATTCGACGCTTGAACCATATTTTGAAGCCAAATTCGGGCTCTATTCGCAGTTTTAAATTACGACTTTTTATACCGAATATATGCCAATTACTGGGATCAGCGATGGGTCACATTTTGCCCAAACCCTCCCTGCAGTTTTAAAAATATCACAAACATCCCAAATCAAATTCGACGCTTGAACCATATTTTGGAGCCAAATTCTGGTTCTCTGCACGTATTCGCAGTTTCAAATTACGACTTTTTATACAGAAAAAATGCCAATTACTGAAAGCGGCGATGGATCACATTTTGCCCAAAACCTTCCTGAAGTTTTCAAAATATCCCAAATATCCCAAATTCGACGCTTGGGCCATATTAAGGAGCCAAATTCTGGCTCTCTGCATGTATTCGCAGTTTGAAATTACGAATTTTATACCGAAAATATGCCAATTACTGATAGCGGCGATGGGTCACAGTTTGCCCAAACCCACCCTGCAGTTTTGAAAATATCCCAAACATCCCAAGTTCGATGCTTCAGCCATATTTTGGCGACAAATTCTGGCTCTATGCACGTATTCGCAGTTTGAAATTACGACTTTTTATACCGAAAATATGCCAATTACGGAATGCGCCGATGAGTCATATTTTGCCCAAACCCTCCCTGCAGTTTTCAAAATATCCCAAACATCCCAAATTCAACTATTGAGCAATTTTTTGGAGCCAAATTCTGGCTCTCTGCACGTATTCGCAGTTTGAAATTACGACTTTTTATTCCGAATATATGCCAATTCCTGGGATCAGCGATGGGTCACATTTTGCCCAAACTCTCCCTGCAGTTTTAAAAATATCACAAACATCCCAAATTCGACGCTTGAACCATATGTTGTTGCCAAATTCTGGTTCTTTGCACATATTCGCAGTTTGAAATTACGACTTTTTATACAGAAAAAATGCCAATTACTGAAAGCGGCGATGGATCACATTTTGCCCAAACCCTCTCTGCAGTTTTCAAAATATCCCAAACATCCCAAATTCGACCCTTGAACCATATTTTGGAGCCAAATTCTGGCTCTTTTCACTTATTCGCAGTTTGAAATTACGACTTTTTATACCGAAAATATACCAATTACTGAAAGCGTCAATGGGTCACATTTTGTCCAAACCCCTCTGCAGTTTTCGAAATATCCCAAACATCCCAAATACGACCCTTGCGAAATATTTTGGAGCCAATTTCTGGCTCTCGGCACGTATTCGCAGTATGAAATTACGACTTTTTTACCGAAAATATGCCAATTACTGAAAGCGGCGATGGATCACATTTTGCCCTAGCCCTCTTCGCAGTTTTCAAAATATCCCAAACGTCCCAAATTCGACGCTTGAGCCATATTTTGGAGCCAAATTCTGGCTCTCGGCACGTTTTCGCAGTTTGAAATTATAAAAATTTTACCGAAAATATGCCAATTACTGAGAGAGGCGATGGGTCACAATTTACTCAATTTCACCCTGCAGTTTTGAAAATATCTCAAACATCCCAAATTCGAATCTTGAGCCATATTTTTGAACCAAACTCTGGCTCTCTGCACGTATTCGCAGTTTGAAATTACGACTTTTTATACCGAATATATGCCAATTCCTGGTATCAGCGATGGGTCACATTTTGCCCAAACCCTCCCTGCAGTTTTAAAATTATTACAAACATCCCAAATTCGACGCTTGAACAATATTTTGTAGCCAAATTCTGGCTCTTTGCACGTATTTGCAGTTTGAAATTACAGCATTTTATACCAAATATATGCCAATTACTGGGATCAGCGATGGTTCACATTTTGCCCAAACCCTCCCTGCAGTTTTAAAAATATCACAAACATCCCAAATTCGACGCTTGGGCCATATTAAGGAGCCAAATTCTGGCTCTCTGCATGTATTCGCAGTTTGAAATTACGAATTTTATACCGAAAATATGCCAATTACTGAGAGCGGGGATGGGTCACAGTTTGCCCAAACCCACCCTGCAGTTTTGAAAATATCCTAAACATCCCAAGTTCGACGCTTCAGCCATATTTTGGCGACAAATTCTGGCTCTATGCACGTATTCGCAGTTTGAAATTACGACTTTTTATACCGAAAATATGCCAATTACTGAATGCGCCGATGAGTCACATTTTGCCCAAACCCTCCCTGCAGTTTTCAAAATATCCCAAACATCCCAAATTCAACTATTGAGCAATATTTTGGAGCCAAATTCTGGCTCTCTGCACGTATTGGTAGTTTGAAATTACGACATTTTATACCGAATATATGCCAATTACTGGGTTCAGCGATGGGTCACATTTTGCCCAAACCCTCCCTGCAGTTTTAAAAATATCACAAACATCCGAAATTCGACGTTTGAACCATATTTTGGAGCCAAATTCTGGCTCTCTGCACGTATTCGCTGTTTGATATTACGACTTTTTAAACAGAAAAAATGCCAATTACTGAGAGCGGCGATGGATCACATTTTGCCCAAACCCTCTCTGCAGTTTTCAAAATATCCCAAACAGCCCAAATTCGACCCATGAACCATATTTTTGAGCCAAATTCTGGCTCTCTTCACTTATTCGCAGTTTGAAATTACGATTTTTATACCGAAAATATACCAATTACTGAAAGCGTCAATGGGTCACATTTTGTCCAAACCCCTCTGCAGTTTTCGAAATATCCCAAACATCCCAAATACGACCCTTGCGGAATATTTTGCAGCCAATTTCTGGCTCTCGGCACGTATTCGCAGTATGAAATTACGACTTTTTATACCGAAAATATGCCAATTACTGAAAGCGGCGATGGATCACATTTTGCCCTAGCCCTCTCTGCAGTTTTCAAAATATCCCAAACGTCCCAAATTCGACGCTTGAGCCATATTTTGGAGCCAAATTCTGGTTCTCGGCACGTTTTCGCAGTTTGAAATTAAAAAATTTTTACCGAAAATATGCCAATTACTGAGAGAGGCGAAGGGTCACAATTTACTCAATTTCACACTGCAGTTTTGAAAATATCTCAAACATCCCAAATTCGAATCTTGAGCCATATTAAGGAGCCAAATTCTGGCTCTCTGCCTGTATTCGCACTTTGAAATTACGAATTTTATACCGAAAAAATGCCAATTACTGAGAGCGGGGATGGGTCACAGTTTGCCCAAACCCACCCTGCAGTTTTGAAAATATCCTAAACATCCCAAGTTCGACGCTTGAGCCATGTTTTGGCGCCAAATTCTGGCTCTCTGCACGTATTCGCAGTTTGAAATTACGACATTTTATACTGAATATATGCCAATTACTGGGATCAGCGATGGTTCACATTTTGCCAAAACCCTCCCTGCAGTTTTAAAAATATCAAAAACATCCCAAATTCGACTCTTGAACCATATTTTGGAGCCAAATTCTGGCTCTCTGTACGTATTCGCAGTTTGAAATTACGACTTTTTATACAGAAAAAATGCCAATTACTGAAAGCGGCGATGGATCACATTTTGCCCTAAACCTCCCTGAAGTTTTCAAAATATCCCAAACATCCCAAATTCTACGCTTGAGCCATATTAAGGAGCCAAATTCTGGCTCTCGTCATGTATTCGCAGTTTGAAATTACGAATTTTATACCGAAAATATGCCAATTACTGAGAGCGGCGATGGGTCACAGTTTGCCCAAACCCACCCTGCAGTTTTGAAAATATCCCAAACATCCCACGTTCGACGCTTGAGCCATATTTTGGCGCCAAATTCTGGCTCTCTGCATGTATTCGCAATTTGAAATTACGACTTTTTATACCGAAAATATGCCAATTACTGAACGCGCCGATGAATCACATTTTGCCTAAACCCTCCCTGCAGTTTTCAAAATATCCCAAACATCCCAAATTCGACTATTGAGCAATATTTTTGAGCCAATTTCTCGCTCTCTGCACGTATTCGCAGTTTGAAATTACGACTTTTTATACCGAATATTTGCCAATTACTGGGAACAACGATGGGTCACATTTTGCCCAAACCCTCCCTGCAGTTTTAAAAATATCACAAACATCCCAAATTCGACGCTTGAACCATATTTTGGAGCTAAATTCTGGATCTCTGCACGTATTCGCAGTTTGATATTACGACTTTTTATACCGAAAATATACCAATTATTGAAAGCGGCGATGGGTCACATTTTGCCCAAACCCCTCTGCAGTTTTCGAAATATCCCAAACATCCCAAATACGACCCTTGAAGAATATTTTGGAGCCAATTTCTGGCTCTCTGCACGTATTCGCAGTATGAAATTACGACTTTTTATACCGAAAATATGCCAGTTACTGAAAGCGGCGATGGATCACATTTTGCCCAAGACCTCTCTGCAGTTTTCAAAATATCCCAAACGTCCCAAATTCGACGCTTGATCCATATTTAGGAGCCAAATTCTGGCTCTCGGCACGTTATCGCAGTTTGAAATTAAGAATTTTATACCGAAAATATGCCAATTACTGAGAGCGGCGATGGGTCACAGTTTGCCCAAATTCACCCTGCAGTTTTGAAAATATCTCAAACATCCCAAATTCGACTCTTGAGCTATATTTTGGAACCAAACTCTGGCTCTCTGCACGTATTCGCAGTTTGAAATTACGACTTTTTATACCGAATATATGCCAATTCCTGGGATCATCGATGGGTCACATTTTGCCCAAACTCTCCCTGCAGTTTTAAAAATATCACAAACATCCCAATTTCGACGCTTGAACCATATTTTGTAGCCAAATTCGGGCTCTTTGCACGTATTCGCAGTTTTAAATTGCGACTTTTTATACCGAATATATGCCAATTACTGGGATCAGCGATGGGTCACATTTTGCCCAAACCCTCCCTGCAGTTTTAAAAATATCACAAACATCCCAAATCAAATTCGACGCTTGAACCATATTTTGGAGCCAAATTCTGGTTCTCTGCACGTATTCGCAGTTTGAAATTACGACTTTTTATACAGAAAAAATGCCAATTACTGAAAGCGGCGATGGATCACATTTTGCCCAAAACCTTCCTGAAGTTTTCAAAATATCCCAAACATCCCAAATACGACGCTTGGGCCATATTAAGGAGCCAAATTCTGGCTCTCTGCATGTATTCGCAGTTTGAAATTACGAATTTTATACCGAAAAAATGCCAATTACTGATAGCGGCGATGGGTCACAGTTTGCCCAAACCCACCCTGCAGTTTTGAAAATATCCCAAACATCCCAAGTTCGACGCTTCAGCCATATTTTGGCGACAAATTCTGGCTCTATGCACGTATTCGCAGTTTGAAATTACGACTTTTTATACCGAAAATATGCCAATTACTGAATGCGCCGATGAGTCACATTTTGCCCAAACCCTCCCTGCAGTTTTCAAAATATCCCAAACATCCCAAATTCAACTATTGAGCAATATTTTGGAGCCAAATTCTGGCTCTCTGCATGTATTCGCAGTTTGAAATTACGACTTACGAAAATATGGTTCAAGAGTCGAATTTGGGTTGTTTGTGATATTTTTCAAACTGCAGGGAGGGATTGGGCAAAATGTGACACATCGCTGATCCCAGTAATTGGCATATATTCGGTATAAAAAGTCGTAATTTCAAACTGCGAATACGTGCAGAGAGCTAGAATTTGGCTCCAAAATATTACTCAAGCGTCAAATTTGGGATGTTTGGGATATTTTGAAAACTGCAGGGAGAGTTTGTGCAAAATGTGACTCATCGGCGCGCTCAGTAATTGGCATACTTTCGGTATAAAAATTCGCAATTTCAAAAAGCGAATACGTGCAGAGAGCCAGAACTTGGCTCCAAAATATTGCTCAAGCGTCAGATTTGAGATGTTTGGGATATTTTGAAAACTGCAGGGAGGGTTTGGGCAAAATATGACTCAACAGGGCGTTAAGTAATTGGCATTTTTTCTGTATAAAAAGTTGTAATATTAAACTGCGAATACGTGCAGAGAGCCAGAATTTGGCTCCAAAATATGGTTCAAACGTCGAATTTGGGATGTTTGTGATATTTTTAAAATTGCAGGGAGGGTTTGGGCCAAATGTGACCCATCGCTGATCCCAGAAATTGGCATATATTCGGTATAAAAAGTCGTAATTTCAAACTGCGAATACGTGCAAAGAGCCAGAGTTTGGTTCCAAAATATTGCTCTAGAGTCGAATTTCGGATGTTTGAGATATTTTCACAACTGCAAGGTGAATTTGGGCAAACTGTGACCTTTCGCTGCTCTTAGTAATTGGCATATTTTCGTTATAAAATTCGTAATTTCAAACTGCGAAACGTGCCGAGAGCCAGAATTTGGCTCCAAAATATGGCTCAAGCGTCGAATTTGGGACGTTTGCGATATTTTAAAAATTGCAGGGCGGTCTTGGGCAAAATGTGATCCATCGCCGCTTTCAGTAACTGGCATATTTTCGGTATAAAAAGTCGTAATTTCATACTGCGAATACGTGCAGAAAGCCAGAATTTGGCTTCAAAATATGGTTCAAGTGTCGAATTTGGGATGTTTGAGATATTTTGAAAACTGCAGCGAGGGCTCGGGCAAAATGTGATCCATCGCCGCTTTCAGTAACTAGCATATTTTCGGTATAAAAAGTCGTATTTCATAGTGCAAATACGTGCAGAGAGCCAGAAATTGGCTCCAAAATATTCCTCAAGGGTCGTATTTGGGATGTTTGGGATATTTCGAAATCTGCAGAGGGGTTTGGGCAAAATGTGACCCCTCGCTGCTTTCAGTAATAGGCATATTTTCGGTATAAAAAGTCGTAATTTCAAACTGCGAATAAGTGCAGAGAGCCAGAATTTGGCTCCAAAATATGGTTCAAAGGTCGAAATTGGGATTTTTTGGATATTTTGAAAACTGCAGAGAGGGTTTCGGCAAAATGTGATCCATCGCCGCTTTCAGTAATTGGCATATATTCGGTATAAAAAGTCGTAATTTCAAACTGCGAATACGTGCAGAGAGCCAGAATTTGGCTCCAAAATATTGCTCAATTGTCGAATTTGGGATGTTTGGGATATTTTGAAAACTGCAGAGAGGGTTTGGGCAAAATGTGATCCATCGTCGCTCTCAGTAATTGGCATTTTTTCTGTATAAAAAGTTGTAATATTAAACTGCGAATACGTGCAGAGAGCCAGAATTTGGCTCCAAAATATGGTTCAAACGTCGAATTTGGGATGTTTGTGATATTTTTAAAATTGCAGGGAGGGTTTGGGCCAAATGTGACCCATCGCTGATCCCAGAAATTGGCATATATTCGGTATAAAAAGTCGTAATTTCAAACTGCGAATACGTGCAAAGAGCCAGAGTTTGGTTCCAAAATATTGCTCTAGAGTCGAATTTCGGATGTTTGAGATATTTTCACAACTGCAAGGTGAATTTGGGCAAACTGTGACCTTTCGCTGCTCTTAGTAATTGGCATATTTTCGTTATAAAATTCGTAATTTCAAACTGCGAAACGTGCCGAGAGCCAGAATTTGGCTCCAAAATATGGCTCAAGCGTCGAATTTGGGACGTTTGCGATATTTTAAAAATTGCAGGGCGGTCTTGGGCAAAATGTGATCCATCGCCGCTTTCAGTAACTGGCATATTTTCGGTATAAAAAGTCGTAATTTCATACTGCGAATACGTGCAGAAAGCCAGAATTTGGCTTCAAAATATGGTTCAAGTGTCGAATTTGGGATGTTTGGGATATTTTGAAAACTGCAGGGAGGACTTGGGCAAAATGTGACCCATCGGCGCGCTCAGTAACTGGCATATTTTAGGTATAAAAATTCGTAATTTCAAAAAGCGATTACGTGCAGAGAGCCAGAATTTGGCTCCAAAATATGGTTCAAGAGTCGAATTTGGGATGTTTCTGATATTTTCAAAACTGCAGGGAGGGTTTGGGCAAAATATGACCCATCGCTGATCCCAGTAATTGGCATATATTGGGTATAAAAAGTCATAATTTCAAACTGAGAATACGTGCAGAGAGCGAGAATTTTGTCCCAAAATATTGTTCAAGCGTCAAATTTGGGATGTTTTGGATATTTTGAAAACTGCAGGGAGGGTTTGGGCAAAATGTGACTCATCGGCGCGTTCAGTAATTGGCATATTTTGGTATAAAAAGTCGTAATTTCAAACTGCGAATACGTGCAGAGAGACAGAATTTGGCGCCAAAATATGGCTCAAGAGTCGAATTTGGGACGTTTGGGATATTTGGAAAACTGCAGAAAGGGTTTGGGCAAAATGTGACTCATCGGCGCGTTCAGTAACCGGCATATTTTCGGTATAAAAAGTCGTAATTTCAAACTGCGAATACGTGTCGAGAGCCAAAATTTGGCTTCAAAATATGGTTCAAATGTCTAATTTGGGATGTTTGGGATATTTAGAAAACTGCAGGGAGGACTTGGGCAAAATGTGACTCATCAGCGCGCTCAGTAATTGGCACATTTTCGGTATAAAAATTCGTAATTTCAAAAAGCGATTACGTGCAGAGAGCCAGAACTTGGCTCCAAAATATGGCTCAAGCGTCGAATTTGGGATGTTTGGGATATTTTCAAAACTGCAGGGTGGGTTTGGGCAAACAGTGACCCATCGCCGCTCTCAGTAATTTGCATATTTTCCGTATAAAATTTGTAATTTCAAACTGCGAATACATCCAGAGAGCCAGAATTTGGCTCCTTAATATGGCCCAAGCGTCGAATTTGGGATGTTTGGGATATTTTGAAAACTGCAGGGAGGATTTGGGCAAAATGTGATCCATCGCCGCATTCAGTAATTGGCATTTTTTCTGTATAAAAATTCTTAATTTCAAACTGCGAATACGTGCAGAAAGCCAAAATTTGGCTCGAAAATATGGTTCAAGAGTAGAATTTGGGATATTTGTTATATTTTTAAAACTGCTTGGAGGGTTTGGGCAAAATGTGACACATCGCTGATCCCAGTAATTGGCATATATTCGGCTCTCTGCATTATACGTGCAGAGAGCCAGAAATTGGCTCCAAAATATTCCTCAAGGGTCGTATTTGGGATGTTTGGGATATTTCGAAAACTGCAGAGGGGTTTGGACAAAATGTGACCCATCGCCGCTTTCAGTAATTGGTATATTTTCGGTATAAAAAGTCGTAATTTCATACTGCGAATAAGTGCAGAGAGCCAGAATTTGGCTCCAAAATATGGTTCAAGGGTCGAATTTGGGATGTTTGGGATATTTTGAAAACTGCAGAGAGGGTTTGGGCAAAATGTGATCCATCGCCGCTCTCAGTAATTGGCATTTTTTCTGTATAAAAGGTCGTAATATCAAACTGCGACTACGTGCAGAGAGCCAGAATTTAGCTCCTTAATATGGCCCAAGCGTCAAATTTGGGATGTTTGAGATATTTTGAAAACTGCAAGGAGGATTTGGGCAAAATGTGATCCATCGCTGCTTTCAGTAATTGGCATTTTTTCTGTATAAAAAGTCGTAATATTAAACTGCGAATACGTGCAGAGAGCCAGAATTTGGCTCCAAAATATGGTTCAAACGTCGAATTTGGGATGTTTGTGATATTTTTAAAATTGCAGGGAGGGTTTGGGCAAAATGTGACCCATCGCTGATCCCAGAAATTGGCATAAATATCGGTATAAAAAGTCGTAATTTCAAACTGCGAATACGTGCAAAGAGCCAGAGTTTGGTTCCAAAATATTGCTCTAGAGTCGAATTTCGGATGTTTGAGATATTTTCACAACTGCAAGGTGAATTTGGGCAAACTGTGACCCTTCGCTGCTCTTAGTAATTGGCATATTTTCGTTATAAAATTCGTAATTTCAAACTGCGAAACGTGCCGAGAGCCAGAATTTGGCTCCAAAATATGGCTCAAGCGTCGAATTTGGGACGTTTGCGATATTTTAAAAATTGCAGGGCAGTCTTGGGCAAAATGTGATCCATCACCGCTTTCAGTAACTGGCATATTTTCGGTATAAAAAGTCGTAATTTCATACTGCGAATACGTGCAGAAAGCCAGAATTTGGCTTCAAAATATGGTTCAAGTGTCGAATTTGGGATGTTTGGGATATTTTGAAAACTGCAGGGAGGACTTGGGCAAAATGTGACCCATCGGCGCGCTCAGTAACTGGCATATTTTAGGTATAAAAATTCGTAATTTCAAAAAGCGATTACGTGCAGAGAGCCAGAATTTGGCTCCAAAATATATCGTTCAAGAGTCGAATTTGGGATGTTTCTGATATTTTCAAAACTGCAGGGAGGGTTTGGGCAAAATGTGACCCATCGCTGATCCCAGTAATTGGCATATATTGGGTATAAAAAGTAATAATTTCAAACTGAGAATATGTGCAGAGAGCGAGAATTTTGTCCCAAAATATTGCTCAAGCGTCAAATTTGGGATGTTTTGGATATTTTGAAAACTGCAGGGAGGGTTTGAGCAAAATGTGACTCATCGGCGCGTTCAGTAATTGGCATATTTTGGTATAAAAAGTCGTAATTTCAAACTGCGAATACGTGCAGAGAGACAGAATTTGGCGCCAAAATATGGCTCAAGAGTCGAATTTGGGACGTTTGGGATATTTGGAAAACTGCAGAAAGGGTTTGGGCAAAATGTGACTCATCGGCGCGTTCAGTAACCGGCATATTTTCGGTATAAAAAGTCGTAATTTCAAACTGCGAATACGTGTCGAGAGCCAAAATTTGGCTTCAAAATATGGTTCAAATGTCTAATTTGGGATGTTTGGGATATTTAGAAAACTGCAAGGAGGACTTGGGCAAAATGTGACTCATCAGCGCGCTCAGTAATTGGCACATTTTCGGTATAAAAATTCGTAATTTCAAAAAGCGATTACGTGCAGAGAGCCAGAACTTGGCTCCAAAATATGGCTCAAGCGTCGAATTTGGGATGTTTGGGATATTTTCAAAACTGCAGGGTGGGTTTGGGCAAACAGTGACCCATCGCCGCTCTCAGTAATTTGCATATTTTCCGTATAAAATTTGTAATTTCAAACTGCGAATACATCCAGAGTGCCAGAATTTGGCTCCTTAATATGGCCCAAGCGTCGAATTTGGGATGTTTGGGATATTTTGAAAACTGCAGGGAGGATTTGGGCAAAATGTGATCCATCGCCGCATTCAGTAATTGGCATTTTTTCTGTATAAAAATTCTTAATTTCAAACTGCGAATACGTGCAGAAAGCCAAAATTTGGCTCGAAAATATGGTTCAAGAGTAGAATTTGGGATGTTTGTTATATTTTTAAAACTGCTTGGAGGGTTTGGGCAAAATGTGACACATCGCTGATCCCAGTAATTGGCATATATTCGGCTCTCTGCATTATACGTGCAGAGAGCCAGAAATTGGCTCCAAAATATTCCTCAAGGGTCGTATTTGGGATGTTTGGGATATTTCGAAAACTGCAGAGGGGTTTGGACAAAATGTGACCCATCGCCGCTTTCAGTAATTGGTATATTTTCGGTATAAAAAGTCGTAATTTCATACTGCGAATAAGTGCAGAGAGCCAGAATTTGGCTCCAAAATATGGTTCAAGGGTCGAATTTGGGATGTTTGGGATATTTTGAAAACTGCAGGGAGGGTTTGGGTAAAATGTGATCCATCGCCGCTCTCAGTAATTGGCATTTTTTCTGTATAAAAGGTCGTAATATCAAACTGCGACTACGTGCAGAGAGCCAAAATTTGGCTCCAAAATATGGTTCAAGCGTCGAATTTGGGATGTTTGTGATATTTTGAAAACTGCAGAGAGTGTTTGGGCAAAATATGATCCATCGCCGCTCTCAGTAATTGATATTTTTTCTGTATAAAAAGTCGTAATATTAAACTGTGAATACGTGCAGAGAGCCAGAATTTGGCTCCAAAATATGGTTCAAACGTCGAATTTGGGATGGTTGTGATATTTTTATAACTGCAGGGAGGGTTTGGGCAAAATGTGACCCATCGCTGATCCCAGAAATTGGCATATATTCGGCATAAAATTCGTAATTTCAAACTGCGAATACGTGCAGAGAGCCAGAATTTAGTTCCAAAATATGGATCAAGAGTCGAATTTGGGATGTTTGAGATATTTTCAAAACTGCAGGGTGAATTTGGGCAAACTGTGACCCATCGCTGTTTTCAGTAATTGGCATATTATCGGTATAAAATTCGTAATTTCAAATTGCGAAAACGTGCCGAGAGCCAGAATTTGGCTCCAAAATATGGCTCAAACGTCGAATTTGGGACGTTTGGGATATTTTGAAAACTGCAGAGAGGGCTCGGGCAAAATGTGATCCATCGCCGCTTTCAGTAACTGGCATATTTTCGGTATAAAAAGTCGTAATTTCATACTGCGAATACGTGCAGAGAGCCAGAAATTGGCTCCAAAATATTCCTCAAGGGTTGTATTTGGGATGTTTGGGATATTTCGAAAACTGCAGAGGGGTTTGGACAAAATGTGATCCATCGATGATCTAAGTAATTGGCATTTTTTCTGTATAAAAAGTCGTAATATTAAACTGCGAATACGTGCAGAGAGCCAGAATTTGGCTCCAAAATATGGTTCAAACGTCGAATTTGGGATGTTTGTGATATTTTTAAAACTGCAGGGAAGGGTTTGGCAAAATGTGACTCACCGGCGCGTTCAGTAATTGGCATATTTTCGGTATAAAAAGTCGTAATTTCAAACTGCGAATACGTGCAGAGAGCCAGAATTTGGCGCCAAAATATGGCTGAAGCGTCGAACTTGGGATGTTTGGGATATTTTCAAAACTGCAGGGTGGGTTTGATCAAACTGTGACCCATCGCCGCTCTCAGTAATTGGCATATTTTCGGTATAAAATTCGTAATTTCAAACTGCGAATACATGCAGAGAGCCAGAACTTGGCTCCTTAATATGGCCCTAGTGTCGAATGTGGGATGTTTGGGATATTTTGAAAACTTCAGGAAGGTTTTTGGCAAAATGTGAACCATTTCGCTTTCAGTAATTGGCATTTTTTCTGTATAAAAAGTCGTAATTTCAAACTGCGAATACGTGCAGGGAGCCAGAATTTGGCTCCAAAATATGGTTCAAGAGTCAAATTTGGGATGTTTCTGATATTTTTAAAACTGCACGGAGGGTTTGGGCAAAATGTGACCCATTGCTGATCCCAGTAATTGGCATATATTCGGTATAAAAAGTCATAATTTTAAACTGCGAATACGTGCAGAGAGCGAGAACTTTGCTCCAAAATTTTGCTCAAGCGTCAAATTTGGGATGTTTTGGATATTTGGAAACTGCAGGGAGGGTTTGGGCAAAATGTGACTCATTGGCGCGTTCAGTAATTGACATATTTTGGTATAAAAAGTCGTAATTTCAAACTGCGAATACGTGCAGAGAGCCAGAACTTGGCTCCAAAGTATGGCTCAAGCGTCGAATTTGGGATGTTTTGGATATTTTCAAAACTGCAGGGTGGGTTTGGGCAAACAGTGACCAATCGCCGCTCTCAGTAATTGGCATATTTTCGGTATAAAATTCGTAATTTCAAACTGCGAATACATGCAGAGAGCCAGAATTTAGCTCCTTAATATGGCCCAAGCGTCAAATTTGGGATGTTTGAGATATTTTGAAAACTGCAAGGAGGATTTGGGCAAAATGTGATCCATCGCTGCTTTCAGTAATTGGCATTTTTTCTGTATAAAAAGTCGTAATTTCAAACTGCGAATACATGCCGAGAGCCAGAATTTAGCTCCTTAATATGGCCCAAGCGTCGAATTTGGGATGTTTGTGATATTTTTGAAACTGCAGGGAGAGTTTGGGCAAAATGTGACCCATCGCTGATCCCAGGAATTGGCATATATTCGGTATAAAAGGTCGTAATTTCAAACTGCGAATACGTGCAGAGAGCCCGAGTTTGGTTCCAAAATATGGCTCAAGAGTCGAATTTGGGATGTTTGAGATATTTTCAAAACTGCAGGGTGAATTTGGGCAAACTGTGACCCATTGCTGCTCTCAGTAATTGGCATATTTTCGGTATGAAATTCGTAATTTCAAACTGCGAAAACGTGCCGAGAGCCAGAATTTGGCTCCAAAATATGGCTCAAGCGTCGAATTTGGGACGTTTGGGATATTTTGAAAACTGCAGAGAGGGCTCGGGCAAAATGTGATCCATCGACGCCGCTTTCAGTAACTGGCATATTTTCGGTATAAAAAGTCTTAATTTCATACTGCGAATACGTGCAGAGAGCCAGAAATTGGCTCCAAAATATTCCTCAAGGGTCGTATTTGGGATGTTTGGGATATTTCGAAAACTGCAGAGGGGTTTGGACAAAATGTGACCAATCGCCGCTTTCAGTAATTGGTATATTTTCGGTATAAAAAGTCGTAATTTCAAACTGCGAATAAGTGCAGAGAGCCAGAATTTGGCTCCAAAATATGGTTCAAGGGTCGAATTTGGGATGTTTGGGATATTTTGAAAACTGCAGAGAGGGTTTGGGCAAAATGTGATCCATCGCCGCTCTCAGTAATTGGCATTTTTTCTGTATAAAAAGTCGTAATATCAAACTGCGAATACGCGCAGAGAGCCAGAATTTGGCTCCAAAATATGGTTCAAGCGTCGAATTTGGGATGTTTGTGATATTTTTAAAACTGCAGGGATGGTTTGGGCAAAATGTGACCCATCGCTGATCCCAGTAATTGGCATATATTCGGTATAAAAAGTCGTAATTTCAAACTGCGAATACGTGCAAAGAGGCAGAATTTGGATCCTTAATATGGCCCAAGCGTCGAATTTGGGATGTTTGGGATATTTTGAAAACTTCAGGGAGGTTTTGCGCAAAATGTGATCCATCGCCGCTTTCAGTAATTAGCATTTTTTCTGTATAAAAAGTCGTAATTTCAAACTGCGAATACGTGCAGAGAGCCAGAATTTGGCTCCAAAATATGGTTCAAGAGTCGAATTTGGGATGTTTCTGATATTTTTAAAACTGCAGGAAGGGTTTGCGCAAAATGTGATCCATCGCCGCTTTCAGTAACTGGCATATTTTCGGTATAAAAATTCGTAATTTCATACTGCGAATACGTGCAGAGAGCCAGAAATTGGCTCCAAAATATTCCTCAAGGGTCGTATTTGGGATGTTTGGGATATTTCGAAAACTGCAGAGGGGTTTAGACAAAATGTGACCCATCGCCGCTTTCAGTAATTGGTATATTTTCGGTATAAAAAGTCGTAATTTCAAACTGCGAATAAGTGCAGAGAGCCAGAATTTGGCTCCAAAATATGGTTCAAGGGTCGAATTTGGGATGTTTGGGATATTTTGAAAACTGCAGAGAGGGTTTGCGCAAAATGTGATCCATCGCCGCTCTAAGTAATTGGCATTTTTTCTGTATAAAAAGTCGTAATATTAAACTGCGAATACGTGGAGAGAGCCAGAATTTGCCTCCAAAATATGGTTCAAGCGTCGAATTTGGGATGTTTGTGATATTTTTAAAACTGCAGGGAGGGTTTGGGCAAAATGTGACCTATCGCTGATCCCAGTAATTGGCATATATTCGGTATAAAAGTCGTAAGTTCAAACTGCGAATACGTTCAGAGAGCCAGAATTTGGCTCCAAAATATGGTTCAAGAGTCGAATTTGGGATGTTTGTGATATTTTTAAAACTGCATGGAGGGTTTGGGCAAAATGTGACCCATCGCTGATCCCAGTAATTGGCATATATGCGGTATAAAAAGTCATAATTACAAACTGCGAATACGTGCAGAGAGCGAGAATTTTGCTCCAAAATATTGCTCAAGTGTCAAATTTGGGACGTTTTGGATATTTTGAAAACTGCAGGGAGGGTTTGGGCAAAATGTGACTCATCGGCGCGTTCAGTAATTGGCATATTTTGGCATAAAAATTCGTAATTTCAAACTGCGAATACGTGCAGAGAGCCAGAACGTGGCTCCTAAGTTTGGCTCAAGCGTCGAATTTGGGATGTTTTGGATATTTTCAAAACTGCAGGGTGGGTTTGGGCAAACAGTGACCAATCGCCGCTCTCAGTAATTGGGATATTTTCGGTATAAAATTAGTAATTTCAAACTGCGAATACATGCAGAGAGCCAGAATTTGGCTCCTTAATATGTCCCAAGCGTCGAATTTGGGATGTTTGGGATATTTAGAAAACTGCAAGGAGGATTTGGGCAAAATGTGATCCATCGCTGCTTTCAGTAATTGGCATTTTTTCTGTATAAAAAGTCGTAATTTCAAACTGCGAATACGTGCAGAAAGCCAGAATTTGGCTCGAAAATATGGTTCAAGAGTCGAATTTGGGATATTTGTGATACCTGAACTACAGGCTAGTGTCCTTAACTTGTATACCATGCAAAGTGATGGAGAAGATCGTGAGAAAAAACCTGGTAGCGTATCTGGAGAGAAGGGACTTCGTGACAAATCGACAACATGGGTTCAGGGAGGGTAAATCTTGCCCTGACAGGCTTAATAGAATTCTATGACCAGGTAACACAGATTAAGCAAGAAAGAGAGGGCTGGGCGGACTGCATTTTCTTGTATTGTCGGAAAGCCTTTGACACAGTACCGCATAAGAGGCTGGTACATAAGCTGGAGAGACAGGCAGGTGTAGCTGGTAAGGTGCTCCAGTGGATAAGTGAGTAGATGGGAGTCGCTGAGTGGACAGCGCTCTCGACTCGAAATCCTAGGGTCAAAGTTCGATCCCCTGGTGATGGCGCAAACGAAAATCAGCAGAGTTTCATTCATTCTGATGCTCCTCTTACCTAGCAGTACATAGGTACTTGGGCATTAGACACCTGTTACGGGCTGCTTCCTGGGTGTGTGTATGTGGAATTTTTTTTTATTAGCTAGTAAAAATTGATTGATTCACAGTTGAGAGGCGGCCGAAAGAGCAGAGTTCAACCCTCGCAAGAACAACGAGGTGAACACAACTAGATAAATACTAACTAACCACGATCTCGTATAATCTACTACACACGTTACAACCTCCCCCCCCCCCACCTCCCCCCACTCCCTAAATCACTCTACCTAAGTCATTAAAAATATAAAACAAATCAATTAATACACCAAAAATACTAACTATAAATAAAGAAACCAAATTTTAAACATACAGCGACTCCAGCGTGGTCTAGTCGGAGGAGAACGTGTTCTCATCTGGATAGAATGCGATCGAGTCTGTCGGAACGGTTGTGTAACTGCAGGGCACAAATATTTGTGTGTCCCCTCCTGTAGCTGCCTCTGTTTCGACAGGTTCCCTGGATAGCTGGAATTGGCCTGGCCCTAGGAAAGTGGGGAAGGGGTGAAATCCGTTGGGCCCACGGATGGATACCTTGGATCCATAGACCTAGGGTAGGTCTAATCACCTGGGATTCGAACCCACGGTGGGAATAAGGGGGGGATTTGGGGGAGGAGGGACACAAATGGTTCCTGGAACCAAACCTCACATAAATCCGGACACTCACACACACACACACACACACCCTTATCCGAACATTCACAGGGACACTCACACACACACATCCATCACACACACAATAAGGGAGACCATCTGAGGGGACACAGATGGCCTCCTGAAACCACAGATGTAAC
Organism: Procambarus clarkii; assembly: GCF_040958095.1. NCBI lineage: Eukaryota > Metazoa > Arthropoda > Malacostraca > Decapoda > Cambaridae > Procambarus > Procambarus clarkii. The sequence continues at coordinate 22,862,067 of NC_091175.1, forward strand.
CGGACACATAATCATCCGGACACTCACAGGGACACCCACACTCACCCGGACACTCACAGTGACACTCACACTCACACACTGACACACACCCATAGACACAAACTGTGATAAGGGAGACCATCTGAGGGGACACAGATGGCCTCCTGGACCCACAGGGTCCATATCCATACAGATCAATATTTAAATATACATATATATACATGCGCAAATGCAAACAAGCCTGAATGGTCCCCAGGACTATATACAACTGAAAACTCACACCCCAGAAGTGACTCGAACCCATACTCCCACAACTGGTATGTACAGGGACGCCTTAATCCGCTTGACCATCACGACCGGACATAAGGAAGTGATAGCCGAGGCTATATGAACCACTTCCCCGCCGGCACTCGGATGGTAATCTTGGGCATAGCATTTTATCAAATCACCTCATTCTTTGGGGCACACGTGAGGAACACAAATTGTGTTCCTCACGTGTGCCCCAAAGAATGAGGTGATTTGATAAAATGCTATGCCCAAGATTACCATCCGAGTGCCGGCGGGGAAGTGGTTCATATAGCCTCGGCTATCACTTCCTTATGTCCGGTCGTGATGGTCAAGCGGATTAAGGCGTCCCTGTACATACCAGTTGTGGGAGTATGGGTTCGAGTCACTTCTGGGGTGTGAGTTTTCAGTTATATATATACATATATATATATATATATAATTTTTAGATATTTTATTTATTTATTTAAATAATTTCAATATTTTAAATAAATAAATTTTAAATATTCATTTACTTAAAAATAATAAATTTTATTTATTTAAATATATCATTTTTATCGTATATATTTTAATATATTTAATTAATAACAATAAACTGAAAATTCACAAAAACGTGGAAAAACGGCAAAATATTGCCTAATTCGATGATATTTTGTTTAAATAAATAAAGGAAAAGGGGGAAAAATAAACAAAAAAAAATAAATAAAGGAAAAGGAGGAAAAATAAACGTCAAAATATTGCTAAATTCGATGATTTTTAGTACAAAATGCAAGAAAACTTGCTAAAAAATGCAATATTATGCGAAATTCTGAGGTTTGAAGGCCAAATCAAATATCGTGAGAAAACATGAAGTAGTATCGAAATATTGGTAAAACAAATATATTTACGTAAAATCACACTACATGAAAAACGTGAAAAGAGTCACTATATTACCAAATTTGAGGATTTTAACTTTAGATTATAAGTCGAGGTTTCGTATTACTTAGATCCTAGAAATGACATATTGAAATGTTGTTTCCAATACAAATGATAAAAATTAATGTGTTTTCATTAGAATTTACTAAAATGTTTCAGATTTTATGTTTATATTACCAATGGAAGATGTACACGTAAAACCGCTCTAATCCGGCTGAAACGTCGATATATGCAATAAAAACAGAACTTCTCCCCTGTTAAATATCTTACTCAGTATCTTAACGGGAAACAAATAGTTGATTGAAAATGAAGTATTTATGGTTAATTTCTAACCAATTATATGTTAGCATCATTTTTATCGTATATATAATGAATTAATACCAATAAACAGAAAATTCACAAAAACGTGCAAAAACGGCAAAATATGGCCTAATTTGATGATAATGGCCTAATTCGGTGATGCAGAGGCTCAAGAGAGTGATGCAGAGGCTCAAGAGAGGGATGCAGGGGCTCAAGAGAGTGATGGAGAGGCTCAAGAGGTTTACAAGGTTTACGAGAGTGATGCAGAGGCTTAGGAGAGTGATGCAGAGGCTTAAGAGAGGGATGCAGAGGCTCAAGAGAGGGATGCAGAGGCACAAGAGAGGGATGAATAGGCTCAAGAGAGGGATGCAGAGGCTCAGGAAAGGGATGCAGAGGCTAAAGTGAGGGATGCAGAGGCACAAGAGAAAGATGCAGAGGCACTTGAGAGTGATGCAGAGGCCCAAGAGAAAGATGCAGAGGCACTTGAGAGTGATGCAGAGGCTCAAGAGAGGGATGCAGAGGCTTAAAAGAGTAATGCAAAGGCTCAAGAGAGGGATGCAGAGGCTCAAGAGAATGATGTTGAGGCTCAAGAGAGGGATGCAGAGGCTCAATAGAATGATGCAGAGGCTCAAGAGAGTGATGCAGAGGATGAAGAGAGTGATGCAGAGGCTCAAGAGAGAGATGCAGAGGCTTAAGAGAGTGATGCAGAGGCTCAAGAGAGTGATGCATGGGCTCAAGAGAATGATGTAGAAGCTTAAGAGAGGGATGTAGAGGCTCAAGAGAATGATGCAGAGGCTCAAGAGAGTGATGCAGAGGATCAAGAGAGGGATGCAGAGGTTTAAGAGAGTGATGCAGAGGCTCAAGAGAGTGATGCAGAGGCTCAAGAGAGTGGTGCAGAGGCTAGAGAGAGTGATGCAGAGGCTAATTAGCGGGATGCATAGGCTCAAGAGAGTGATGCAGAGGCTTTAGAGAGGGATGCAGAGGCTCAAGAGAGAAAGGCAGAGGCTTAAGAGAGTAATGCAGAGGCTCAAGAGAGTGATGCAGAGGCTCAAGAGAATGATGTAGAGGCTTAAGAGAGGGATGCAGAGGCTCAAGAGAATGATGCAGAGGCTCAAGAGAGTGATGCAGAGGATCAAGAGAGGGATGCAGAGGCTTAAGAGAGTTATGCAGAGGCTCAAGAGAGTGATGCAGAGGCTCAAGAGAGTGTGATGCAGAGGCTCAAAAGAGTGATGCAGAGGCTCAAGAGAGTGATGCAGACGATCAAGAGAGTGATGCAGAGGATAATGAGAGTGATGCAGAGGATCAAGAGAGGGAAGCAGAGGCTTATGAGAGTAATGAAGAGGCTGAAGAGAGTGATGCAGAGGATCTAGAGAATGATGCAGAGGCTTAAGAGAGTGATGCAGAGGCTTATGAGAGAGATGCAAAGGCTCAAGAGAGGGAAGCAGAGGCTCAAGAGAGTTATTCAGAGGCTTACGAGAGTGATGCAGAGGTTCAAGAGAGTTATGCAGAGGCCTCAAGAGAGGGATTCAGAGGCTTAAGAGAGTGATGCAGAGGCTGAAGAGAGTAATGCAGAGGCTCAAAAAAGGGATGAAGAGGCTGAAGAGAGTCATGCAGAGGCTCAAAAGAGGGCTGCAGAGGCTAAAGAGAGTGATGTAGAGGCTCAAGAGAGTGATGCAGAGGCTCAAGAGAGTGATGCAGACGATCAAGAGAGTGATGCAGAGGCTCAAGAGAGTGATGCAGAGGATCAAACGAGTGATGCAGAGGATTAAGAGAGTGATGCAGAGGATTAAGAAAGGGATGCAGAGGCTCAAGAGAGGGATGCAGAGGATCAAGAGAGTGATTCAGAGGCTTACGAGAGTGATGCAGAGGATCAAGAGAGTGATGCAGAGGCTCGAGAGAGTTATGCAGAGGCCCCAAGAGAGGGATTCAGAGGCTTAAGACAGTGATACAGAGGCTGAAGAGAGTGTTGCAGAGGCTCAAGAGATGGTTGAAGAGAAATAGTGAGATGGTTGAAATAATACGAAACCTCGCTTTATGATTTGAAGCTAAAATCCTCATATATGGTAAAATAGTGATCTTTTTCACTTTTTTCATGTAGTTTGATATTACGTAAATATATTCATTTTTACCAATATTTTGATACTATTTCATGTAGTATCACGATATGTGATTTGGCCTTCAAATCTCAGAATTTCGCATAATATTGCATTTTAAGCAAGTTTTCTTGCATTTTGTTGCGTACGAAAAATCATCGAATTTAGCAAAATTTTGACGTTTATCATTTCCTTTTCCTTTATGTGATTTAAACAAAATATCATCGAATTAGGCAATATTTTGATGTTTTTCCACGTTTTTGTGAATTTTCAGTCTATGGGTATTAATTCATTATATATACGATAAAAATGACGCAAACACATAATTGATTAGATAATAACCTTAAATACTTCATTTTCAATCATCTATTTGTTTCTCGTTAAAATACTGAGTAAGATATTGAAAAGGGAAGAAGTTCTGTTTTTAGTGCATATATCGACGTTTCAGCCGGAATAGAGCGGTTTTCGTGTACATCTTCCAACGGTAATATAAACGGAAAATCAGGAACATTTTAGTTAATTCTAATGAAAACACATTGATTTTTATCATTTGTATTGGAAACAACATTGTCATATGTCTTTTCTTGGATCTAAATAATACGAAACCTCGCTCTTTGATTTGAAGTTAAAATCCTCAAATATGGTTAAATAGTGACTTTTTTCACGTTTTCATGTAGTTTGATATTACGTAAATATATTCATTTTTACCAATATTTCGATACTATTTCATGTAGTATATGTGATTTGGCCTTCAAATATCAGAATTTTGCATAATATTGCATTTTAAGCAAGTTTTCTTGCATTTTGTTTCGAACGAAAAATCATCAAATTTAGGAATATTTTGACGTTTATCATGCCCTTTCCTTTATGTGATTTAAACATAATATCATCGAATTAGGCAATATTTTGCCGTTTTCCACGTTTTTGTGAATTTTCAGTTTATTGTTATTAATTCATTAAATATACGACAAAAATGATGCAAACACATAATTGATTAGATAATAACCTTAAATACTTCATTTTCAATCAACCATTTGTTTCTCGTTAAAATACTGAGTAAGATATTGAAAAGGGAAGAAGTTCCGTTTTTATTGCATATATCGACGTTTCAGCCGGAATAGAGCGGTTTTCGTGTACATCTTCAATCGGTAATATAAACGGAAAATCAGGAACATGGCCTCCTGAGAAGCTTCCTAAGGGAAATACCTTGGGACACAGACCTCAGAGCTAAGTCTGTACAAGATATGATGGACTATGTCACCCAAAAGTGTCAGGAGGCAGTAAGCAGATACATCCCGGCCCAAAAGGAAAAATCCGAGAAGCAAAAGAAGAATCCATGGTATAATAGGGCATGTACGGAAGCAAAGGTACTGAACAAAAGGGCGTGGAGGAACTTCCGGAATAACAGAACACCAGAAAGCAGAGAGAGATACCAGAGAACCAGGAATGAGTATGTCAGGGTGAGAAGAGAAACAGAGAAAAGTTATGAAAATGATATAGCAAACAAAGCCAAGACCGAACCAAAGCTACTCCACAGTCATATCAGAAGGAAAACAACAGTGAAAGAACAGGTAGTGAAACTTAGAACAGGCGAGGACAGGTATACAGAGAATGACAAAGAGGTGTGTGATGAACTCAACAAGAGGTTCCAAGAGGTCTTCACAACAGAACAAGGTGAGGTCACTGTGCTAGGAGAAAGGGAAGTAAACAAGGCGGCCTTGGAAGAGTTTGAAATTACGAGAGAGGAGGTCAAGTGACACCTGCTGGACCTGGATGTTAGAAAGGCTGTTGGTCCAGACGGGATCTCGCCATGGGTACTGAAAGAGTGTGCAGAGGCACTTTGGTTGCCACTCTCCATAGTGTATAGTAGGTCACTGGAGACGGGAGACCTACCAGAAATATGGTAGACGGCGAATGTGGTCCCAATATACAAAAAGGGCGACAGGCAAGAGGCATTGAACTACAGGCCAGTGTCCTTAACTTGTATACCATGCAAAGTGATGGAGAAGATCGTGAGAAAAAACCTGGTAGCACATCTGGAGAGAAGGGACTTCGTGACAAATCGACAACATGGGTTCAGGGAGGGTAAATCTTGCCCTGACTGGCTTAATAGAATTCTATGACCAGGTAACACAGATTAAGCAAGAAAGAGAGGGCTGGGCGGACTGCATTTTCTTGCATTGTCGGAAAGCCTTTGACACAGTACCGCATAAGAGGCTGGTACATAAGCTGGAGAGACAGGCAAGTGTAGCTGGTAAGGTGCTCCAGTGGATAAGGGAGTACCTAAGCAGTAGGAAGCAGAGAGTTACAGTGAGGGGTGAGACCTCCGATTGGCGTGAACTCACCAGTGGAGTCCCACAGGGCTCTGTACTCGGTCCTATCTTGTTTCTGATATATGTAAATGATCTCCCGGAGGGTATAGATTCATTTCTCTCAATGTTTGCGGACGATGCCAAAATTATGAGAAGGATTAGGACAGAAGAGGACTGTTTGAGGCTTCAAGAAGACCTAGACAAACTGCAAGAATGGTCGAACAAGTGGTGGTTAGAGTTTAACCCAACCAAATGTAATATAATGAAGATAGGTACAGGGAGCAGGAGACCAAATACAAGGTATTATCTGGGAGAGGAAATTCTTCAGGAGTCAGAGAAAGAAAAAGACTTGGGAGTTGATATCACGCCAGACCTGTCTCCTGCAGCGCATATCAAGAGGATAACATCAGCGGCATATGCCAGGCTGGCCAACATACGAACGGCATTCAGAAATTTGTGTAAAGATTCATTAAGAACTTTGTATACCACATATGTCAGGCCAATCCTGGAGTATGCAGCCCCAGCATTGAGTCCGTATCTAGTCAAGGATAAGACTAAACTGGAAAAGGTTCAAAAATTTGCCACCAGATTAGTACCCGAGCTGAGAGGTATGAGCTACGAGGAGAGACTACGGAATTAAACCTCACTTCGCTGGAAGACAGAAGAGTTATGAGGGACATGATCACCACATTCAAGATTCTCAAGGGAATTGATAGGGTAGATAAAGACAGGCTATTTAACACAAGGGGCACACGCACAAGGGGACACAGGTGGAAACTGAGCGCCCAAATGAGCCACAGATATATTAGAAAGAACTTTTTTAGTGTCAGAGTGGTTGACAAATGGAATGCATTAGGAAGTGATGTGGTGGAGGCTGACTCCATGCACAGTTTCAAGTGTAGATATGATATAGCCCAATAGGCTCAGGAATCTGTACACCTGTTGAATGACGGTTGAGAGTCGGGACCAAAGAGCCAAAGCTCAACCCCCGCAAGCACAACTAGGTGAGTACAACTAGGTGAGTACACACACACACACACACACACACACACACACACACACACACACACACACACACACACACACACACACACACATACACACACACACACACACACAGAGGCGGGACCAAAGAGCCAGAGCTCAACCACCGCAAACACAACTAGGTGAGTACAACTAGGTGAGTACACACACACACACACACACACACACACACACACACACACACACACACACACACACACACACACACACACACACACTAGTTGATAATGGACTGTTTGTGTTCGTATCCATGTGTACTATTGTCATGACCGACAGACACGTGAAGCTATATGTGTTTATGTGTACCTGTAATTAAACTGACATGTGTACGGTAATTATCTGTATGTGTCCATTTTAAAGATGCATATTAGTGAATGTTTATTTATGTAAATTGATTGACAGATGTACGTATGCGCGCGTTTAGTGTTACTGTAATTTATATGGTTAACATGTATACGTTTGAATGACATAGTTTCCCATTATTGTCACATTTTTTGTTACTGTTTCGCTGTTCACTCTCACTCTCTGACCCCCGTCGACTAATTGTGCTTACGTGTGTTTGTTCAAGGTACGGTAACCATTGGCTTTTTACCCAATAATTTGCAACTATTTGCAAACAAACATTTCTAAAGAACATCTATGTTTCTGATAAATCTTCTTTGTCCTAACATACAAGTCAATCACACAGTACCTAACCTCAGTCAGAAACACTTTTCTTACTATCTCTCACAACGTCTTTTGCATATATATCCTATCTTAATCAATTTATAATTTAAATTCATAACTGGCAACCCTCTTCCAGCGCCTTCAAGGCCACCAAACATCATTCCTTTCCATTAACCTCGCCCGAATTATCCTTTGCACCAATACACACACTAGAGGGCTTTATAGCTGAGTGGACAGCGCTCTCGACTCGTAATCCTAGGGTCAAAGTTCGATCCCCCGGTGATGGCGCAAACGAAAATCAGCAGAGTTTCATTCATTCTGATGCTCCTCTTACCTAGCAGTACATAGGTACTTGGGCATTAGACACCTGTTACGGGCTGCTTCCTGGGTGTGTGTATGTGGAATTTTTTTTTATTAGCTAGTAAAAATTGATTGATTCACAGTTGAGAGGCGGCCGAAAGAGCAGAGTTCAACCCTCGCAAGAACAACGAGGTGAACACAACTAGATAAATACTAACTAACCACGATCTCGTATAATCTACTACACACGTTACAACCTCCCCCCCCCACCTCCCCCCACTCCCTAAATCACTCTACCTAAGTCATTAAAAATATAAAACAAATCAATTAATACACCAAAAATACTAACTATAAATAAAGGAACCAAATTTTAAACATACAGCGACTCCAGCGTGGTCTAGTCGGAGGAGAACGTGTTCTCATCTGGATAGATTGCGATCGAGCCTGTCGGAACGGTTGTGTAACTGCAGGGCACAAATATTTGTGTGTCCCCTCCTGTAGCTGCCTCTGTTTCGACAGGTTCCCTGGATAGCTGGAAATGGCCTGGCCCTAGGAAAGTGGGGAAGGGGTGATATCCGTTGGGCCCACGGATGGATACCTTGGATCCATAGACCTAGGGTAGGTCTAATCACCTGGGATTTGAACCCACGGTGGGAATAAGGGAGGAGATTTGGGGGAGGAGGGACACAAATGGTTCCTGGAACCAAACCTCACATAAATCCGGAAACTCACACACACACACACACACCCTTATCCGAACATTCACAGGGAATGTTTATCATTCACATTCACACACACATCCATAGACTGTGATAAGGGAGACCATCTGAGGGGACACAGATGGCCTCCTGGAACAACAGATGTAACCGGACACATAATCATCCGGACACTCACAGGAACACCCACACTCACAGTGATACTCACACTCACACACTGACACACACCCATAGACACAAACTGTGATAAGGGAGACCATCTGAGGGGACACAGATGGCCTCCTGGACCCACAGGGTCCATATCCATACAGATCAATATTTAAATATACATATATATACATATATATATATATACAAATTTTATATATTTTATTTATTTATTTAAATACTTTAAATATTTTAAATAAATAAATTTTAAATATTTATTTACTTAAAAATAATAAATTTTATTTATTTAAATATATCATTTTTATCGTATATATAATAAATTAATAACAATAAACTGAAAATTCATAAAAACGTGGAAAAACGGCAAAATATTGCCTAATTCGATGATATTTTGTTTAAATAAATAAAGGAAAAAGGGGAAAAATAAACAAAAAAAAATAAATAAAGGAAAAGGAGGAAAAATAAACGTCAAAATATTGCTAAATTCGATTATTTTTAGTACAAAATGCAAGAAAACTTGCTAAAAAATGCAATTTTATGCGAAATTCTACTAAATTCTATTATGCGAAATTGAACTACAGGCCAGTGTCCTTAACTTGTATACCATGAAAAGTGATGGAGAAGATCGTGAGAAAAAACCTGGTAGCACATCTGGAGAGAAGGGACTTCGTGACAAATCGACAACATGGGTTCAGGGAGGGTAAATCTTGCCCTGACTGGCTTAATAGAATTCTATGACCAGGTACCACAGATTAAGCAATAAAGAGAGGGCTGGGCGGACTGCATTTTCTTGCATTGTCGGAAAGCCTTTGACACAGTACCGCATAAGAGGCTGGTACATAAGCTGGAGAGACAGGCAGGTGTAGCTGGTAAGGTGCTCCAGTGGATAAGGGAGTACCTAAGCAATAGGAAGCAGAGAGTTACAGTGAGGGGTGAGACCTCCGATTGGCGTGAACTCACCAGTGGAGTCCCACAGGGCTCTGTACTCGGTCCTATCTTGTTTCTGTTATATGTAAATGATCTCCCGGAGGGTATAGATTCATTTCTCTCAATGTTTGCGGACGATGCCAAAATTATGAGAAGGATTAAGACAGAAGAGGACTGTTTGAGGCTTCAAGAAGACCTAGACAAACTGCAAGAATGGTCGAACAAGTGGTTGTTAGAGTTTAACCCAACCAAATGTAATATAATGAAGATAGGTACAGGGAGCAGGAGGCCAAATACAAGGTATTATCTGGGAGAGGAAATTCTTCCAGAGTCAGAGAAAGAAAAAGACTTGGGAGTTGATATCACGCCAGACCTGTCTCCTGCAGCGCATATCAAGAGGATAACATCAGCGGCATATGCCAGGCTGGCCAACATACGAACGGCATTCAGAAATTTGTGTAAAGAATCATTCAGAACTTTGTATACCACATATGTCAGGCCAATCTTGGAGTATGCAGCCCCAGCATGGAGTCCGTATCTAGTCAAGTATAAGACTAAACTGGAAAAGGTTCAAAGATTTGCCACCAGATTAGTACCCGAGCTGAGAGGCATGAGCTACGAGGAGAGACTACGGGAATTAAACCTCACTTCGCTGGAAGACAGAAGAGTTAGGGGGGACATGATCACCACATTCAAGATTCTCAAAGGAATTGATAGGGTAGATAAAGACAGGCTATTTAACACAAGGGGCACACGCACAAGGGGACACAGGTGGAAACTGAGAGCCCAAATGAGCCACAGATATATTAGAAAGAACTTTTTTAGTGTCAGAGTGGTTGACAAATGGAATGCATTAGGAAGTGATGTGGTGGAGGCTGACTCCATGCACAGTTTCAAGTGTAGATATGATATAGCCCAATAGGCTCAGGAATCTGTACACCTGTTGAATGACGGTTGAGAGGCGGGACCAAAGAGCCAAAGCTCAACCCCCGCAAGCACAACTAGGTGAGTACAACTAGGTGAGTACACACACACACACACACACACACACACACACACACACACACACACACACACACACACACACACACATACACACACACACACACACACAGAGGCGGGACCAAAGAGCCAGAGCTCAACCTCCGCAAGCACAACTAGGTGAGTACAACTAGGTGAGTACACACACACACACACACACACACACACACACACACACACACACACACACACACACACACACACACCCTAGGGGCCTCGTAGCCTGGTGGATAGCGCGCAGGACTCGTAATTCTGTGGCGCGGGTTCGATTCCCGCACGAGGCAGAAACAAATGGGCAAAGTTTCTTTCACCCTAAGTGCCCCTGTTACCTAGCAGTAAATAGGTACCTGGGAGTTAGTCAGCTGTCACGGGCTGCTTCCTGGGGTGTGTGTGTGTGTGTGTGGTGTGGGGAGAGAGAAAAAAAAAAAAAAAAAAAAAAAAAAAAAAAAGTAGTTAGTAAACAGTTGATTGACAGTTGAGAGGCGGGCCGAAAGAACAAAGCTCAACCCCCGCAAAAACACAACTAGTAAACACACACACACACACTAGTTGATAATGGACTGTTTGTGTTCGTATCCATGTGTACTATTGTCATGACCGACAGACACGTGAAGCTATATGTGTTTATGTGTACCTGTAATTAAACTGACATGTGTACGGTAATTATCTGTATGTGTCCATTTTAAAGGTACATATTAGTGAATGTTTATTTATGTAAATTGATTGACATATGTACGTATGCGCGCGTTTAGTGTTACTGTAATTTATATGGTTAACATGTATACGTTTGAATGACATAGTTTCCCATTATTGTCACATTTTTTGTTACTGTTTCGCTGTTCACTCTCACTCTCTGACCCCCGTCGACTAATTGTGCTCACGTGTGTTTGTTCAAGGTACGGGAACCATTGGCTTTTTACCCAATAATTTGCAACTATTTGCAAACAAACATTTCTAAACAACATCTATGTTTCTGATAAATCTTCTTTGTCCTAACATACAAGTCAATCACAAAGTACCTAACCTCAGTCAGAAACACTTTTCTTACTATCTCTCACAACGTCTTTTGCATATATATCCTATCTTAATCAATTTATAATTTAAATTCATAACTGGCAACCTTCTTCCAGCGCCTTCAAGGCCACCAAACATCATTCCTTTCCATTAACCTCGCCCAAATTATCTTTTGCACCAATACACACACTTGGGGGCTTTATAGCTGAGTGGACAGCGCTCTCGACTCGTAATCCTAGGGTCAAAGTTCGATCCCCCGGTGATGGCGCAAACGAAAATCAGCAGAGTTTCATTCATTCTGATGCTCCTCTTACCTAGCAGAACATAGGTACTTGGGCATTAGACACCTGTTACGGGCTGCTTCCTGGGTGTGTGTATGTGGAATTTTTTTTTATTAGCTAGTAAAATTTGATTGATTCACAGTTGAGAGGCGGCCGAAAGAGCAGAGTTCAACCCTCGCAAGAACAACGAGGTGAACACAACTAGATAAATACTAACTAACCACGATCTCGTATAATCTACTACACACGCTACAACCTGAAACCTCCCCCTACTCCCTAAATCACTCTACCTAAGTCATTAAAAATATAAAACAAATCAATTAATACACCAAAAATACTAACTATAAATAAAGGAACCAAATTTTACACATACAGCAACTCCAGCGTGGTCTAGTCGGAGGAGAACGTGTTCTCATCTGGATAGATTGCGATCGAGCCTGTCGGAACGGCTGTGTAACTGCAGGGCACAAATATTTGTGTGTCCCCTCCTGTAGCTGCCTCTGCTTCGACAGGTTCCCTGGATAGCTGGAATTGGCCTGGCTCTAGGAAAGTGGGGAAGGGGTGAAATCCGTTGGGCCCACGGATGGATACCTTGGATCCATAGACCTAGGGTAGGTCTAATCACCTGGGATTCGAACCCACGGTGGGAATAAGGGAGGAGATTTTGGGGAGGAGGGACACAAATGGTTCCTGGAACCAAACCTCACATAAATCCGGACACTCACACACACACCCTTATCCGAACATTCACAGGGACACTCACACACACACATCCATAGACTGTGATAAGGGAGACCATCTGAGGGGACACAGATGGCCTCCTGAAACCACAGATGTAACCGGACTCATAATCATCCGGACACTCACAGGGACACCCACACTCACCCGGACACTCACACTCACACACTGACACACACCCATAGACACAAACTGTGATAAGGGGACACTGATGGCCTCCATGACCCACAGGGTCCATATCCATACAGATCAATATTTAAATATACATATATATTTATATATGTTTATATAATTTATATAATATTTTTATTTATATTTATATTATAATATAATATTTATATAATTTTTATATATTTTATTTATTTATTTAAACAATTTAAATATTTTAAATAAATAAATTTTAAATATTTATTTACTTAAAAATAATAAATTTTATTTATTTAAATATATCATTTTTATCGTATATATAATAAATTAATAACAATAAACTGAAAATTCACAAAAACGTGGAAAAACGGGAAAATATTGCCTAATTCGATGATATTTTGTTTAAATAAATAAGAAAAAGGGGGATGATGAATGTCAAAATATTGCTAAATTCGATGATTTTTAGTACAAAATGCAAGAAAACTTGCTAAAAAATGCAATATTATGCGAAATTCTGAGATTTGAAGGCCAAATCACATATCGTGAGAAAACATGAAATAGTATCGAATTATTGGTAAAACGAATAAATACGTAAAATCACACTACATGAAAAACGTGAAAAAAGTCACTATATTACCAAATTTGAGGATTTTAACTTCAGATTATAAGTCGAGGTTTCGTATTACTTAGATCCTAGAAATGACATATTGAAATGTTGTTTCCAATACAAATGATAAACATTAATGTATTTTCATTAGAATTTACTAAAATGTTCCAGATTTTATGTTTATATTACGATGTACACGTAAAACCGCTCTAATCAGGCTGAAACGTCGATATATGCAATAAAAACAGAACTTCTCCCCTTTTAAATATCTTACTCAGTATCTTAACGGGAAACAAATAGTTGATTGAAAATGAAGGATTTATGGTTAATTTCTAACCAATTATATGTTTGCATCATTTTTATCGTATATATAATGAATTAATAACAATAAACAGAAAATTCACAAAAACGTGGAAAAACGGCAAAATATGGCCTAATTTGATGATAATGGCCTAATTCGGTGATGCAGAGGCTCAAGAGAGTGATGCAGAGGCTCAAGAGAGGGATGCAGGGGCTCAAGAGAGTGATGGAGAGGCTCAAGAGAGTGATTCAGAGGTTTACGAGAGTGATGCAGAGGCTTAAGAGAGTGATGTAGAGGCTTAAGAGAGGGATGCAGAGGCTCAAGAGAGGGATGCAGAGGCTCAAGAGAGGGATGAATAGGCTCAAGAGAGGGATGCAGAGGCTCAGGAAAGGGATGCAGAGGCTAAAGTGAGGAATGCAGAGGCACAAGAGAAAGATGCAGAGGCACTTGAGAGTGATGCAGAGGCTCAAGAGAGGGATGCAGAGGCTTAAAAGAGTAATGAAAAAGGCTCAAGAGAGGGATGCAGAGGCTCAAGAGAATGATGTTGAGGCTCAAGAGAGGGAAGCAGAGTCTCAAGAGAATGATGTTGAGGCTCAAGAGAGGGATGCAGAGGCTCAATAGAATGATGCAGAGGCTCAAGAGAGTGATGCAGAGGATGAAGAGAGTGATGCAGAGGCTCAAGAGAGAGATGCAGAGGCTTAAGAGAGTGATGCAGAGGCTCAAGAGAGTGATGCATGGGCTCAAGAGAATGATGTAGAGGCTTAAGAGAGGGATGTAGAGGCTCAAGAGAATGATGCAGAGGCTCAAGAGAGTGATGTAGAGGATCAAGAGAGGGATACAGAGGTTTAAGAGAGTGATGCAGAGGCTCAAGAGAGTGATGCAGAGTCTCAAGAGTGGTGCAGAGGCTCGAGAGAGTGATGCAGAGGCTCAAGAGAGGGATGCAGAGGCTCAAGAGAGTGATGCAGAAGCTTAATAGAGGGATGCAGAGGCTCAAGAGAGTGATGCAGAGGCTTTAGAGAGGGATGCAGAGGCTCATGAGAATGATGCAGAGGCTGAAGAGAGTGCAGCAAAAGGCTCAAGAGAGTGATGCAGAGGATCAAGAGAGTGATGCTGAGGCTCCAGAGAGGGATGCAGAGGCTCAAGAGAGAGATGCAGAGGCTCAAGAGAGAAAGGCAGAGGCTTAAGAGAGTTATGCAGAGGCTCAAGAGAGTGATGCAGAGGCTCAAGAGAATGATGTAGAGGCTTAAGAGAGGGATTGAACAAACCTTGAACAAACACACGTAAGCACAATTAGTCGAAGGGGGTCAGAGAGTGAGAGTGAACAGCGAAACAGTAACAAAAAATGTGGCAATAATGGGAAACTATGTCATTCAAACGTATACATGTTAACCATATAAATTACAGTAACACTAAACGCGCGCATACGTACATATGTCAATCAATTTACATAAATAAACATTTACTAATATGTACGTTTAAAATGGACACATACAGATAATTACCGTACACATGTCAGTTTAATTACAGGTACACATAAACACATATAGCTTCACGTGTCTGTCGGTCATGACAATAGTGCACATGGATACGAACACAAACAGTCCATTATCAACTAGTGTGTGTGTGTGTGTGTGTGTGTGTGTGTGTGTGTGTGTGTGTGTGTGTGTGTGTGTGTGTGTGTGTGTGTGTGTGTGTGTGTGTGTACTCACCTAGTTGTACTCACCTAGTTGTGCTTGCGGGGGTTGAGCTCTGGCTCTTTGGTCCCGCCTCTGTGTGTGTGTGTGTGTGTGTATGTGTGTGTGTGTGTGTGTGTGTGTGTGTGTGTGTGTGTGTGTGTGTGTGTGTGTGTGTGTGTGTGTGTGTGTGTGTGTGTGTGTGTGTGTGTGTGTGTGTGTGTACTCACCTAGTTGTACTCACCTAGTTGTGCTTGCGGGGGTTGAGCTTTGGCTCTTTGGTCCCGCCTCTCAACCGTCATTCAACAGGTGTACAGATTCCTGAGCCTATTGGGCTATATCATATCTACTCTTGAAACTGTGCATGGAGTCAGCCTCCACCACATCACTTCCTAATGCATTCCATTTGTCAACCACTCTGACACTAAAAAGTTCTTTCTAATATATCTGTGGCTCATTTGGGCGCTCAGTTTCCACCTGTGTCCCCTTGTGCGTGTGCCCCTTGTGTTAAATAGCCTGTCTTTATCTACCCTATCAATTCCCTTGAGAATCTTGAATGTGGTGATCATGTCCTCCCTAACTCTTCTGTCTTCCAGCGAAGTGAGGTTTAATTCCCGTAGTCTCTCCTCGTAGCTCATACCTCTCAGCTCGGGTACTAATCTGGTGGCAAATCTTTGAACCTTTTCCAGTTTAGTCTTATCCTTGACTAGATACGGACTCAATGCTGGGGCTGCATACTCCAGGATTGGCCTGACATATGTGGTATACAAAGTTCTGAATGATTCTTTACACAAATTTCTGAATGCCGTTCGTATGTTGGCCAGCCTGGCATATGCCGCTGATGTTATCCTCTTGATATGCGCTGCAGGAGACAGGTCTTGCGTGATATCAACTCCCAAGTCTTTTCCTTTCTCTGACTCCTGAAGAATTTCCTCTCCCAGATAATACCTTGTATTTGGCCTCCTGCTCCCTGTACCTATCTTCATTATATTACATTTGGTTGGGTTAAACTCTAACAACCACTTGTTCGACCATTCTTGCAGTTTGTCTAGGTCTTCTTGAAGCCTCAAACAGTCCTCTTCTGTCTTAATCCTTCTCATAATTTTGGCATCGTCCGCAAACATTGAGAGAAATGAATCTATACCCTCCGGGAGATCATTTACATATATCAGAAACAAGATAGGACCGAGTACAGAGCCCTGTGGGACTCCACTGGTGAGTTCACACCAATCGGAGGTCTCACCCCTCACTGTAACTCTCTGCTTCCTATTGCTTAGGTACTCCCTTATCCACTGGAGCACCTTACCAGCTACACCTGCCTGTCTCTCCAGCTTATGTACCAGCCTCTTATGCGGTACTGTGTCAAAGGCTTTCCGACAATGCAAGAAAATGCAGTTCGCCCAGCCCTCTCTTTCTTGCTTAATCTGTGTTACCTGGTCATTGAATTCTATTAAGCCAGTCAGGGCAAGATTTACCCTCCCTGAACCCATGTTGTCGATTTGTCACGAAGTCCCTTCTCTCCAGATTTACTACCAGGTTTTTTCTCACGATCTTCTCCATCACTTTGCATGGTATACAAGTTAAGGACACTGGCCTGTAGTTCAGTGCCTCTTGCCTGTCGCCCTTTTTGTATATTGGGACCACATTCGCCGTCTTCCATATTTCTGGTAGGTCTCCCGTCTCCAGTGACCTACTATACACTATGGAGAGTGGCAACCAAAGTGCCTCTGCACACTCTTTCAGTACCCATGGCGAGATCCCGTCTGGACCAACAGCCTTTCTAACATCCAGGTCCAGCAGGTGTCACTTGACCTCCTCTCTCGTAATTTCAAACTCTTCCAAGGCCGCCTTGTTTACTTCCCTTTCTCCTAGCACAGTGACCTCACCTTGTTCTTTTGTGAAGACCTCTTGGAACCTCTTGTTGAGTTCATCACACACCTCTTTGTCATTCTCTGTATACCTGTCCTCGCCTGTTCTAAGTTTCACTACCTGTTCTTTCACTGTTGTTTTCCTTCTGATATGACTGTGGAGTAGCTTTGGTTCGGTCTTGGCTTTGTTTGCTATATCATTTTCATAACTTTTCTCTGTTTCTCTTCTCACCCTGACATACTCATTCCCGGTTCTCTGGTATCTCTCTCTGCTTTCTGGTGTTCTGTTATTCCAGAAGTTCCTCCACGCTTTTTTGTTCAGTGCCTTTGCTTCCATACATGCCCTATTATACCATGGATTCTTCTTTTGCTTCTCGGATTTTTCCTTTTGGGCCGGGATGTATCTGCTTACTGCCTCCTGACACTTTTGGGTGACATAGTCCATCATATCTTGTACAGACTTAGCTCTGAGGTCTGTGTCCCAAGGTATTTCCCTCAAGAAGCTTCTCATCTCCTCATAATTTCCCTTTCGGTATGCCAGCCTTTTGTTTCCTAGTTCTTTTTTTTTTGGGGGGGGGGGATAATTCCTAGCTCTACCAGGTACTCAAAGTTCAAAACACTGTGATCACTCATTCCCAAGGGCGCTTCCATCTTGACTTCCCTTATATCCCACTCATTTAGGGTAAATATCAAATCAAGCATTGCTGGTTCATCCTCTCCTCTCATTCTTGTTGGATCCTTGACGTGCTGGCTTAGAAAGTTTCTTGTTGCCACGTCCAGCAGCTTAGCTCTCCATGTTTCTGGTCCTCCATGCGGGTCTCTGTTCTCCCAATCTATCTTCCCATGGTAGACGTCTTCCATGATTAGTAGTCCAGATCCATTCCTGCTAGCAACAGAAGCTGCTCTCTCCATTATGTTAATGGTGGCCATATTGTTTCTATCATATTCCTGTCTGGGTCTTTTGTCATTTGGTGGTGGATTATATACGACTACGACTATAATTTTTTGCCCTCCAGTTGTTATTGTTCCTATTATGTAGTCACTGAAACCTTCACATCCCTGAACAACCAACTCCTCGAAATCCTAGCCTTTTCTTACCAGCTACACCAGCTACTTACCAGCTACACCACCCCCACCTCTTCCTTCTCTCTCTTTCCTCATAACATAATAGTCCTGTGGGAACACTGCATTTGTTATTGGTTTCGTCAGCTTTGTTTCTGTGAGAGCTATTATGTCTGGGTTTTCCTCTAGTACCCATTCTCCAAGTTCATTTGCTTTATTTGTAATACCGTCTATGTTAGCGTACATTGCCTTGAGGCTCACTTTCTTCTGTTCCTTCTCAAATCTTCTCCTTGGTAATTGTTCTGCTGGTGGAGGAAGCTGTGCCATGGGTGTGAGGATTTGTGAGGTGGATACCAGGGTTGAAGAGGATACTGGGATGAGGAGTGGGGGGTCAAGTGAAGAGGGAAGGACAGAGAGGGAATGGGGTGAACGGGGCGGGAGGACAGGAAGGAAAGGGGGGGTTTTCTATACAGAGTGTGTGTGTGTGCGTGCGTGTGTGTGTGTGTGTGTGTGTGTGTGTGTGTGTGTGTGTGTGTGTGTGTTTTATCCTTATATTTACTATATGTATCTGAAGAATCGAGTTATTAGCTCTTGGACCCCGCCTATCAAATAAATGTATTTATCCTCTTTTATATCTACTACATCTATTTCTCTCTAACTAACACACACACAAACACACACACACACACACACACACACACACACACACACACACACACACACACACACACACACACACACACACACACACACACACACACACACACACACACACACACACACACACACACACACACACACACACACACACACACACACACACACACACACACACACACACACACACACACACACACACACACACACACACACACACACACACACACACACACACACACACACACACACACACACACACACACACACACACACACACACACACACACACACACACACACACACACACACACACACACACACACACACACACACACACACACACACACACACACACACACACACACACACACACACACACACACACACACACACACACACACACACACACAAACTGGAGGCCTAGCGTCTAAATTGAGAGAGTTCGATGGGTATAATCCTAATGGTCCCCGATCGAATCCCGGTTGATGCAATAGCAAATCGAAAGATATTCTTTAACCTGATTCGACTGTTAACCTAGCACAAAAGTATCCATCAATGTATCCATCTATCTATCTACTTATATCTGTCAATCCATCAATCTATCTTCCCATTAAACCAACCATTTATCATTATTTACATCTATCTATCCATGTATCCGTCCATCAACTTATCTTTCTATCCATCCATACAGTCATCTGTCTTTCCGTCCATCAACTCATCTATGCATCCGTCTATCCGTCAATCGTGTGTACTATTGTCATGACCGACAGACACGTGAAGCTATATGTTTATGTGTACCTGTAATTAAACTGACATGTGTACGGTAATTATCTGTATGTGTCCATTTTAAAGGTACATATTAGTGAATGTTTATTTATGTAAATTGATTGACATATGTACGTATGCGCGCGTTTAGTGTTACTATAATTTATATGGTTAACATGTATACGTTTGAATGACATAGTTTCCCATTATTGTCACATTTTTTGTTACTGTTTCGCTGTTCACTCTCACTCTCTGACCCCCGTCGACTAATTGTGCTCACGTGTGTTTGTTCAAGGTACGGTAACCATTGGCTTTTTACCCAATAATTTGCAACTATTTGCAAACAAACATTTCTAAAGAACATCTATGTTTCTGATAAATATTCTTTTTCCTAACATACAAGTCAATCACACAGTACCTAACCTCAGTCAGAAACACTTTTCTTACTATCTCTCACAACGTCTTTTGCATATATATCCTATCTTAATCAATTTATAATTTAAATTCATAACTGGCAACCCTCTTTCAGCGCCTTCAAGGCCACCAAACATCATTCCTTTCCATTAACCTCGCCCGAATTATCCTTTGCACCAATACACACACTAGAGGGCTTTATAGCTGAGTGGACAGCGCTCTCGATTCGTAATCCTAGGGTCAAAGTTCGATCCCCCGGTGATGGCGCAAACGAAAATCAGCAGAGTTTCATTCATTCTGATGCTCCTCTTACCTAGCAGTACATAGGTACTTGGGCATTAGACACCTGTTACGGGCTGCTTCCTGGGTGTGTGTATGTGGAATTTTTTTTTATTAGCTAGTAAAAATTGATTGATTCACAGTTGAGAGGCGGCCGAAAGAACAGAGTTCAACCCTCGCAAGAACAACGAGGTGAATACAACTAGATAAATACTAACTAACCACGATCTCGTATAATCTACTACACACGCTACAACCTCCCCCCCCCCCCACCTCCCCCCACTCCCTAAATCACTCTACCTAAGTCATTAAAAATATAAAACAAATCAATTAATACACCAAAAATACTATCTATAAATAAAGGAACCAAATTTTAAACATACAGCGACTCCAGCGTGGTCTAGTCGGAGGAGAACGTGTTCTCATCTGGATAGATTGCGATCGAGCCTGTCGGAACGGTTGTGTAACTGCAGGGCATAAATATTTGTGTGTCCCCTCCTGTAGCTGCCTCTGTTTCGACAGGTTCCCTGGATAGCTGGAATTGGCCTGGCCCTAGGAAAGTGGGGAAGGGGTGAAATCCGTTGGGCCCACGGATGGATACCTTGGATCCATAGACCTAGGGTAGGTCTAATCACCTGGGATTCGAACCCACGGTAGGAATAAGGGAGGAGATTTGGGGGAGGAGGGACACAAATGGTTCCTGGAACCAAACCTCACATAAATCCGGATACTCACACACACACCCTTATCCGAACATTCACAGGGACACTCAACACACACATCCATAGACTGTGATAAGGGAGACCATCTGAGGGGACACAGATGGCCTCCTGAAACCACAGATGTAACCGGACACATAATCATCCGGACACTCACAGGGACACCCACACTCACCCGGACACTCACAGTGACACTCAAACTCACACACTGACACACACCCATAGACACAAACTGTGATAAGGGAGACCATCTGAGGGGACACAAATGGCCTCCTGGACCCACAGGGTCCATATCCATACAGATCAATATATAAATATACATATATATTTGTATATATGTTTATATAATTTATATAATATTTTTATTTATATTTATATTATAATATAATATTTATATAATTTTATATATTTTATTTATTTATTTAAACAATTTAAATATTTTAAATAAATAAATTTTAAATATTTATTTACTTAAAAATAATAAATTTTATTTATTTAAATATATCATTTTTATCGTATATATAATAAATTAATAACAATAAACTGAAAATTCACAAAAACGTGGAAAAACGGGAAAATATTGCCTAATTCGATGATAAATAAATAATTTTTATGTTTAAATAAATAAAGGAAAAGGGGGAAAATAAACAAAAAAAAATAAATAAAGGAAAAGGAGGAAAAATAAACGTCAAAATATTGCTAAATTCGATGATTTTTAGTACAAAATGCAAGAAAACTTGCTAAAAAATGCAATATTATGCGAAATTCTGAGATTTGAAGGCCAAATCACATATCGTGAGAAAACATGAAGTCGTATCGAAATATTGGTAAAACGAATATATTTACGTAAAATCACACTACATGAAAAACGTGAAAAAAGTCACTATATTACCAAATTTGAGGATTTTAACTTCAGATTATAAGTCGAGGTTTCGTATTACTTAGATCCTAGAAATGACATATTGAAATGTTGTTTCCAATACAAATGATAAAAATTAATGTGTTTTCATTAGAATTTACTAAAATGTTTCAGATTTTATGTTTATATTACCAATGGAAGATGTACACGTAAAACCGCTCTAATCCGGCTGAAACGTCGATATATGCAATAAAAACAGAACTTCTCCCCTTTTAAATATCTTACTCAGTATCTTAACGGGAAACAAATAGTTGATTGAAAATGAAGTATTTATGGTTAATTTCTAACCAATTATATGTTAGCATCATTTTTATCGTATATTTAATGAATTAATACCAATAAACAGAAAATTCACAAAAACGTGCAAAAACGGCAAAATATGGCCTAATTTGATGATAATGGCCTAATTCGGTGATGCAGAGGCTCAAGAGAGTGATGCAGAGGCTCAAGAGAGGGATGCTGGGGCTCAAGAGAGTGATGGAGAGGCTCAAGAGAGTGATTCAGAGGTTTACGAGAGTGATGCAGAGGCTTAAGAGAGTGATGCAGAGGCTTAAAAGAGGGATTCAGAGGCTCAAGAGAGGGATGCAGAGGCACAAGAGAGGGATGAATAGGCTCAAGAGAGGGATGCAGAGGCTCAGGAAAGGGATGCAGAGGCTAAAGTGAGGGATGCAGAGGCACAAGAGAAAGATGCAGAGGCACTTGAGAGTGATGCAGAGGCCCAAGAGAAAGATGCAGAGGCACTTGAGATTGATGCAGAGGCTCAAGAGAGGGATGCAGAGGCTTAAAAGAGTAATGCAAAGGCTCAAGAGAGGGATGCAGAGGCTCAATAGAATGATGCAGAGGCTCAAGAGAGTGATGCAGAGGATGAAGAGAGTGATGCAGAGGCTCAAGAGAGAGATGCAGAGGCTTAAGAGAGTGATGCAGAGGCTCAAGAGAGTGATGCATGGGCTCAAGAGAATGATGTAGAGGGTTAAGAGAGGGATGTAGAGGTTGAAGAGAATGATGCAGAGGCTCAAGAGAGTGATGCAGAGGATCAAGAGAGGGATGCAGAGGTTTAAGAGAGTGATGCAGAGGCTCAAGAGAGTGATGCAGAGGCTCAAGAGAGTGGCGCAGAGGCTCGAAAGAGTGATGCAGAGGCTCAAGAGAGGGATGCAGAGGCTCAAGAGAGTGATGCAGAGGCTAATTAGAGGGATGCAGAGGCTCAAGAGAGTGATGCAGAGGATTTAGAGAGGGATGCAGAGGCTCAAGAGAATGATGCAGAGGCTAAAGAGAGTGCTGCAAAAGGCTCAAGAGAGTGATGCAGAGGATCAAGAGAGTGATGCTGAGGCTCCAGAGAGGGATTTAGAGGCTGAAGAGAGTGATGCAGAGGCTCAAGAGAAAAAGGCAGAGGCTTAAGAGAGTTATGCAGAGGCTCAAGAGAGTGATGCAGAGGCTCAAGAGAATGATGTAGAGGCTTAAGAGAGGGATGCAGAGGCTCAAGAGAATGATGCAGAGGCTCAAGAGAGTGATGCAGAGGATCAAGAAAGTGTGATGCAGAGGCTCAAAAGAGTGATGCAGAGGCTCAAGAGAGTGATGCAGACGATCAAGAGAGTGTGATGCAGAGGCTCAAAAGAGTGATGCAGAGGCTCAAGAGAGTGATGCAGACGATCAAGAGAGTGATGCAGAGGATAAAGAGAGTGATGCAGAGGATCAAGAGAGGGAAGCAGAGGCTTATGAGAGTAATGAAGAGGCTGAAGAGAGTGATGCAGAGGATCTAGAGAGTGATGCAGAGGCTTAAGAGAGTGATGCAGAGGCTTATGAGAGAGATGCAGAGGCTCAAGAGAGGGAAGCAGAGGCTCAAGAGAGTTATTCAGAGGCTTACGAGAGTGATGCAGAGGTTCAAGAGAGTTATGCAGAGGCCTCAAGAGAGGGATTCAGAGGCTTAAGAGAGTGATGCAGAGGCTGAAGAGAATAATGCAGAGGCTCAAAAAAGGGATGAAGAGGCTAAAGAGAGTCATGCAGAGGCTCAAGAGAGGGCTGCAGAGGCTAAAGAGAGTGATGTAGAGGCTCAAGAGAGTGATGCAGAGGCTCAAGAGAGTGATGCAGACGATCAAGAGAGTGATGCAGAGGCTCAAGAGAGTGATGCAGAGGATCAAGAGAGTGATGCAGAGGATTAAGAAAGGGATGCAGAGGCTCAAGAGAGGGATGCAGAGGATCAAGAGAGTGATTGAGAGGCTTACGAGAGTGATGCAGGGGATCAAGAGAGTGATGCAGAGGCTCGAGAGAGTTATGCAGAGGCCCCAAGAGAGGGATTCAGAGGCTTAAGACAGTGACACAAAAGCTGAAGAGAGTGTTGCAGAGGCTCAAGAGATGGTTGAAGAGAAATAGTGAGATGGTTGAAATAATACGAAACCTCGCTTTATGATTTGAAGCTAAAATCCTCATATATGGTAAAATAATGATCTTTTTCACGTTTTTCATGTAGTTTGATATTATGTAAATATATTCATTTTTACCAATATTTTGATACTATTTCATGTAGTATCACGATATGTGATTTGGCCTTCAAATCTCAGAATTTCGAATAATATTGCATTTTAAGCAAGTTTTCTTGCATTTTGTTGCGTACGAAAAATCATCGAATTTAGTAAAATTTTGACGTTTATCATTTTCTTTTCCTTTATGTGATTTAAACAAAATATCATCGAATTAGGCAATATTTTGATGTTTTTCCACGTTTTTGTGAATTTTCAGTCTATGGGTATTAATTCATTATATATACGATAAAAACGATGCAAAACATAATTGATTAGATAATAACCTTAAATACTTCATTTTCAATCATCTATTTGTTTTTCGTTAAAATACTGAGTAAGATATTGAAAAGGGGAGAAGTTAGGTTTTTATTGCATATATCGACGTTTCAGCCGGATTAGAGCGGTTTTACGTGTACATCTTCCATCGGTAATATAAACGGAAAATCAGGAACATTTTAGTTAATTCTAATGAAAACACATTGTTTTTTATCATTTGTATTGGAAACAACATTGTCATATGTCTTTTCTTGGAGCTAAATAATACGAAACCTCACTCTATGATTTGAAGTTAAAATCCTCAAATATGGTAACATAATGACTTTTTCACGTTAATCATGTAGTTTGATATTACGTAAATATATTCATTTTTACCAATATTTCGATACTATTTCATGTAGTATCACGATATGTGATTTGGCTTTCAAATCTCAGAATTTCGAATAATGTTGCATTTTAAGCAAGTTTTCTTGCATTTTGTTTCGTACGAAAAATCATCGAATTTAGCAATATTTTGACGTTTATCATCCCCTTTTCCTTTATGTGATTTAAACAAAATATCATCGAATTAGGCAATATTTTGCCGTTTTTCCACGTTTTTGTGAATTTTCAGTTTATTGGTATTAATTCATTATATATACGATAAAAATGATGCAAACACATAATTGATTAGATAATAACCTTAAGTACTTCATTTTCAATCAACTATTTGTTTCTCGTAAAATACTGAGTAAGATATTGAAAAGGGAAGAAGTTCTGTTTTTATTGCATATATCGACATTTCAGCCGGAATAGAGCGGTTTTCGTGTACATCTTCCAACGGTAATATAAACGGAAAATCAGGAACATTTTAGTTAATTCTAATGAAAACACATTGATTTTTATCATTTGTATTGGAAACAACATTGTCATATGTCTTTTCTTGGATCTAAATAATACGAAGCCTCGCTCTATGATTTGAAGTTAAAATCCTCAAATATGGTTAAATAGTGACTTTTTTCACGTTTTCATGTAGTTTGATATTACGTAAATATATTCATTTTTACCAATATTTCGATACTATTTCATGTAGTATCACGATATGTTGTCGGAAAATCCGACACCATTTAATAATCATACAGATAATAGCTGTATTGTATAAACAAGTTACCCATAGAAAACGTAACTTGTAATGGAATTACCGTTTAAAGAAAACGGGATATCATCACCACATACTATTATAATTCACCAGCTATTTTGCTGGGAATTATTCTTAAATACATTAGTCTTTGGACTTTACCATCATAAAAACATCTTATATAAATTAACTTAATTATCAATATTAAAGTAGAGTAAATGTGACCCTTCTATCACTTTCCGTCATCTGGACAATGTAAGCCAGGCGTGAGAGTGAGGAAGGGGCAGCCATTGTTGTGTCACATCCGAGACGCGTGGAGCAAATTCGGCTCCTATCATATCTGGACAATGTCGGCCAGGCGTCAATAGTATGGAGTGTTAGATGCAGCCATTGTTATACTAGACCAGAGGCTCACGGGAGCAAATGCGGCTCCTGTTAATTTTACTTGGACGTAGTGTTATGGAAACCAAGGGTGTACCATTTTCAACACGCTGTCAACAAATCAAGTTAAGTGTTCTTTCCGAAACCCGTTTATTTTCATTTATGGCCATTAATGTCTTTATATAGGGTGACCCGGTTATAGCACGTGGGAGCCTCAAACTAAAGGTAATTAAGCCAGGTCTTTAATGTTCCATGTACAGTTTTCTCTGAAATACTTGTCATATATAGAATCTGGCTTTACAGCTAGCGCCCTTTTGACAGGTCAAGACGAGGAAGCATATGCTTTGTGCATCAGTTACTGGGTGATGGAAGCTACCTCAAAGAGGATAATTTGGTGTCTACACCCTAGTTATACCTGGTGGACTAACCTGCTGTACTATAAGATAAGGAACCTTTTCAATGTATGTAGTCTAATTCTGTAGTTTGATTGGCTGCATATATATAAACTAATAAACCCCCCCTAATGTGTAGAGGATCGATTTGTGAGATTATGAGATTATTGCAGAAATACAGTCCACTTATCATTATACAAATTGCTATCGAAGTATATAAATTAATGTAAATATAAATTCATATAAATTAAATAAATATAAATCTCACAGGTCGGTTCCCACATTATTTGGTCATCTTCGAACCGGATGACGGATTATTTGATCCTTTGAACCCACATTTGGTCATCTTAGTACCGGATGAACCAGTTAACCAGTGGATTCATTAAATATCTAGTGCAGTGTGATTTAAACAAAGCCAGCAGTCAAGACGGCGGCGTTGCCTCGAACGAGTTCACGAGCCCCGCTCAGTTCAGATCAGCCTTAGTCAGCGGTTTCATGTACACCCACAGATTTGGTGGCGTGTTATTCTGTGAAATGACAGTGCTAATATAGAAGCCAGCCAAATTAGTGACTGTGTCTTCGCGTTATTGTTCACGGATTTCGTGGTGTTACATTTCGCGAGAGATTATCTACGAATTTTGTGGACTTTATTTCGCGAGGTCACTAATAATATTTAATACTTCTTGATAACATTAGAAGTTTCATAGAGGCTAATTAAGAGGCTATTGTCAATAATTGTGTATATTATTTCTCCAAAATAGAGAATTATTTAATATAAGTTGCACTAGTGATCACAGTATAATATTTACTAATTGCCAACCCACAACAGGGTAGGATTTGACTAGTTGAACTATTATTGCTCATCCTAGTCCCATTATTACCATAGTCAGTTGTACTATATTGATTAACCTAACACCATTAATGAATGGTCCAGACCCTATTTTGGGTGTAATTTTTATCAACTCGAGTTGAGTTGTATATATAATAATTTGCTTATGATCATTACACCTTTGAGTGATTAATTAGTGTCTCTACCATCCTAGGGTGATGTAGAAGAGCTAACCTAAAGGTACTTCCAGTGACACTGGTTTATCACTCAAATCATTAGTGTGGATGATTGTATATATATAATGTGTATTAATTTTAAGTGCTAACCTCTAGTAGAGGTAGGATTATTGCCTAGTGAGTGCAGAATTTACCCTAGGCTACCATCAGTGCTTGTTCAGTATTATGAGCAGCCCAAGTACAAGTCCCACAAGGCTTCACCAACGAGCCAGTATGGATAATGCAGGGAGAATGAAAAGAACCCTTGCAGGTCTTAAAGGCCACTTAACAAGACAGATCAAGAAATGTGAAGATTTGTCACAACAATCTCAAGTTGATTATGCTGACCTGGAAAGCTATTATCAAGCAGCTGCAGGTAAATTTGAGCAAATCAAATGCCAAATGGCTGTCCTTGTGGGGACAGACTACTACCATCAATTCATCGGTAGCCCTACCAAATATCAGGGTATAACCATGTTAAACTCTGCAGGAGGTAAATTACTCTCAGGCCCAGTATCAAGCCTGAGGAGACCTATGCCTGCAGATAAACAATACCAATAGAAATCTAAATTTGTCAGCTGATTATATTTCTCCAGTAGCATTATACTAAGGAGATTACAGCTGACTATACCAACAGAGGTTGATGTTAGTATCATCATTTAAAGCTGAAGATGAGTTCATGAGGCCTCAGTGGCAAATCAGTGAACAGTAGCTTCAACAGCTACAAGTCACTGCGACCAATGTCACTGAACCCACTGCAGTCTCAGAACTATACTTTACTTTAATGATGAGCTATTCAATCTTCTGAATCAATTAACTAAATTAAACCCCAATAAATCTGATGACTGATTTCATACATTTATTATTTAATCAAGATGTATTCCATGGGCCTCAGTGTTTATATATCAGTGACCAGTTACCTGAAGAAACTTCAAGTTATATCTAATGTCACTGATCTCACTGCAGTCCCTGAATCATACTTGACTGTAGTACTTGGTCACATCCAGTCTTCTGGGTTAAATAATATGTAATAAGGCTTGAATATTAGCCTTTCAAGAGTTGACAGGGAAATGAAATTGCATTAGACTTCTAACCCCTGCAACTCTAGTACGGGACATCCGTCCTGTACGAACAGACGCACAAATGTGTGATTACTAACTACTAACATCAAATTAATCTAATAATTCGAAGGAGGAGTATCGGTGTTCGTCTGTTCTAAATAGGACTTCGACCCGTGAGCAGCCCCCTGGGGAATTATGTCGGAAAATCCGACACCATTTAATAATCATACAGATAATAGCTGTATTGTATAAACAAGTTACCCATAGAAAACGTAACTTGTAATGGAATTACCGTTTAAAGAAAACGGGATATCATCACCACATACTATTATAATTCACCAGCTATTTTGCTGGGAATTATTCTTAAATACATTAGTCTTTGGACTTTACCATCATAAAAACATCTTATATAAATTAACTTAATTATCAATATTAAAGTAGAGTAAATGTGACCCTTCTATCACTTTCCGTCATCTGGACAATGTAAGCCAGGCGTGAGAGTGAGGAAGGGGCAGCCATTGTTGTGTCACATCCGAGACGCATGGAGCAAATTCGGCTCCTATCATATCTGGACAATGTCGGCCAGGCGTCAATAGTATGGAGTGTTAGATGCAGCCATTGTTATACTAGACCAGAGGCTCACGGGAGCAAATGCGGCTCCTGTTAATTTTACTTGGACGTAGTGTTATGGAAACCAAGGGTGTACCATTTTCAACACGCTGTCAACAAATCAAGTTAAGTGTTCTTTCCGAAACCCGTTTATTTTCATTTATGGCCATTAATGTCTTTATATAGGGTGACCCGGTTATAGCACGTGGGAGCCTCAAACTAAAGGTAATTAAGCCAGGTCTTTAATGTTCCATGTACAGTTTTCTCTGAAATACTTGTCATATATAGAATCTGGCTTTACAGCTAGCGCCCTTTTGACAGGTCAAGACGAGGAAGCATATGCTTTGTGCATCAGTTACTGGGTGATGGAAGCTACCTCAAAGAGGATAATTTGGTGTCTACACCCTAGTTATACCTGGTGGACTAACCTGCTGTACTATAAGATAAGGAACCTTTTCAATGTATGTAGTCTAATTCTGTAGTTTGATTGGCTGCATATATATAAACTAATAAACCCCCCCTAATGTGTAGAGGATCGATTTGTGAGATTATGAGATTATTGCAGAAATACAGTCCACTTATCATTATACAAATTGCTATCGAAGTATATAAATTAATGTAAATATAAATTCATATAAATTAAATAAATATAAATCTCACAGGTCGGTTCCCACATTATTTGGTCATCTTCGAACCGGATGACGGATTATTTGATCCTTTGAACCCACATATGTGATTTGGCCTTCAAATCTCAGAATTTCGCATAATATTGCATTTTAAGCAAGTTTTTTTGCCTTTTGTTTCGTACTAAAAATCATCGAATTTAGCAATATTTTGACGCTTATCATCCCCTTTTCCTTTATGTGATTTAAACATAATATCATCGAATTAGGCAATATTTTGCCGTTTTTCCACGTTTTTGTGAATTTTCAATTTATTGGTATTAATTCATTATATATACGATAAAAATGATGCAAACACATAATTGATTAGATAATAACCTTAAATACTTCATTTTGAATCAACTATTTGTTTCTCGTTAAAATACTGAGTAAGATATTTAAAAGGGAAGAAGTTCTGTTTTTATTGCATATATCGACGTTTCAGCCGGAATAGAGCGGTTTTCGTGTACATCTTCAATCGGTAGTATAAACGGAAAATCAGGAACATTTTAGTTAATTCTAATGAAAACACATTGATTTTTATCATTTGTATAAAACCATATTTGAGGATTTTAACTTCATATGTTAGAGCGAGGTTTCGTATTATTTAGATCCTAGAAAAGACATATGACAATGTTGTTTCCAATACAAATGATAAAAATCAATGTGTTTTCAATAGAATTAACTAAAATGTTCCTGATTTTCCGTTTATATTACCGATGGAAGATTTACACAAAAACCGCATCTATTCCGGCTGAAACGTCGATATATGCAATAAAAACAGAACTTCTTCCCTTTTCAATATCTTACTCAGTATTTTAACGAGAAACAAATAGTTGATTCAAAATGAAGTATTTAAGGTTATTATCTAATCAATTATGTGTTTGCATCATTTTTATCGTATATATAATGAATTAATGAATTAATACCAATAAATTGAAAATTCACAAAAACGTGGAAAAACGGCAAAATATTGCCTAATTCGATGATATTATGTTTAAATCACATAAAGGAAAAGGCATGATAAACGTCAAAATATTCATAAATTTGATGATTTTTCGTACGAAACAAAATGCAAGAAAACTTGCTTAAAATGCAATATTATGCGAAATTCTGATATTTGAAGGCCAAATCACATATCGTGATACAACATGAAATAGTATCGAAATATTGGTAAAAATGAATATATTTACGTAATATCAAACTACATGAAAAACGTGAAAAAAGTCACTATTTAACCATATTTGAGGATTTTAACTTCAAATCATAGAGCGAGGTTTCGTATTATTTAGATCCAAGAAAAGACATATGACAATGTTGTTTCCAATACAAATGATAAAAATCAATGTGTTTTCATTAGAATTAACTAAAATGTTCCTTATTTTCCGTTTATATTACCGTAGGAAGATGTACACGAAAACCGCTCTATTCCGGCTGAAACGTCGATATATGCAATAAAAACAGAACTTCTTCCCTTTTAAATATCTTACTCAGTATTTTACGAGAAACAAATAGTTGATTGAAAATGAAGTATTTAAGGTTATTATCTAATCAATTATGTGTTTGCATCATTTTTATCGTATATATAATGAATTAATACCCATAGACTGAAAATTCACAAAAACGTGGAAAAATTGCAAAATGTTGCCTAATTCGATGATATTTTGTTTAAATCACACCAAGGAAAAGGAGATGATAAACGTCAAAATATTGCTAAATTCGATGATTTTTCGTACAAAACAAAATGCAAGAAACTTGCTTAAAATGCAATATTATGCGAAATTCTGAGATTTGAAGGCCAAATCACATATCGTGATACTACATGAAATAGTATCGAAATATTGGTAAAAATGAATATATTTACTTAATATCAAACTACATGAAAAACGTGAAAAAGTCACTATTTTACCATATTTGAGGATTTTAACTTCAAATCATAGAGCAAGGTTTCGTATTATTTAGATAAAAGAAAAGACATATGACAATGTTGTTTCCAATACAAATGATAAAAACTAATATGTTTTCATTAGAATTAACTAAAATGTTCCTGATTTTCCGTTTATATTGCCGATGGAAGATGTATTCGTAAACCGCTCTAAATCCGGATGAAACGTCGATATATGCAATAAAAACCGAAGTTCTCCCCTTTTCAATATCCTACTCAGTATTTTAACGAGAAACAAATGGTTGATTGAAAATGAAGTATTTAAGGTTAATTTCTAATCAATTATGTGTTTGCATCATTTTTATCGTATATATAATGAATTAATACAAATAAACTGAAAAATCACAAAAACGTGGAAAAACGGCAAAATATTGCCTAATTCGATGATATTTTGTTTAAATCACATAAAGGAAAAGGGGATGATAAACGTCAAAATATTGCTAAATTCGATGATTTTTCGTACGATACAAAATGCAAGAAAACTTGCTTAAAATGCAATATTATGCGAAATTCTGAGATTTGAAGGCCAATTCACATATCGTGATACTACATGAAATAGTATCGAAATATTGGTAAAAATGAATATATTTACGTAATATCAAACAACATGATTAACGTGAAAAACTCACTATTTTACCATATATTAGGATTTTAACTTCAAATCATAGAGCGAGGTTTCGTATTATTTAGATCCAAGAAAAGACATTTGACAATGTTGTTTCCAATAAAAACGATAAAAATCAATGTGTTTTCAATAGAATTAACTAAAATATTCCTGATTTTCCGTTTATATTACCGATGGAAGATGTACACGAAAACATCTCTATTCCGGCTGAAAAGTCGATATATGCAATAAAAACAGAACTTCTCCCCTTTTCAATATCCTACTCAGTATTTTAACGAGAAACAAATGGTTGATTGAAAATGAAGTATTTAAAATTAATTTCTAATCAATTATGTGTTTGCTTCATTTTTATCGTATATATAATGAATTAATACCTATAGACTGAAAATTCACAAAAACGTGGAAAAATGGCAAAATATTGCCTAATTCGATGATATTTTGTTTAAATCACACAAAGGAAAAGGAGATGATAAACGTCAAAATATTGCTAAATTCGATGATTTTTCGTACGAAACAAAATGCAAGAAAACTTGCTTAAAATGCAATATTATGCGAAATTCTGAGATTTGAAGGCCAAATCACATATCGTGATACTACATGAAATAGTATCGAAATATTGGTAAAAATGAATATATTTACGTAATATCAAACTACATGATTAACGTGAAAAAGTCACTATTTTACCATATTTGAGGATTTTAACTTCAAATCATAAAGCGAGGTTTCGTATTATTTAGATCCAAGAAAAGACATATGACAATGTTGTTTCCAATACAAATGATAAAAAACAATGTGTTTTCATTAGATTTAACTAAAATGTTTTTGATTATCGGTTTATATTACCGATGGAAGATGTACACGTAAAACCGCTCTAATCCGGATGAAACGTCGATATATGCAATAAAAACCGAAGTTCTCCCCTTTTCAATATCCTACTCAGTATTTTACGAGAAACAAATGGTTGATTGAAAATGAAGTATTTAAAATTAATTTCTAATCAATTATGTGTTTGCTTCATTTTTATCGTATATATAATGACTTAATACCCATAGACTGAAAATTCACAAAAACGTGGAAAAATGGCAGAATATTGCCTAATTTGATGATATTTTGTTTAAATCACATAAAGGAAAAGGGGATGATAAACGTCAAAATATTGCTAAATTCGATGATTTTTCGTACGAAACAAAATGCAAGAAAACTTGCTTAAAATGCAATATTATGCGAAATTCTGAGATTTGAAGGCCAAATCACATACCGTGATACTACATGAAATATTATCGAAATATTTTTAAAAATGAATATATTTACGTAATATCAAACTACATGATTAACGTGAAAAAGTCGCTATTTTACCATATTTGAGGATTTTAACTTCTAATCATAGAGCGAGGTTTCGTATTATTTAGATCCAAGAAAAGACATATGACAATGTTGTTTCCAATACAAATGATAAAAAACAATGTGTTTTCATTAGAATTAACTAAAATGTTCTTGATTTTCCGTTTATATTACCGATGGAAGATGTACACGTAAAACCGCTCTAATCCGGCTGAAACGTCGATATATGCAATAAAAACTGAACTTCTCCCCTTTTCAATAACGTACTCAGTATTTTAACGAGAAACAAATGGTTGATTGAAAATGAAGTATTTAAGGTTAATTTCTAATCAATTATGTGTTTGCATCATTTTTATCGTATATTTAATGAATTAATAACAATAAACTGAAAATTCACAAAAACGTGGAAAACGGCAAAATATTGCCTAATTCAATGATATTATGTTTAAATCACATAAAGGAAAACGGCATGATAAACGTCAAAATATTCCTAAATTTGATGATTTTTCGTACGAAACAAAATGCAAGAAAACTTGCTTAAAATGCAATATTATGCGAAATTCTGAGATTTGAAGGCCTAATCACATATAAAGATACTACATGAAATAGTATCGAAATATTGGTAAAAATGAATATATTTACGTAATATCAAACTATATGAAAAACGTGAAAAAGTCACTATTTAACCATATATGGGGATTTTTACTTCATATCATACAGCGAGGTTTCGTATTATTTAGATCCATGAAAAGACATATGACAGTGTTGTTTCCAATACAAATGATAAAAATCAATGTGTTTTCATTAGAATTAACTAAAATATTCCTGATTTTCCGTTTATATTACCGATGGAAGATGTAAACGAAAACCGCTCTATTCCGGCTGAAACGTCGATATATGCAATAAAAACAGAACTTCTTCCCTTTTCAATATCTTACTCAGTATTTTAACGAGAAACAAATAGTTGATTCAAAATGAAGTATTTAAGGTTATTATCTAATCAATTATGTGTTTGCATCATTTTTATCGTATATATAATGAATTAATACCAATAAACTGCAAATTCACAAAAACGTTGAAAAACGGCAAAATATTGCCAAATTCGATGATATTTTGTTTAAATCACAAAGGAAAAGGGGATGATAAACGTGAAATATTGCTAAATTCGATGATTTTTCGTACAAAACAAAATGCAAGAAAACTTGCTTAAAATGCAATATTATGCGAAATTCTGAGATTTGAAGGCCTAATCACATATCGTGATACTATATGAAATAGTATCGAAATATTGGAAAAAATGAATATATTTACGTAATATCAAACTACATGATTAACGTGAAAAAGTCCTTTTTTTACCATATTGAGGATTTTAACTTCAAGTCATAGAGCGAGGTTTCGTATTATTTAGATCCAAGAGAAGACATATGACAATGTTGTTTCCAATACAAATGATAAAAAACAATGTGTTTTCATTAGAATTAATAAAAATGTTCTTGATTTTCCGTTTATATTACCGATGGAAGATGTACACGTAAAACCGCTCTAATCCGGCTGAAACGTCGATATATGCAATAAAAACCGAACTTCTCCATTTTTCAATATCTTACTCAGTATTTTAACGAGAAACAAATAGATAATATAAAATGAAGTGTTTAAGGCTATTATCTAATCAATTATGTGTTTGCATCATTTTTATCGTATATATAATGAATTAATACCCATAGACTGAAAATTCACAAAAACGTGGAAAAACGGCAAAATATTGCCTATTTTGATGATATTTTGTTTAAATCACATAAAGGAAAAGGAGATGATAAACGTCAAAATATTGCTAAATTCGATGATTTTTCGTACGAAACAAAATGCAAGAAAACTTGTTTAAAATGCAATATTATGCGAAATTCTGAGATTTGAAGGCCAAATCACATATCGTGATACTACATGAAATAGTATCGAAATATTGATAAAAATGAATATATTTACGTAATATCAAACTACATGATTAAGGTGAAAAAGTTACCATATTAGAGTATTTTAACTTGAAATCATAGAGCGAGGTTTCGTATTATTTAGATCCAAGAAAAGACATATGACAATGTGGTTTCCAATACAAATGATAAAAAACAATGTGTTTTCATTAGAATTAACTAAAATGTTCTTGATTTTCCGTTTATATTACCGATGGAAGATGTACACGAAAACCGCTCTATTCCGGCTGAAACGTCGATATATGCAATAAAAACAGAACTTCTTCCCTTTTCAATATCGCCCAAACCCCCCTGCAGTTTTCAAAGTATCCCAAATATCCCAAATTCGACTCTTGAGCCATATTTTTAAGCCAAATTCTGGCTCTCTGCACGTATTCGCAGTTTTAAATTACGACTTTTTATACCAAAATATGCCAATTACTGAATGCGCCGATGAGTTACATTTTGCCCAAACCCTCCCTGCAGTTTTCAAAAAATCCCAAACATCCAAAATACGACCCTTGAGGCATAATTTGGAGCCAAGCTCTGGCTTTCTGCACGTATTCGCAGTATGAAATTACGACTTTTTATACCGAAAATAAGCCAGTTACTGAAAGCAGCGATGGATAACATTTTGCAAAGCCCTCCTTGCAGTTTTCAAATATCCAAAACATCTCAAATTCGACTATTGAGCTATATTTTGGAGCCAAATTCTGGCTCTCTGCACGTATTCGCAGTTTGAAATTACGAATTTTTATACAGAAAAAATGCCAATTACTGAAAGCGGCGATGGATCACAGTTTGCCCAAACCCTCTCTGCAGTTTTCAAAATATCCCAAAAATCCCAAATTCGACCCTTGAACAATATTTTGGAGCCAAATTCTGGCTCTCTGCACGTATTCGCAGTTTGAAATTACGACTTTTTATACCGAATATATGCCAGTTACTGGGATCAGCGATGGGTCACATTTTGCCCAAACCCTCTCTGCATTTTTCAAAATATCCCAAACATCCCAAATTCAACCCTTGAACCATATTTTGGAGTCAAATTCTGGCTCTCTGCACGTATTCGCAGTTTGAAATTACGACTTTTTATACCGAAAATATACCAATTACTGAAAGCGACGAGGGGTCACATTTTGCCCAAACCCCTCTGCAGTTTTCGAAATATCCAAAACATCCCAAATACGACCCTTGAGGAATATTTTGGAAAAAATTCTGGCTCTCTGCACGTATTCGCAGAATGAAATTACGACTTTTTATACCGAAAATATACCAGTTATTGAAAGTGGCGATGGATCACATTTTGCCCAAACCCACCCTGCAGTTTTAAAAATATCACAAACATCCCAAATTCGACTCTTGAACCATATTTTGGAGCCAAATTCTGACTCTCTGCACGTATTCGCAGTTTGAAATTACGACTTTTTTTACAGAAAAAATGCCAATTACTGAAAGCGGCGATGGATCACATTTTTCCCAAACCCTCCCTGCAGTTTTCAAAATATCCAAAACATCCCAAATTTGACGCTTGAGCAATATTTTGGAGCAAAATTCTCGCTCTCTGCATGTATTCGCAGTTTGAAATTATGATTTTTATACCGAATATATGCCAATTACTTGGATCAGCGATGGGTCACATTTTGCCCAAACCCTCCCTGCAGTTTTAAAAATATCACAAACATCCAAAATTCGACTCTTGAACCATATTTTGGAGCCAAATTCTGGCTCTCTGAACGTATTCGCAGTTTGAAAATACGACTTTTTATTCAGAAAAAATGCCAATTACTGAAAGCGGCGATGGATCACATTTTGCCCAAACCCTCCCTACAGTTTTCAAAATATCCCAAACATCCCAAATTCGACGCTTGGGCCATATTTTGGCGCTAAATTCTGGCTCTCTGCACGTATTCGCAGATTGAAATTACGACTTTTTATACCAAAAATATGCCAATTACTGAACGCGCCGATGAGTCACATTTTGCCCAAACCCTTCCTGCAGTTTTCAAAATATCCCAAACATCCCAAATTCGACCCTTGAACCGTATTTTGGAGCCAAATTCTGCCTCTCCGCAAGTATTCGCAGTTTGAAATTACGACTTTTTATACCGAATATATGCCAGTTACTGGGATCAGCGATGGGTCACATTTTGCCCAATCCCTCTCTGCATTTTTCAAAATATCCCAAACATCCCAAATTCGACCCTTGAACCATATTTTGGAGCCAAATTCTGGCTCTCTGCACGTATTCGCAGTTTGAAAATACGACTTTTTATACAGAAAAAATGCCAATTACTGAGAGCGGCGATGGATCACATTTTGCAAAAACCCTCCCTGCAGTTTTCAAAATATCCCAAACTTACCAAATTCGACACTTGGGCCATATTAAGGAGCCAAATTCTGGCTCTCTGCATGTATTCGCAGTTTGAAATTACGAATTTTATAACGAAAATATGCCAATTACTGAGAGCAGCGATGGGTCACAGTTTGACCAAACCCACCCTGCAGTTTTGAAAATATTCCAAACATCCCAAATTCGAAGCTTGAGCCATATTTTGGCGCTAAATTCTGGCTCTCTGCACGAATTCGCAGTTTGAAATTACGAATTTTTACACCGAATAAATGGCAATTACTGGGATAAGCGATGGGTCACATTTTGCCCAAACCCTCTCTGCAGTTTTCAAAATATCCCAAACATCCCAAATTCGACCCTTGAACCATATTTTGGAGCCAAATTCTGGCTCTCTGCACGTATTCGAAGTTTGAAATTACGACTTTTTATACCGAAAATATACCAATTACTGAAAGCGACGATAGGTCACATTTTGCCCAAACCCCTCTGCAGTTTTCGAAATATCCAAAACATCCCAAATACGACCCTTGAGGAATATTTTGGAACCAATTTCTGGCTCTCTGCACGTATTCGCAGAATGAAATTAAGACTTTTTATACCGAAAATATGCCAGTTACTGAAAGCGGCGATGGATCACATTTTGCCCAAACCCTCCCTGCAGTTTTAAAAATATCACAAACATCCAAAATTCGACTCTTGAACCATATTTTGGAGCCAAATTCTGGCTCTCTGCACGTATTCGCAGTTTGAAAATACGACTTTTTATACAGAAAAAATGCCAATTACTGAAAGCGGCGATGGATCACATTTTGCCCAAACCCTCCCTGCAGTTTTCAAAATATCCCAAACATCCCAAATTCGACACTTGGGCCATATATAAGAGCCAAATTCTGGCTCTCTGCATGTATTCGCAGTTTGTAATTACGAAATTTATAACGAAAATATGCCAATTACTGAGAGCAGCGATGGGTCACAGTTTTGCCAAACCCACCCTGCAGTTTTGAAAATATTCCAAACATCCCAAATTCGACGCTTGAGCCATATTTTGGCGCTAAATTCTGGCTCTCTGCACGTATTCGCAGGTTGAAATTACGACTTTTTATACCAAAAATATGCCAATTACTGAACGCGCCGATGAGTCACATTTTGCCCAAACCCTTCCTGCAGTTTTCAAAATATCCCAAACATCCCAAATTCGACTATTGAGCCATATTTTGGAGCCAAATTCTGGCTCTCTGCACGTATTCGCAGTTTGAAATTACGAATTTTTATACAGAAAAAATGCCAATTACTGAAAGCGGCGATGGATCACAGTTTGCCCAAACCCTCTCTGCAGTTTTCAAAATATCCCAAAAATCCCAAATTCGACCCTTGAACCGTATTTTGAAACCAAATTCTGCCTCTCCGCAAGTATTCGCAGTTTGAAATTACGACTTTTAATACCGAATATATGCCAGTTACTGGGATCAGCGATGGGTCACATTTTGCCCAAACCCTCTCTGCATTTTTCAAAATATCCCAAACATCCCAAATTCGACCCTTGAACCATATTTTGGAGCCAAATTCTGGCTCTCTGCACGTATTCGAAGTTTGAAATTACGAATTTTTATACCAAAAATATACCAATTACTGAAAGCGACGATGGGTCACATTTTGTCGAAACCCCTCTGCAGTTTTCGAAATATCCAAAATATCCCAAATATGACCCTTGAGGAATATTTTGGAACCAATTTCTGGCTCTCGGCACGTAATCGCAGAATGAAATTACGACTTTTTATACCGAAAATATGCATGTTATTGAAAGTGGCGATGGATCACAATTTGCCCAAACCCTCCCTGCAGTTTTAAAAATATGAGAAACATCCCAAATTCGACTCTTGAACCATATTTTGGAGCCAAATTCTGGCTCTCTGCATGTATTCGCAATTTGAAATTACGAAATTTATAACGAAAATATGCCAGTTACTGAGAGCAGCGATGGGTCACAGTTTGGCCAAACCCACCCTGCAGTTTTGAAAATATTCCAAACATCCCAAACTCGACGCTTGAGCCATATTTTGGCGCTAAATTCTGGCTCTCTGCACGTATTCGCAGGTTGAAATTACGACTTTTTATACCAAAAATATTCCAATTACTGAACGCGCCGATGAGTCACATTTTGCCCAAACCCTTCCTGCAGTTTTCAAAATATCCCAAACATCCCAAATTCGACTATTGAGCCATATTTTGGAGCCAAATTCTGGCTCTGCACGTATTCGCAGTTTGAAATTACGAATTTTTATACAGAAAAAATGCCAATTACTGAAAGCGGCGATGGATCACAGTTTGCCCAAACCCTCTCTGCAGTTTTCAAAATATCCCAAAAATCCCAAATTCGACCCTTGAACCGTATTTTGGAGCCAAATTCTGGCTCTCCGCAAGTATTCGCAGTTTGAAATTACGACTTTTTATACCGAATATATGCCAGTTACTGGGATCAGCGATGGGTCACATTTTGCCCAAACCCTCTCTGCATTTTTCAAAATATCCCAAACATCCCAAATTCGACCCTTGAACCATATTTTGGAGCCAAATTCTGGCTCTCTGCACGTATTCGCAGTTTGAAATTACGACTTTTTTTACAGAAAAAAATGCCAATTACTGAAAGCGGCGATGGATCACATTTTGCCCAAACCCTCCCTACAGTTTTCAAAATATCCAAAACATCCCAAATTTGACGCTTAAGCAATATTTTGGAGCCAAATTCTGGCTCTCTGCATGTATTCGCAGTTTGAAATTACGAAATTTATAACGAAAATATGCCAGTTACTGAGAGCAGCGATAGGTCACAGTTTGGCCAAACCCACCCTGCAGTTTTGAAAATATTCCAAACATCCCAAATTCGACGCTTGAGCCATATTTTGGCGCTAAATTCTGGCTCTCTGCACGTATTCGCAGGTTGAAATTACGACTATTTATACCAAAAATATTCCAATTACTGAACGCGCCGATGAGTCACATTTTGCCCAAACCCTTCCTGCAGTTTTCAAAATATCCCAAACATCCCAAATTCGACTATTGAGCCATATTTTGGAGCCAAATTCTGGCTCTCTGCACGTATTCGCAGTTTGAAATTACGAATTTTTATACAGAAAAAATGCCAATTACTGAAAGCGGCGATGGATCACAGTTTGCCCAAACCCTCTCTGCAGTTTTCAAAATATCCCAAAAATCCCAAATTCGACCCTTGAACTGTATTTTGGAGCCAAATTCTGGCTCTCCGCAAGTATTCGCAGTTTGAAATTACGACTTTTTATACCGAATATATGCCAGTTACTGGGAACAGCGATGGGTCACATTTTGCCCAAACCCTCTCTGCATTTTTCAAAATATCCCAAACTTCCCAAATTCGACCCTTGAACCATATTTTGGAGCCAAATTTTGGCTCTCTGCACGTATTCGCAGTTTGAAATTACGAATTTTTATACCAAAAATATACCAATTACTGAAAGCGACGATGGGTCACATTTTGTCCAAACCCCTCTGCAGTTTTCGAAATATCCAAAACATCCCAAATATGACCCTTGAGGAATATTTTGGAACTAATTTCTGGCTCTCGGCACGTAATCGCAGAATGAAATTACGACTTTTTATACCGAAAATATGCCAGTTATTGAAAGCGGTGATGGATCACATTTTGCCCAAACCCTCCCTGCAGTTTTCAAAATATCCAAAACATCCCAAATTTGACCCTTAAGCAATATTTTGGAGCAAAATTCTCGCTCTCTGCATGTATTCGCAGTTTGAAATTATGATTTTTATACCGAATATATGCCAATTACTAGGATCAGCGATGGGTCACATTTTGCCCAAACCCTCCCTGCAGTTTTAAAAATATCACAAACATCCAAAATTCGACTCTTGAACCATATTTTGGAGCCAAATTCTGGCTCTCTGTACGTATTCGCAGTTTGAAAATACGACTTTTTATACAGAAAAAATGCCAATTACTGAAAGCGGCGATGGATCACATTTTGCAAAAACCCTCCCTGCAGTTTTCAAAATATCCCAAACGTCCCAAATTTGACACTTGGGCCATATTAAGGAGCCAAATTCTGGCTCTCTGCATGTATTCGCAGTTTGAAATTACGAATTTTATAACGAAAATATGCCAATTACTGAGAGCAGCGATGGGTCACAGTTTGACCAAACCCACCCTGCAGTTTTGAAAATATCCCAAACATCCCAAATTCGAAGCTTGAGCCATATTTTGGCGCTAAATTCTGGCTCTCTGCACGTATTCACAGTTTGAAATTACGACTTTTTATACCGAAAATATGCCAATTACTGAACGCGCCGATGAGTCACATTTTGCCCAAACCCATCCTGCAGTTTTCAAAATATCCCAAACATCCCAAATTCGACTATTGAGCCATATTTTGGAGCCAAATTCTTGCTCTCTGCACGTATTCGCAGTTTGAAATTACGAATTTTTATACAGAAAAATTCCAATTTCTGAAAGCGGGGATGGATCACAGTTTGCCCAAACCCTCTCTGCAGTTTTCAAAATATCCCAAACATCCCAAATTCGACCCTTGAACCATATTTTGGAGCCAAATTCTGGCTCTCTGCGCGTATTCGAAGTTTGAAATTACGACTTTTTATACCGAAAATATACCAATTACTGAAAGCGACGATAGATCACATTTTGCCCAAACCCCTCTGCAGTTTTCGAAATATCCAAAACATCCCAAATACGACACTTGAGGAATATTTTGGAACCAATTTCTGGCTCTCTGCACGTATTCGCAGAATGAAATTAAGACTTTTTATACCGAAAATATGCCAGTTACAGAAAGCGGCGATGGATCATATTTTGCCCAAACCCTCCCTGCAGTTTTAAAAATATCACAAGCATCCCAAATTCGACTCTTGAACCATATTTTGGAGCCAAATTCTGGCTCTTTGCACGTATTCGCATTTTGAAATTACGATTTTTTTTACAGAAAAAATGCCAATTACTGAAAGCGGCGATGGATCACATTTTGCCCAAACCCTCCCTGCAGTTTTCAAAATATCCAAAACATCCCAAATTTGACGCTTATGCAATATTTTGGAGCAAAATTCTCGCTCTCTGCATGTATTCGCAGTTTGAAATTATGATTTTTATACCGAATATATGCCAATTACTGGGATCAGCGATGGGTCACATTTTGCCCACACCCTCCCTGCAGTTTTAAAAATATCACAAACATCCAAAATTCGACTCTTGAACCATATTTTGGAGCCAAAATCTGGCTCTCTGCATGTATTCGCAGTTTGAAAATACGACTTTTTATACAAAAAAAATGAAAATTTCTGAAAGCGGCGATGGATCACATTTTGCAAAAACCCTCCCTGCAGTTTTCAAAATATCCCAAACTTCCCAAATTCGACACTTGGGCCATATTAAGGAGCCAAATTCTGGCTCTCTGCATGTATTCGCAGTTTGAAATTACGAATTTTATAAGGAAAATATGCCAATTACTGAGAGCAGCGATGGGTCACAGTTTGACCAAACCCACCCTGCAGTTTTGAAAATATTCCAAACATCCCAAATTCAAAGCTTGAGCCATATTTTGGCGCTAAATTCTGGCTCTCTGCACGTATTCGCAGTTTGAAATTACGAATTTTTATACCGAAAATATGCCAATTACTGAACGCGACGATGAGTCATATTTTGCCCAAACCCTTCCTGCAGTTTTCAAAATATCCAAAACATCCCAAATTCGACTATTGAGCCATATTTTGGAGCCAAATTCTGGCTCTCTGCACGTATTCGCAGTTTGAAATTACGAATTTTTATACAGAAAAAAGGCCAATTTCTGAAAGCGGGGATGGATCACAGTTTGCCCAAACCCTTTCTACAGTTTTCAAAATATCCCAAACATCCCAAATTCGACAATTGAACCATATTTTGGAGCCAAATTCTGGCTCTCTGCGCGTATTCGAAGTTTGAAATTACGACTTTTTATACTGAAAATATACCAATTACTGAAAGCCACGATAGGTCACATTTTGCCCAAACCCCTCTGCAGTTTTCGAAATATCCAAAACATCCCAAATACGACCCTTGAGGAATATTTTGGAACCAATTTCTGGCTCTCTGCACGTATTCGCAGAATGAAATTAAGACTTTTCATACCGAAAATATGCCAGTTACAGAAAGCGGCGATGGATCATATTTTGCCCAAACCCTCCCTGCAGTTTTAAAAATATCACAAACATCCGACATTCGACTCTTGTACCATATTTTGGAGCCAAATTCTGGCTCTCTGCACGTATTCGCAGTTTGAAATTACGACTTTTTTTTACAGAAAAAATGCCAATTACTGAAAGCGGCGATGGATCACATTTTGCCCAAACCCTCCCTTCCGTTTTCAAAATACCCAAAACATCCCAAATTTGACGCTTGGTCAATATTTTGGAGCAAAATTATCTCGCTTTGCACGTATT
This sequence comes from Procambarus clarkii, assembly GCF_040958095.1. Lineage (NCBI taxonomy): Eukaryota > Metazoa > Arthropoda > Malacostraca > Decapoda > Cambaridae > Procambarus > Procambarus clarkii. The sequence continues at coordinate 22,907,023 of NC_091175.1, forward strand.
CGCAGTTTGAAATTATGACTTTTTATACCGAATATATGCCAATTACTGGCATCAGCGATGGGTCACATTTTGCCCAAACCCTCCCTGCAGTTTCAAAAATATCACCAGCATCCCAAATTCGACTCTTGAACCATATTTTGGAGCCAAATTCTGGCTCTCTGCACGTTTTCGCAGTTTGAAATTACGAATTTTATACCGAAGATATGCCAATTACTGAGAGCGGCGATGGGTCACAGTTTGCCCAAATTCACCCTGCAGTTTTGAAAATATCTCAAACATCCAAAATTCGACTCCTGAGCCTTATTTTGGAACCAATCTCTGGTTCTCTGCACGTATTCGCAGTTTGAAATTACGAATTTTTATACCAAAATTGGCCAATTACTGAACGCGCTGATGAGTCACATTTTGCTCAAACCCTCCCTGCAGTTTTCAAAATATCCTAAACATCCAAAATACGACCCTTGAGGCATAATTTGGAGCCAAATTCTGGCTTTCTGCACGTATTCGCAGTATGAAATTACGACTTTTTAAACCAAAATATGCCAATTACTGAACGCGCCGATGAGTCACATTTTGCCCAAACCCTTCCTGCAGTTTTCAAAATATCCAAAACATCCCAAATTCGACTATTGAGCCATATTTTGGAGCCAAATTCTGGCTCTCTGCACGTATTCGCAGTTTGAAATTACGAATTTTTATACAGAAAAAAGGCCAATTTCTGAAAGCGGGGATGGATCACAGTTTGCCCAAACCCTTTCTACAGTTTTCAAAATATCCCAAACATCCCAAATTCGACAATTGAACCATATTTTGGAGCCAAATTCTGGCTCTCTGCGCGTATTCGAAGTTTGAAATTACGACTTTTTATACTGAAAATATACCAATTACTGAAAGCCACGATAGGTCACATTTTGCCCAAACCCCTCTGCAGTTTTCGAAATATCCAAAACATCCCAAATACGACCCTTGAGGAATATTTTGGAACCAATTTCTGGCTCTCTGCACGTATTCGCAGAATGAAATTAAGACTTTTTATACCGAAAATATGCCAGTTACAGAAAGCGGCGATGGATCATATTTTGCCCAAACCCTCCCTGCAGTTTTAAAAATATCACAAACATCCGACATTCGACTCTTGTACCATATTTTGGAGCCAAATTCTGGCTCTCTGCACGTATTCGCAGTTTGAAATTACGACTTTTTTTTACAGAAAAAATGCCAATTACTGAAAGCGGCGATGTATCACATTTTGCCCAAACCCTCCCTTCCGTTTTCAAAATACCCAAAACATCCCAAATTTGACGCTTGGTCAATATTTTGGAGCAAAATTATCTCGCTTTGCACGTATTCGCAGTTTGAAATTATGACTTTTTATACCGAATATATGCCAATTACTGGCATCAGCGATGTGTCACATTTTGCCCAAACCCTCCCTGCAGTTTCAAAAATATCACCAGCATCCCAAATTCGACTCTTGAACCATATTTTGGAGCCAAATTCTGGCTCTCTGCACGTTTTCGCAGTTTGAAATTACGAATTTTATACCGAAGATATGCCAATTACTGAGAGCGGCGATGGGTCACAGTTTGCCCAAATTCACCCTGCAGTTTTGAAAATATCTCAAACATCCAAAATTCGACTCCTGAGCCATATTTTGGAACCAAACTCTGGTTCTCTGCACGTATTCGCAGTTTGAAATTACGAATTTTTATACCAAAATTGGCCAATTACTGAACGCGCCGATGAGTCACATTTTGCTCAAACCCTCCCTGCAGTTTTCAAAATATCCTAAACATCCAAAATACGACCCTTGAGGCATAATTTGGAGCCAAATTCTGGCTTTCTGCACGTATTCGCAGTATGAAATTACGACTTTTTAAACCAAAATATGCCAATTACTGAACGCGCCGATGAGTCACATTTTGCCCAAACCCTTCCTGCAGTTTTCAAAATATCCAAAACATCCCAAATTCGACTATTGAGCCATATTTTGGAGCCAAATTCTGGCTCTCTGCACGTATTCGCAGTTTGAAATTACGAATTTTTATACAGAAAAAAGGCCAATTTCTGAAAGCGGGGATGGATCACAGTTTGCCCAAACCCTTTCTACAGTTTTCAAAATATCCCAAACATCCCAAATTCGACCCTTGAACCATATTTTGGAGCCAAATTCTGGCTCTCTGCGCGTATTCGAAGTTTGAAATTACGACTTTTTATACTGAAAATATACCAATTACTGAAAGCCACGATAGGTCACATTTTGCCCAAACCCCTCTGCAGTTTTCGAAATATCCAAAACATCCCAAATACGACCCTTGAGGAATATTTTGGAACCAATTTCTGGCTCTCTGCACGTATTCGCAGAATGAAATTAAGACTTTTTATACCGAAAATATGCCAGTTACAGAAAGCGGCGATGGATCATATTTTGCCCAAACCCTCCCTGCAGTTTTAAAAATATCACAAACATCCGACATTCGACTCTTGTACCATATTTTGGAGCCAAATTCTGGCTCTCTGCACGTATTCGCAGTTTGAAATTACGACTTTTTTTTACAGAAAAAATGCCAATTACTGAAAGCGGCGATGGATCACATTTTGCCCAAACCCTCCCTTCCGTTTTCAAAATACCCAAAACATCCCAAATTTGACGCTTGGTCAATATTTTGGAGCAAAATTATCTCGCTTTGCACGTATTCGCAGTTTGAAATTATGACTTTTTATACCGAATATATGCCAATTACTGGCATCAGCGATGGGTCACATTTTGCCCAAACCCTCCCTGCAGTTTCAAAAATATCACCAGCATCCCAAATTCGACTCTTGAACCATATTTTGGAGCCAAATTCTGGCTCTCTGCTCGTTTTCGCAGTTTGAAATTACGAATTTTATACCGAAGATATGCCAATTACTGAGAGCGGCGATGGGTCACAGTTTGCCCAAATTCACCCTGCAGTTTTGAAAATATCTCAAACATCCAAAATTCGACTCCTGAGCCATATTTTGGAACCAAACTCTGGTTCTCTGCACGTATTCGCAGTTTGAAATTACGAATTTTTATACCAAAATTGGCCAATTACTGAACGCGCCGATGAGTCACATTTTGCTCAAACCCTCCCTGCAGTTTTCAAAATATCCTAAACATCCAAAATACGACCCTTGAGGCATAATTTGGAGCCAAATTCTGGCTTTCTGCACGTATTCGCAGTATGAAATTACGACTTTTTAAACCAAAATATGCCAATTACTGAACGCGCCGATGAGTCACATTTTGCCCAAACCCTTCCTGCAGTTTTCAAAATATCCCAAACGTCCCAAATTCGACTCTTGAACCATATTTTGGAGCCAAATTCTGGCTCTCTGCACGTTTTCGCAGTTTGAAATTACGATATTTCATTCTGCGATTACGTGCCTAGAGTCAGAAATTGGTTCCAAAATATTCCTCAAGGGTCGTATTTGGGATGTTTTGGATATTTCGAAAACTGCAAAGGGGTTTGGACAAAATGTGACCCATCGTCGCTTTCAGTAATTGGTATATTTTTGGTATAAAAATTCGTAATTTCAAACTGCGAATACGTGCAGAGAGCCAAAATTTGGCTCCAAAATATGGTTCAAGGGTCGAATTTGGGATGTTTGGGATATTTTGAAAACTGCAGAGAGGGTTTGGGCAAACTGTGATCCATCGCCGCTTTCAGTAATTGGCATTTTTTCTGTATAAAAATTCGTAATTTCAAACTGCGAATACGTGCAGAGAGCCAGAATTTGGCTCCAAAATATGGCTCAATAGTCGAATTTGGGATGTTTGGGATATTTTGAAAACTGCAGGAAGGGTTGGGCCAAAATGTGACTCATCGGCGCGTTCAGTAATTGGCATATTTTTGGTATAAAAAGTCGTAATTTCAACCTGCGAATACGTGCAGAGAGCCAGAATTTAGCGCCAAAATATGGCTCAAGCGTCGAATTTGGGATGTTTGGAATATTTTCAAAACTGCAGGGTGGGTTTGGTCAAACTGTGACCCATCGCTGCTCTCAGTAATTGGCATATTTTCGTTATAAATTTCGTAATTTCAAACTGCGAATACATGCAGAGAGCCAGAATTTGGCTCTTATATATTGCCCAAGTGTCGAATTTGGGATGTTTGGGATATTTTGAAAACTGCAGGGAGGGTTTGGGCAAAATGTGATCCATCGCCGCTTTCAGTAATTGGCATTTATTCTGTATAAAAAGTCGTATTTTCAAATAGCAAATACGTGCAGAGAGCCAGAATTTGACTCCAAAATATGGTTCAAGAGTCGAATTTTGGATGTTTGTGATATTTTTAAAACTGCAGGGAGGGTTTGGGCAAAATGTGACCCATCGCTGATCCAAGTAATTGGCATATATTCGGTATAAAAAGTCATAATTTCAAACTGCGAATACGTGCAAAGAGAGATAATTTTTCTCCAAAATATTGACCAAGCGTCAAATTTGGGATGTTTTGGGTATTTTGAAAACAGTAGGGAGGGTATGGGCAAAATGTGATCCATCGCCGCTTTCAGTAATTGGCATTTTTTCTGTAAAAAAAAGTCGTAATTTCAAACTGCGAATACGTGCAGAGAGCCAGAATTTGGCTCCAAAATATGGTTCAAGAGTCGAATTTCAGATGTTTGTAATATTTTTAAAACTGCAGGGAGGGTTTGGGCAAAATGTGATCCATCGCCGCTTTCAGTAACTGGCATATTTTCGGTATAAAAAGTTTTAATTTCATTCTGCGAATACGTGCAGAGAGCCAGAAATTGGTTCCAAAATATTCCTCAAGGGTCGTATTTGGGATGTTTTGGATATTTCGAAAACTGCAGAGGGGTTTGGACAAAATGTGACCTATCGTCGCTTTCAGTAATTGGTATATTTTCGGTATAAAAAGTCGTAATTTCAAACTTCGAATACGTGCAGAGAGCCAGAATTTGGCTCCAAAATATGGTTCAAGGGTCGAATTTGGGATGTTTGGGATATTTTGAAAACTGCAGAGAGGGTTTGGGCAAAATGTGACCCATCGTTGATCCCAGTAATTGGCATATATTCGGTGTAAAAAGTCGTAATTTCAAATTGCGAATACGTGCAGAGAGCCAGAATTTGGCTCCAAAATATGGTTCAAGGGTCGAATTTGGGATTTTTGGGATATTTTGAAAACTGCAGATAGGGTTTGGGCAAACTGTGATCCATCCCCGCTTTCAGAAATTGGCATTTTTTCTGTATAAAAATTCGTAATTTCAAACTGCGAATACGTGCAGAGCGCCAGAATTTGGCTCCAAAATATGGCTCAATAGTCGAATTTGGGATGTTTGGGATATTTTGAAAACTGCAGGAAGGGTTTGGGCAAAATGTGACTCATCGGCGCTTTCAGTAATTGGCATATTTTCGGTATAAAATGTCGTAATTTCAAACTGCGAATACGTGCAGAGATCCAGAATTTAGCGCCAAAATATGGCTCAAGCTTCGAATTTGGGATGTTTGGAATATTTTGAAAACTGCAGGGTGGGTTTGGTCAAACTGTGACCCATCGCTGCTCTCAGTAATTGGCATATTTTCGTTATAAAATTCGTAATTTCAAACTGCGAATACATGCAGAGAGCCAGAGTTTGGCTCCAAAATATGGCTCAAGGGTCGAATTTGGGATTTTTGGGATATTTTGAAAACTGCAGGGAGGGTTTGGGCAAAATGTGATCCATCGCTGCTTTCAGTAATTGGCATTTTTTCTGTAAAAAAAGTCGTAATTTCAAACTGCGAATACGTGCAGAGAGCCAGAATTTGGCTCCAAAATATGGTTCAAGAGTCGAATTTGGGATGTTTCTGATATTTTTAAAACTGCAGGGAGGGTTTGGGCAAAATGTGATCCATCGCCACTTTCAATAACTGGCATATTTTCGGTATAAAAAGTCGTAATTTCATTCTGCGATTACGTGCCGAGAGCCAGAAATCGGTTCCAAAATATTCTTCAAGGGTCATATTTGGGATGTTTTGGATATTTCGAAAACTGCAGAGGGGTTTGGACAAAATGTGACCCATCGTCGCTTTCAGTAATTGGTATATTTTTGGTATAAAAATTCGTAATTTCAAACTGCGAATACGTGCAGAGAGCCAGAATTAGGCTCCAAAATATGGTTCAAGGGTCGAATTTGGGATGTTTAGGATATTTTGGAAAATGCAGAGAGGGTTTGGGCAAAATGTGACCCATCGCTGATCCCAGTAACTGGCATTTATTCGGTATAAAAAGTCGTAATTTCAAACTGCGAATACTTGCGTAGAGCCAGAATTTGGCTCCAAAATACGGTTCAAGGGTCGAATTTGGGATTTTTGGGATATTTTGAAAACTGCAGAGAGGGTTTGGGCAAACTGTGATCCATCGCCGCTTTCAGTAATTGGCATTTTTTCTGTATAAAAATTCGTAATTTCAAACTGCGAATACGTGCAGAGAGCCAGAATTTGGCTCCAAAATAAGGCTCAAGCGTCGAATTTGGGATGTTTGGAATATTTTCAAAACTGCAGGGTGGGTTTGGCCAAACTGTGACCCATCGATGCTCCCAGTAATTGGCATATTTTCGTAATAAAATTCGTAATTTCAAACTGCGAATACATGCAGAGAGCCAGAATTTGGCTCTTATATATGGCCCAAGTGTCGAATTTGGGATGTTTTGGATATTTTGAAAACTGCAGGGAGGGTTTGGGCAAAATGAGATCCATCGCCGCTTTCAGTAATTGGCATTTTTTCTGTATAAAAATTCGTAATTTCAAACTGCGAATACGTGCAGAGAGCCAGAATTTGGCTCCAAAATATGGCTCAATAGTCGAATTTGGGATGTTTGGGATATTTTGAAAACTGCAGGAAGGGTTGGGCCAAAATGTGACTCATCGGCGCGTTCAGTAATTGGCATATTTTTGGTATAAAAAGTCGTAATTTCAACCTGCGAATACGTGCAGAGAGCCAGAATTTAGCGCCAAAATATGGCTCAAGCGTCGAATTTGGGATGTTTGGAATATTTTCAAAACTGCAGGGTGGGTTTGGTCAAACTGTGACCCATCGCTGCTCTCAGTAATTGGCATATTTTCGTTATAAATTTCGTAATTTCAAACTGCGAATACATGCAGAGAGCCAGAATTTGGCTCTTATATATGGCCCAAGTGTCGAATTTGGGATGTTTGGGATATTTTGAAAACTACAGGGAGGGTTTTGGCAAAATGTGATCCATCGCCGCTTTCAGTAATTGGCATTTATTCTGTATAAAAAGTCGTATTTTCAAATAGCAAATACGTGCAGAGAGCCAGAATTTGACTCCAAAATATGGTTCAAGAGTCGAATTTTGGATGTTTGTGATATTTTTAAAACTGCAGGGAGGGTTTGGGCAAAATGTGACCCATCGCTGATCCAAGTAATTGGCATATATTCGGTATAAAAAGTCATAATTTCAAACTGCGAATACGTGCAAAGAGAGATAATTTTTCTCCAAAATATTGACCAAGCGTCAAATTTGGGATGTTTTGGGTATTTTGAAAACAGTAGGGAGGGTATGGGCAAAATGTGATCCATCGCCGCTTTCAGTAATTGGCATTTTTTCTGTAAAAAAAAGTCGTAATTTCAAACTGCGAATACGTGCAGAGAGCCAGAATTTGGCTCCAAAATATGGTTCAAGAGTCGAATTTCAGATGTTTGTAATATTTTTAAAACTGCAGGGAGGGTTTGGGCAAAATGTGATCCATCGCCGCTTTCAGTAACTGGCATATTTTCGGTATAAAAAGTTTTAATTTCATTCTGCGAATACGTGCAGAGAGCCAGAAATTGGTTCCAAAATATTCCTCAAGGGTCGTATTTGGGATGTTTTGGATATTTCGAAAACTGCAGAGGGGTTTGGACAAAATGTGACCTATCGTCGCTTTCAGTAATTGGTATATTTTCGGTATAAAAAGTCGTAATTTCAAACTTCGAATACGTGCAGAGAGCCAGAATTTGGCTCCAAAATATGGTTCAAGGGTCGAATTTGGGATGTTTGGGATATTTTGAAAACTGCAGAGAGGGTTTGGGCAAAATGTGACCCATCGTTGATCCCAGTAATTGGCATATATTCGGTGTAAAAAGTCGTAATTTCAAATTGCGAATACGTGCAGAGAGCCAGAATTTGGCTCCAAAATATGGTTCAAGGGTCGAATTTGGGATTTTTGGGATATTTTGAAAACTGCAGATAGGGTTTGGGCAAACTGTGATCCATCCCCGCTTTCAGAAATTGGCATTTTTTCTGTATAAAAATTCGTAATTTCAAACTGCGAATACGTGCAGAGCGCCAGAATTTGGCTCCAAAATATGGCTCAATAGTCGAATTTGGGATGTTTGGGATATTTTGAAAACTGCAGGAAGGGTTTGGGCAAAATGTGACTCATCGGCGCGTTCAGTAATTGGCATATTTTCGGTATAAAATGTCGTAATTTCAAACTGCGAATACGTGCAGAGATCCAGAATTTAGCGCCAAAATATGGCTCAAGCTTCGAATTTGGGATGTTTGGAATATTTTGAAAACTGCAGGGTGGGTTTGGTCAAACTGTGACCCATCGCTGCTCTCAGTAATTGGCATATTTTCGTTATAAAATTCGTAATTTCAAACTGCGAATACATGCAGAGAGCCAGAGTTTGGCTCCAAAATATGGCTCAAGGGTCGAATTTGGGATTTTTGGGATATTTTGAAAACTGCAGGGAGGGTTTGGGCAAAATGTGATCCATCGCTGCTTTCAGTAATTGGCATTTTTTCTGTAAAAAAAGTCGTAATTTCAAACTGCGAATACGTGCAGAGAGCCAGAATTTGGCTCCAAAATATGGTTCAAGAGTCGAATTTGGGATGTTTCTGATATTTTTAAAACTGCAGGGAGGGTTTGGGCAAAATGTGATCCATCGCCACTTTCAATAACTGGCATATTTTCGGTATAAAAAGTCGTAATTTCATTCTGCGATTACGTGCCGAGAGCCAGAAATCGGTTCCAAAATATTCTTCAAGGGTCATATTTGGGATGTTTTGGATATTTCGAAAACTGCAGAGGGGTTTGGACAAAATGTGACCCATCGTCGCTTTCAGTAATTGGTATATTTTTGGTATAAAAATTCGTAATTTCAAACTGCGAATACGTGCAGAGAGCCAGAATTAGGCTCCAAAATATGGTTCAAGGGTCGAATTTGGGATGTTTAGGATATTTTGGAAAATGCAGAGAGGGTTTGGGCAAAATGTGACCCATCGCTGATCCCAGTAACTGGCATTTATTCGGTATAAAATTCGTAATTTCAAACTGCGAATACTTGCGTAGAGCCAGAATTTGGCTCCAAAATACGGTTCAAGGGTCGAATTTGGGATTTTTGGGATATTTTGAAAACTGCAGAGAGGGTTTGGGCAAACTGTGATCCATCGCCGCTTTCAGTAATTGGCATTTTTTCTGTATAAAAATTCGTAATTTCAAACTGCGAATACGTGCAGAGAGCCAGAATTTGGCTCCAAAATAAGGCTCAAGCGTCGAATTTGGGATGTTTGGAATATTTTCAAAACTGCAGGGTGGGTTTGGCCAAACTGTGACCCATCGATGCTCCCAGTAATTGGCATATTTTCGTAATAAAATTCGTAATTTCAAACTGCGAATACATGCAGAGAGCCAGAATTTGGCTCTTATATATGGCCCAAGTGTCGAATTTGGGATGTTTTGGATATTTTGAAAACTGCAGGGAGGGTTTGGGCAAAATGAGATCCATCGCCGCTTTCAGTAATTGGCATTTTTTCTGTATAAAAATTCGTAATTTCAAACTGCGAATACGTGCAGAGAGCCAGAATTTGGCTCCAAAATATGGCTCAATAGTCGAATTTGGGATGTTTGGGATATTTTGAAAACTGCAGGAAGGGTTGGGCCAAAATGTGACTCATCGGCGCGTTCAGTAATTGGCATATTTTTGGTATAAAAAGTCGTAATTTCAACCTGCGAATACGTGCAGAGAGCCAGAATTTAGCGCCAAAATATGGCTCAAGCGTCGAATTTGGGATGTTTGGAATATTTTCAAAACTGCAGGGTGGGTTTGGTCAAACTGTGACCCATCGCTGCTCTCAGTAATTGGCATATTTTCGTTATAAATTTCGTAATTTCAAACTGCGAATACATGCAGAGAGCCAGAATTTGGCTCTTATATATGGCCCAAGTGTCGAATTTGGGATGTTTGGGATATTTTGAAAACTGCAGGGAGGGTTTGGGCAAAATGTGATCCATCGCCGCTTTCAGTAATTGGCATTTATTCTGTATAAAAAGTCGTATTTTCAAATAGCAAATACGTGCAGAGAGCCAGAATTTGACTCCAAAATATGGTTCAAGAGTCGAATTTTGGATGTTTGTGATATTTTTAAAACTGCAGGGAGGGTTTGGGCAAAATGTGACCCATCGCTGATCCAAGTAATTGGCATATATTCGGTATAAAAAGTCATAATTTCAAACTGCGAATACGTGCAAAGAGAGATAATTTTTCTCCAAAATATTGACCAAGCGTCAAATTTGGGATGTTTTGGGTATTTTGAAAACAGTAGGGAGGGTATGGACAAAATGTGATCCATCGCCGCTTTCAGTAATTGGCATTTTTTCTGTAAAAAAAAGTCGTAATTTCAAACTGCGAATACGTGCAGAGAGCCAGAATTTGGCTCCAAAATATGGTTCAAGAGTCGAATTTCAGATGTTTGTAATATTTTTAAAACTGCAGGGAGGGTTTGGGCAAAATGTGATCCATCGCCGCTTTCAGTAACTGGCATATTTTCGGTATAAAAAGTTTTAATTTCATTCTGCGAATACGTGCAGAGAGCCAGAAATTGGTTCCAAAATATTCCTCAAGGGTCGTATTTGGGATGTTTTGGATATTTCGAAAACTGCAGAGGGGTTTGGACAAAATGTGACCTATCGTCGCTTTCAGTAATTGGTATATTTTCGGTATAAAAAGTCGTAATTTCAAACTTCGAATACGTGCAGAGAGCCAGAATTTGGCTCCAAAATATGGTTCAAGGGTCGAATTTGGGATGTTTGGGATATTTTGAAAACTGCAGAGAGGGTTTGGGCAAAATGTGACCCATCGTTGATCCCAGTAATTGGCATATATTCGGTGTAAAAAGTCGTAATTTCAAATTGCGAATACGTGCAGAGAGCCAGAATTTGGCTCCAAAATATGGTTCAAGGGTCGAATTTGGGATTTTTGGGATATTTTGAAAACTGCAGATAGGGTTTGGGCAAACTGTGATCCATCCCCGCTTTCAGAAATTGGCATAATTCCTGTATAAAAATTCGTAATTTCAAACTGCGAATACGTGCAGAGCGCCAGAATTTGGCTCCAAAATATGGCTCAATAGTCGAATTTGGGATGTTTGGGATATTTTGAAAACTGCAGGAAGGGTTTGGGCAAAATGTGACTCATCGGCGCGTTCAGTAATTGGCATATTTTCGGTATAAAATGTCGTAATTTCAAACTGCGAATACGTGCAGAGATCCAGAATTTAGCGCCAAAATATGGCTCAAGCTTCGAATTTGGGATGTTTGGAATATTTTGAAAACTGCAGGGTGGGTTTGGTCAAACTGTGACCCATCGCTGCTCTCAGTAATTGGCATATTTTCGTTATAAAATTCGTAATTTCAAACTGCGAATACATGCAGAGAGCCAGAGTTTGGCTCCAAAATATGGCTCAAGGGTCGAATTTGGGATTTTTGGGATATTTTGAAAACTGCAGGGAGGGTTTGGGCAAAATGTGATCCATCGCTGCTTTCAGTAATTGGCATTTTTTCTGTAAAAAAAAGTCGTAATTTCAAACTGCGAATACGTGCAGAGAGCCAGAATTTGGCTCCAAAATATGGTTCAAGAGTCGAATTTGGGATGTTTCTGATATTTTTAAAACTGCAGGGAGGGTTTGGGCAAAATGTGATCCATCGCCAATTTCAATAACTGGCATATTTTCGGTATAAAAAGTCGTAATTTCATTCTGCGATTACGTGCCGAGAGCCAGAAATCGGTTCCAAAATATTCTTCAAGGGTCATATTTGGGATGTTTTGGATATTTCGAAAACTGCAGAGGGGTTTGGACAAAATGTGACCCATCGTCGCTTTCAGTAATTGGTATATTTTTGGTATAAAAATTCGTAATTTCAAACTGCGAATACGTGCAGAGAGCCAGAATTAGGCTCCAAAATATGGTTCAAGGGTCGAATTTGGGATGTTTAGGATATTTTGGAAAATGCAGAGAGGGTTTGGGCAAAATGTGACCCATCGCTGATCCCAGTAACTGGCATTTATTCGGTATAAAAAGTCGTAATTTCAAACTGCGAATACTTGCGTAGAGCCAGAATTTGGCTCCAAAATACGGTTCAAGGGTCGAATTTGGGATTTTTGGGATATTTTGAAAAGTGCAGAGAGGGTTTGGGCAAACTGTGATCCATCGCCGCTTTCAGTAATTGGCATTTTTTCTGTATAAAAATTCGTAATTTCAAACTGCGAATACGTGCAGAGAGCCAGAATTTGGCTCCAAAATAAGGCTCAAGCGTCGAATTTGGGATGTTTGGAATATTTTCAAAACTGCAGGGTGGGTTTGGCCAAACTGTGACCCATCGATGCTCCCAGTAATTGGCATATTTTCGTAATAAAATTCGTAATTTCAAACTGCGAATACATGCAGAGAGCCAGAATTTGGCTCTTATATATGGCCCAAGTGTCGAATTTGGGATGTTTTGGATATTTTGAAAACTGCAGGGAGGGTTTGGGCAAAATGAGATCCATCGCAGCTTTCAGTAATTGGCATTTTTTCTGTATAAAAAGTCGTATTTTCAAATAGCAAATACGTGCAGAGAGCCAGAATTTGGCTCCAAAATATGGTTCAAGAGTCGAATTTTGGATGTTTGTGATATTTTTAAAACTGCAGGGAGGGTTTGGGCAAAATGTGACCCATCGCTGATCCCAGTAATTGGCATATATTCGTTATAAAATTCATAATTTCAAACTGCGAATACATGCAGAGAGCGAGAATTTTGCTCCAAAATATTGCTCAAGCTTCAAATTTATGATGTTTTGGATATTTTGAAAACTGCAGGGAGGGTTTGGGCAAAATGTGACTCATCGGCGCGTTCAGTAATTGGCATATTTTGGTAAAAAAATCGTAATTTTAAACTGCGAATACGTGCAGAGAGCCAGAATTTGGCTACAAAATATGGTTCAAGCGTCGAATTTGGGATGTTTGTGATATTTTTAAAACTGCGGGAGGGTTTGGGCAAAATGTGACCCATCGCTGATCCCAGTAATTGGCATATATTCGGTATAAAAATTCGTATTTTCAAACTGCGAATACGTGCAGAGATCCAGAGTTTGGTTCCAAAATATGGCTCAAGAGTAGAATTTGGGATGTTTGAGATATTTTCAAAACTGCAGGGTGAATTTGGGCAAACTGTGACCCATCGCCGCTCACAGTAATTGGCATATTTTCGGTGTAAAATTCGTAATTTCAAACTGCGAATACATGCAGAGAGCCAGAATTTGGCTCCTTAATATGGCCCAAGCGTCGAATTTGGGATATTTGGGATATTTTGAAAACTGTAGGGAGGGTTTGGGCAAAATGTGATCCATCGCCGCTTTCAGTAATTGGCATTTTTTCTGTATAAAAAGTCGTATTTTCAAACTGCGAGAACGTTCAGAGAGCCAGAATTTGGCGCCAAAATATGTTTCAAGGGTCGAATTTGGGATTTTTGGGATATTTTGAAAACTGCAGAGAGGGTTTGGGCAAACTGTGATCCATCGCCGCTTTCAGTAATTGGCATTTTTTCTGTATAAAAATTCGTAATTTCAAACTGCGAATACGTGCAGAGAGCCAGAATTTGGCTCCAAAATAAGGCTCAAGCGTCGAATTTGGGATGTTTGGAATATTTTCAAAACTGCAGGGTGGGTTTGGCCAAACTGTGACCCATCGATGCTCCCAGTAATTGGCATATTTTCGTAATAAAATTCGTAATTTCAAACTGCGAATACATGCAGAGAGCCAGAATTTGGCTCTTATATATGGCCCAAGTGTCGAATTTGGGATGTTTTGGATATTTTGAAAACTGCAGGGAGGGTTTGGGCAAAATGAGATCCATCGCAGCTTTCAGTAATTGGCATTTTTTCTGTATAAAAAGTCGTATTTTCAAATAGCAAATACGTGCAGAGAGCCAGAATTTGGCTCCAAAATATGGTTCAAGAGTCGAATTTTGGATGTTTGTGATATTTTTAAAACTGCAGGGAGGGTTTGGGCAAAATGTGACCCATCGCTGATCCCAGTAATTGGCATATATTCGTTATAAAATTCATAATTTCAAACTGCGAATACATGCAGAGAGCGAGAATTTTGCTCCAAAATATTGCTCAAGCTTCAAATTTATGATGTTTTGGATATTTTGAAAACTGCAGGGAGGGTTTGGGCAAAATGTGACTCATCGGCGCGTTCAGTAATTGGCATATTTTGGTAAAAAAATCGTAATTTTAAACTGCGAATACGTGCAGAGAGCCAGAATTTGGCTACAAAATATGGTTCAAGCGTCGAATTTGGGATGTTTGTGATATTTTTAAAACTGCGGGAGGGTTTGGGCAAAATGTGACCCATCGCTGATCCCAGTAATTGGCATATATTCGGTATAAAAATTCGTATTTTCAAACTGCGAATACGTGCAGAGATCCAGAGTTTGGTTCCAAAATATGGCTCAAGAGTAGAATTTGGGATGTTTGAGATATTTTCAAAACTGCAGGGTGAATTTGGGCAAACTGTGACCCATCGCCGCTCACAGTAATTGGCATATTTTCGGTGTAAAATTCGTAATTTCAAACTGCGAATACATGCAGAGAGCCAGAATTTGGCTCCTTAATATGGCCCAAGCGTCGAATTTGGGATATTTGGGATATTTTGAAAACTGTAGGGAGGGTTTGGGCAAAATGTGATCCATCGCCGCTTTCAGTAATTGGCATTTTTTCTGTATAAAAAGTCGTATTTTCAAACTGCGAGAACGTTCAGAGAGCCAGAATTTGGCGCCAAAATATGTTTCAAGGGTCGAATTTGGGATGTTTGGGATTTTTTGAAAACTGCAGGAACGGTTTAGGTCAAAATGTGACTCATCGGTGCGTTCAGCAATTGGCATATTTTCGGTATAAAAAGTCGTAATTTCAAACTGCGAATACGTTCAGAGAGCCAGAATTTGGCGCCAAAATATGGCTCAAGCGTCAAATTTGGGATGTTTGGAATATTTTCAAAACTGCAGCGTGGGTTTGATCAAACTGTGACCCATCGCCGCTCTCAGTAATTGGCATATTTTTGTTATAAAATTCGTAATTTCAAACTGCGAATACATGCAGAGAGCCAGAATTTGGCTCCTTAATATGGCCCAAGCGTCGAATTTGGGATATTTGGGATATTTTGAAAACTGTAGGGAGGGTTTGGGCAAAATGTGATCCATCGCCGCTTTCAGTAATTGGCATTTTTTCTGTATAAAAAGTCGTATTTTCAAACTGCGAGAACGTTCAGAGAGCCAGAATTTGGCTCCAAAATATAGTTCAAGAGTCGAATTTTGGATGTTTGTGATATTTTTAAAACTGCAGGGAGGGTTTGGGCAAAATGTGACCCATCGCTGATCCCAGTAATTGGCATATATTCGGTATAAAAATCATAATTTCAAACTGCGAATACATGCAGAGAGCGAGAATTTTGCTCCAAAATATTGCTCAAGCGTCAAATTTGGGATGTTTTGGATATTTTGTAAACTGCAGGGAGGGTTTGGAAAAAATGTGATCCATCGTCGCTTTCAGTAATTGGCATTTTTCCTGTAAAAAAAGTCGTAATTTCAAACTGCGAATACGTGCAGAGAGTCAGAATTTGGCTCCAAAATATGGTTCACGAGTCGAATTTGGGATGTTTGTGATATTTTTAAAACTGCAGGGAGGGTTTGGGCAAAATGTGATCCATCGCCACTTTCAATAACTGGCATATTTTCGGTATAAAAAGTCGTAATTTCATTCTGCGAATACGTGCAGAGAGCCAGAAATTGGTTCCAAAATATTCCTCAAGGGTCGTATTTGGGATGTTTTGGATATTTCGAAAACTGCAGAGGGGTTTGGGCAAAATGTGACCCATCGTCGCTTTCAATAATTGGTATATTTTTGGTATAAAAAGTCGTAATTTCAAACTGCGAATACGTGCAGAGAGCCAGAATTTGACTCCAAAATATGGTTCAAGGGTCGAATTTAGGATGTTTGGGATATTTTGAAAAATGCAGAGAGGGTTTGGGCAAAATGTGACCCATCGCTGATCCCAGTAACTGGCATTTTTTCTGTATAAAAATTCGTAATTTCAAACTGCGAATACGTGCAGAGAGCCAGAATTTGGCTCCAAAATATGGCTCAATAGTTGAATTTGGGATGTTTGAAATATTTTCAAAACTGCAGGGTGGGTTTGGTCAAACTGTGACAAATCGCTGCTCTCAGTAATTGGCATATTTTCGTTATAAAATTCGTAATGTCAAACTACGAATACGTGCAGAGAGCCAGAATTTGGCACCAAAATCTGGCTCAAGTGTCGAATTTGGGACGTTTTGGATATTTGAAAACTGCAGGGAGGGCTTGGGCAAAATGTTATCCATCGCTGCTTTCTGTAACTGGCATATTTTCGGTATAAAAAGTCGTAATTTCATACTGCGAGTACGTGCAGAAAGCCAGAGTTTAGCTCCAAATTATGCCTCAAGGGTCGTATTTTGGATGTTTGGGATATTTTGAAAACTGCAGGGAGGGTTTGGGCAAAATGTAACTCATCGCTGATCCCAGTAATTGGCATATATTCGGTATAAAAATCATAATTTCAAACTGCGAATACATGCAGAGAGCGAGAATTTTGCTCCAAAATATTGCTCAAGCGTCAAATTTGGGATGTTTTGGATATTTTGAAAACTGCAGGGAGGGTTTGGAAAAAATGTGATCCATCGCCGCTTTCAGTAATTGGCATTTTTTCTGTAAAAAAAGTCGTAATTTCAAACTGCGAATACGTGCAGAGAGTCAGAATTTGGCTCCAAAATATGGTTCAAGAGTCGAATTTGGGATGTTTGTGATATTTTTAAAACTGCAGGGAGGGTTTGGGCAAAATGTGATCCATCGCCACTTTCAATAACTGGCATATTTTCGGTATAAAAAGTCGTAATTTCATTCTGCGAATACGTGCAGAGAGCCAGAAATTGGTTCCAAAATATTCCTCAAGGGTCGTATTTGGGATGTTTTAGGTATTTCGAAAACTGCACAGGGGTTTGGGCAAAATGTGACCCATCGTCGCTTTCAATAATTGGTATATTTTTGGTATAAAAAGTCGTAATTTCAAACTGCGAATACGTGCAGAGAGCCAGAATTTGACTCCAAAATATGGTTCAAGGGTCGAATTTGGGATGTTTGGGATATTTTGAAAAATGCAGAGAGGGTTTGGGCAAAATGTGACCCATCGCTGATCCCAGTAACTGGCATTTTTTCTGTATAAAAATTCGTAATTTCAAACTGCGAATACGTGCAGAGAGCCAGAATTTGGCTCCAAAATATGGCTCAATAGTTGAATTTGGGATGTTTGGGATATTTTCAAAACTGCAGGGTGGGTTTGGTCAAACTGTGACAAATCGCTGCTCTCAGTAATTGGCATATTTTCGTTATAAAATTCGTAATTTCAAACTACGAATACGTGCAGAGAGCCAGAATTTGGCACCAAAATATGGCTCAAGTGTTGAATTTGGGACGTTTTGGATATTTGAAAACTGCAGGGAGGGCTTGGGCAAAATGTTATCCATCGCTGCTTTCTGTAACTGGCATATTTTCGGTATAAAAAATCGTAATTTCATACTGCGAATACGTGCAGAAAGCCAGAGTTTAGCTCCAAATTATGCCTCAAGGGTCGTATTTTGGATGTTTGGGATATTTTGAAAACTGCAGGGAGGGTTCGGGCAAAATGTAACTCATCGGCGCATTCAGTAATTTGCATATTTTGGTATAAAAAGTCGAAATTTCAAACTGCGAATACGTGCAGAGAGCCAGAATTTGGCTTAAAAATATGGCTCAAGGGTCGAATTTGGGATATTTGGGATACTTTGAAAACTGCAGGGGGGGTTGGGGCGATATTAAAATGGGAAGAAGTTCTGTTTTTATTGCATATATCGACGTTTCAGCCGGATTAGAGCGGTTTTCGTGTACATCTTCCATCGGTAATATAAACGGAAAATCAAGAACAATTTAGTTAATTCTAATGAAAACACATTGATTTTATCATTTGTTTTGGAAACAACATTGTCATATGTCTTTTCTTGGATCTAAATAATACGAAACCTCGCTCTATGATTTGAAGTTAAATTCCTCATATATGGTTAAATAGATTTACGTAATATCAAACTACATGATTAACGTGAAAAAGTCACTATTTTACCATATTTGAGGATTTTAACTTCATATGTTAGAGCGAGGTTTCGTATTATTTAGATCCAAGAAAAGACATATGACAATGTTGTTTCCAATACAAAGAATAAAAAACAATGTGTTTTCATTAGAATTAACTAAAATGTTCTTGATTTTCCGTTTATATTACCGATGGAAGATGTACATGTAAAACCGCTCTAATCCGGCTGAAACGTCGATATATGCAATAAAAACCGAACTTCTCCCCTTTTCAATAACGTCCTCACTATTTTAACGAGAAACAAATGGTTGATTGAAAATGAAGTATTTAATGATAATTTCTAATCAATTATGTGTTTGCATCATTTTTATCGTATATTTAATGAATTAATAACAATAAACTGAAAATTCACAAAAACGTGGAAAACGGCAAAATATTGCCTAATTCGATGATATTATGTTTAAATCACATAAAGGAAAGGGCATGATAAACATCAAAATATTCCTAAATTTGATGATTTTTCGTACGAAACAAAATGCAAGAAAACTTGCTTAAAATGCAATATTATGCGAAATTCTGATATTTGAAGGCCAAATCACATATCGTGATACAACATGAAATAGTATCGAAACATTGGTAAAAATGAATATATTTACGTAATATCAAACTACATGAAAAACGTGAAAAAAGTCACTATGTTACCATATTTGAGGATTTTAACTTCAAATCATAGAGTGAGGCTTCGTATTATTTAGCTCCAAGAAAAGACATATGACAATGTTGTTTCCAATACAAATTATAAAAATCAATGTGTTTTCATTAGAATTAACTAAAATGTTCCTGATTTTCCGTTTACATTACCGATGGAAGATGTACACGTAAAACCGCTCTAATCCGGCTGAAACGTCGATATATGCAATAAAAACCAAACTTCTCCCCTTTTCAATATCCTACTCAGTATTTTAACGAGAAACAAATGGTTGATTGAAAATGAAGTATTAAAGGTTAATTTCTAATCAATTATGTGTTTGCAACATTTTTATCGTATATATAAAGAATTATTAACAATAAACTGAAAATTCACAAAAACGTGGAAAAACGGCAAAATATTGCCTAATCCGATGATATTTTGTTTTAATCACATAAAGGAAAAGGGGATGATTAACGTCAAAATATAGCTAAATTCGATGATTTTTTGTACGAAAGAAGATGCAAGAAAACTTGCTTAAAATGCAATATTATGCGAAATTCTGAGATTTGAAGGCCAAATCACATATCGTGATACTACATGAAATAGTATCGAAATATTGGTAAAAATGAATATATTTACGTAATATCAAACGACATGAAAAACGTGAAAAATGTCACTATTTTACCATATTTGAGGATTTTAACTTCATATCATAGAGCGAGGTTTCGTATTATTTAAATCCAAGAAAAGACATATGACAATGTTGTTTCCAATACAAATGATAAAAACAATGTGTTTTCATTAGAACTAACTAAAATGTTCTTGATTTTCCGTTTATATTACCGATGGAAGATGTACACGTAAAACCCCTCTAATCCTGCTGAAACGTCGATATATGCAATAAAAAGCGAACTTCTCCCCTTTTCAATATCTTACTCAGTATTTTAACGAGAAAATGAAGTATTTAAGGTTATTATCTAATCAATTATGTGTTTGCATCATTTTTATCATATATATAATGAATTAATACCCATAGACTGAAAATTCACAAAATCATGGAAAAACGGCAAAATATTGCCTAATTCGATGATATTTTGTTTAAATCACACAAAGGAAAAGGAGATGATAAACGTCAAAATATTGCTAAATTCGATGATTTTTCGTATGAAACAAAATGCAAGAAAACTTGCTTAAAATGCAATATTATGCGAAATTCTGAGATTTGAAGGCCAAATCACATATCGTGAAACTACATGAAATAGTATCGAAATATTGGTAAAAATTAATATATTTACGTAATATCTGTGGGATATTTGGGGCTTGAATCTGATTATTTAAATATTAATGTAGTAAATTAAATTACGAAGGTCCACCCGCTTTTAAAGTAAAAAGGGAAACTGAGAATTTCTGATCATTAGATAATTCCTAGATGAAACCAGTAACTATGGATAAACTAGAAAGTATGATCATAATAATAATTAATGGGCTGTATTTTTAAATGAAACAAACCTCAAACACCTTCATTGGGGGGTTATTACTGGAGGTAAGTACGTCCAGGAATTAGTGCGGTTCGTTCACTAATTCAATTAATAATAATCTAATCCTATAAAATAATATTGAAACTGATATCATTACCAAAAGGGGGAACATAGATTATGAGCATAGTAATGAGTTACAGTAAACCACATATTAATCCCAAAGAATTCTGTACAAGATAAATTGCAATAGAATTATAAAAGGAAATAAATCTTAGCTTAATGAAGATTCCTTTAGAAAGCCATGGAAGTCCTCTTATTCTCCAGACTCGGTCGACTGACGAGTGGAACGGGTTAACATGGGTGAAGGCAGTATGGAGAATTCTTCTCTCGTGCTGCAAGACAAATAATTTTCAGTAGCAACTGATTTAGTTACTAAATCTATATTCAAGAATATTAAGAGTTACAGGTGACAAATTTTAATCACCTGTTATTAGGTGTTATCGTGCGTCGTAACGGACAATCACCCAGCTACTATTAAAACTTCTACCTGATGCATCACATAAAAGAATATACTTAGCTGTGGGCACTGTATAAGTATTAAGATTGCCGTGTTTCGCATCTCAGGCTCCGGCTAGGCCTATCCTGAATAATGATGCGTTCCGCTGGCTGGTCACGTGTCGTCAGGAACCAAGTCAAAGGGCTCCTTATTTGACACCAGCACTAGCTGAAGATACTATCTGCAAGGTTATTCACGCCTCACAGTGGCGACTTTCATCTCAGGATGGATAACACCTGCCCTATTTGCTGGGCAATGGCGTCTTCTTATGAGTACGGTAAGCGCAGGTCTGCCTCTGAGCGGCTCTCCACGTGTACTGAGATGGCGTCCCTCTACCCACGCCGAGCCCACGTTCATAAAACAAATTATTGTCTCGAACATTAATATTTCTCGCATTTGCGCTTGAAACGTTAAAGACTGGACGGGTTTATTATTTAGAGGAAGAAAATATTGTTATTTACCAATTTAAGAATAGTAAATATATAAGGGAGAGGAATTAATGTCTCCCCATGGCATTCATTGGTGACGTTAACTTTATCACGACATAGACGCTATGATTCTAACGCTCTATTCGGCTTTTAGTTAGAGATCAATTCGTCTGCAATTAGTTATCATACAGAATGCTTTAATTATGGAGAATCGAATTTAATTCTCACACACATTGGATATAATGTGTTTACTGTAAGGAAATCTGACGCAATACTGGCGTCAGGTGACGTGAGAATTCTAGCCTACTGCACAGATGAAATTATTAGTACATGAGAATTCTACGTGTTGTTAATTTTACTTACTACAATAATTAGTATGGTTAGTAATAAGTAATGAGAATACAACAATGTTGTATTCGGTGTTGGAAATATCCAACATAACTCCGGGGGGAGGGTTCTAGGGTCGTAGTGTACTGTGTTGTACTGACCTATCCCGAAGTGATATTAAGATTAGTACATTAGTATGTTAGTATGTTAGTACACACATAACGAACGTCCCGGATTTATCAAGGACTTACAAGGACTTGAGTCTTGCTATTTACATGTCAAATGAAACATGTTGTTGGTAGCCTACACAATATTTATAGAATTCAACTCTCCCAATTTAAACTAACAGAATCTACGGTGATGCGATATCCTGGGTCATAGTGACGTGTAATGTTTCGTTACGTGATATCACATCGTAGCATCATCACAGTTTTCTCAGTGGGAAGTGAAGGAAATTATTCTTCTTCAGAGTTGTAATAGGCTTGCAAATTCCGCCTACATTGTTGAGCTGCAGCTCTAGTGGGGCGGTTGCTTGGAGGAACAAATTCATTGTCCTCTGAAATTACTGGGGAAACTGGATCTGGCTGATATTCTTGTTCAGTCAGTTCAAGGGGAACCAGCTTCTCTAAAGTTTTTAGAGTAGTGTTGCCTCTGCATAAGACTTTAACCACTCTTAGGACACCTTGTCGATCTGGGTGAATGGTAACAATTTTACCTATAGGCCATTCTGACCTTGGTCCATCACTGTCGACTAGTACTAGGTCTCCTGGCTTTAATTGCACCTTATTGTAAGGACTCGAAGCTCCGTAGTGGTACTCTCGTAGAGCTGTGAGGTACTCTCGAGTCCACACCTCATTCCACCTGTTAATAACTCCAGAAAGATGCTGGTAGCTTTCCACCAAGTCTTCTCTGGTCACATGGGACGGGTCTACAGGGTCCTCTTCGGCTAAAGGGATGAGAGGGCTCAGTAGACCTCCATGGATCAAGTGAGAGGGGCTCAGTGGTTCTCTCTGGGTGTAATCATCAGACAGGTAGGTGATTGGGCGGTTATTGACTCGCGCCTCGATTTCCACAACAATAGTTTGGAGTTCTGAGTAACTGACCTTTTGTCGGTGTAAAGTTTTCCTTAGACACTTCTTGACTGTGCCTACCATTCGCTCATAGAACCCACCTTGCCAAGGGGCTCTTGGTGCTATGAGTTTCCAGTGACATTGTCTTCTTTGTAAGACTGACTGTACTTCAGGGTGGTTCCAGACTTCTCGCAAATAACTTTCTCCTGCCACAAAATTAGATCCGTTGTCTGATATCATTAATCTAGGACATGATCGGCGGGCAGCAAATCTGCGGAAAGCTTGAATGAAAGCTTCAGCACTCATGTCTGGGGTGACCTCTAAGTGCACGCCTCTGGTTGTAGCACATGTAAAGAGACAAATGTACGCCTTCACTGGTATATTATCTGGGTCACCAGTGAGGAGTAAGGCTCCTGTATAATCAACTCCAGTGGTTTCGAAAGGACGAAGATGAACCACTCGCTCTTCTGGGAGTGGGGGAGGTCCTGGGTAAGGACAGACTCTAGCGTCGTATCTCTTACAGATTACACAACATTTAATAATGGTCTTAACAGTCTGACGACCTTGAGGAAGCCAGTACTTTTGTCTAAGGTCGGTGAGAGTATCTAAAACTCCACCATGTAGTGTACCATATTGATGGTGATGTAAGACAAGAAGTTTAGTTATGATGTGGTGACGAGGTAAAAGAATTGGGTTCTTAGTGTCTAAGTCAATCTTTGCATGTAGCAAACGTCCTCCACATCGTAGTATGTTATGAGTGTTGACATCGTACCAGATGCCCAGAGACTTAGTGAGTTTATCCGGAAGATTCTCAAATTCGCTTCCGTAGGTCTCTTGCTGCGCCCGCTTAATCCAATAGTGAACAGGATTGGGAAATTTATGTCGAATTCCTACTTTAGCAAGGCTAATCAAACACGTGCGCAGTCACTCGTAACAATTTGCTTAAGTTGGAATAACGA
Source organism: Procambarus clarkii (assembly GCF_040958095.1). Taxonomy (NCBI): domain Eukaryota; kingdom Metazoa; phylum Arthropoda; class Malacostraca; order Decapoda; family Cambaridae; genus Procambarus; species Procambarus clarkii. The sequence continues at coordinate 22,930,979 of NC_091175.1, forward strand.
TGAGGATCAATGGCTAATATTCGCTGAGGCTCTGGTTCCATCATGGGAGTGGTGATATTGGTCACTATGACTTGTGGCTTTTGTTTGGGCCACTGACCACCAACAAGCCATGAAGGTCCATTGAACCACAGCGAAGACTTGACAAATTGTTTTAATGTCAATCCTCTTGATAAATAATCTGCAGGATTGTCCTTAGTAGGGACATGTCTGAACTTATATCCTGCGGATAAATCATGAATCTCCCTGACGCGATTACTGACGTAAGGAGTTTTGTTGTTATTGTTTCTTACCCATTGTAAGACTGCCTCGTTGTCTGACCACACTACAATCTCACCAAAGTGGATATTACAGAGTGTCTTTGCCAGGCAATGGGCCAATCTTACTCCCACTAGCAATGCAGTCAACTCCATCTGAGGTAAGGATCTCTTCTTGATGGGAGCAACTCTTGCTTTTGATGTGAGTAAAATTGATTGAGCACTGTTAACTAAATAGGCTGCTGCGCCATATGCTTTGCCAGAGGCATCGCAAAAAACGTGCAAATTGTTGGGTAAGTTTGGTCCTGAAGCATTACGAGGAAATTTCAAAACGCCTAACTGATTAAAATCCGTTGAGAGTATTTGCCATTTGGCTTGTAACTCACTTGATAACGGATCATCCCATCCCATATGTTGCTGCCAGCACTCCTGCATTAGGAGTTTGCCCCTTATTGATATAGGACTAAGTAGGCCTAAAGGGTCAAATGGTTGACTGACAAATGAGAGCAGTGTTCTCATGGTAAGGGTTGAATTATCAGTTTGCACTGACTTGACATTCATCTCGTCAGTGCTGGTGTTCCATTCCACGCCTAGAACCTTTAATTTACTGGGTACCTGATAATCGGGAAATTCTTTCTCGATTAACTGGTTAAGCAGTTTATTATTTGAGGCCCATGGCTGTAGAGGCATATTGGCTCCTAACAGTTCACGGTTAGCCTCATGGTAGATTTCTACCAGATCAGCTTGATCATTAGTTGTCCCCTGGAAATTGTCGACATACAAGTTGTCGCTAATGGTTGCCTTATAAGGGCTGTCTGATTTCCTCAAATGCGTGTCTAATGTTGCTTGCAAAAGAAACGGTGAGGACGTAGCACCAAATAATACGGAGGCAAACCGATAGGTGATTACTTCACTGTTGGGATCCAGTGGATCCTTGAACCAGAGGAATTTTGTGTAGTCACGATCCTCCTCCTGCAATTCTACTCGGAGAAAGGCTTTGCTGATGTCAGCTGTATAGGCAAAAATGCCTGTGCGAAATCGTAACAACACGTCATGTAGCCTTTGTGTTAGGCTAGGTCCCGTTTGGAGACATTCATTTAAAGACACACTGCTCGGCTTTACTTTAGCACTGCAGTTAAAGACAATACGAATAGGTGTTGTCAATGAGTCTTTCACCACAGCATGGTGAGGTAAATAATGACCTGTTTTTCGGTCATCGTGTTCAACAACTTCAATGAACTTATTGTTAAGTTGTTGTTGGATAAGTTGGTGATACATGGTTAGTTTGTCTGGCTGCTTCTGCAGTCGTGTTAATTGAGACTGCAATTGTGAGGCTGCCATAAAATAATTCACTGGAAGTTGTGGATGATCTAACTTCCATGGGAGTCTTACCCAGTATTGTTTATTTGAGTAGACAACTGTATCCAGATATTGCTGGTAAGTCCACGTATCATCAGGACTTGGTTGCTCAGGGATGATGCCTAACGTATCTAAATCCCACAAACGATGTATTGGTGGGTCAGACTCAATGTCCTCGGCTATTTCTCTGAAGCGTAGGGGTGACTGCTCTAAGCCTAATCACGCCACAATTACATTATTGGTTTGTTGGTTTGTGGACGCTGGACCTTGTCTGAAAAGCACGGGTCCTGTGAGCAATTTGCCCCCTGCGGACGACAACAAATTCATACCATGTTGCCTAGTGCATCCAGTTATAAACTTGTAATAATGATCCGCGCCTATTAATATTCCAATATCTGTGAGGCAATCGGAATTTATTTTATGATCCGCTAGCCTCATGCGGTTTCGCTTAAGGTGTCTCGCAGTGCGAGCTAATCCTGTGACCTGCAGGTCCGTAGGAATCTTATCCACTACCACCGCATGGATTGGGCTAGTAGAGGATCCTAATCTAACTAGTAATTTAACTACCTTGTAGTCACGCGGTCCACTATTTGACAGGAAACCAGAAATGTTTAACTTCACACTTTTGGTAGGTTTTAAATTTAACTCATCTACCAACTGTTGTGTAATGAAGGTTTTTTGTGAACCTTGGTCAAAAAGACCCCTAGTGTTAATTCTAGATCTTCGGTTTATTAATTTAAGTTGAGCGGTAGGCAAGGTAGTATTATTGCCTGACTCAGTAGCAAGTACATTCACTTCGTGATGTACTTTACAATATTGCACTGCAGTAGAATTAGTAAAATTCTCTCCAGTGGTCATGGTTGGTGTAGAAGATTTTCTACATAAGGCGTAGTGGTGTACACCTTGGTTACAACGGTTGCAGGTACGTAGTGGTACTGCACATTTCTTGGGATCATGAGAACCCATACATTTGGTGCATTTGTGCAATTCCTGTAACCTTTTAACTCTAGCATTATACGTAGGATAAGCAGAGCATTGGTAAGTGGTGTGTTCCTGATTGCAGAACAGACACTTTCTCTGGTTAATAGACTTAGTCTCTTTAGTAGACAAGTCATTGGTTATCTCTGAAGGAGATACTGAATATGTACCTACATTTCCACTTCTTTTCCTGGTGGATGGAGTAGGTTTGGATTTATATTTATTAGACTTACTTGGAGTCTGTTTAGGTTTGACTGAAATATCAGTATTAATTGGTTTAGACTCAGGTTTAATTTTGTCATGAGTCTTTAACCTATTAACTGTGATCCTCAACCCCTCGAAAATCTGATCGAGAGTAAGAAACTCAGTATTATAATGTGAGCAGAGCTCTGTCAAGACATTTCGAGGTAATTTCCTCTGTAACAATAGCTTGATAGACCATTCAGAACTAGGTATATTAACCTTGGTACCTAAGGCCTTTACTAGAGACTCTACTTCTAGTCTGAAGCTTTGAAGTGACTCTGGTCTACTGTTTGGTGCATTCAGATCTAGCAATTGATAATAAAGGGTAGCTATACTTAACTCTTTGTTGCAATAGTTCAACTTCAGGAGTTTTATAGCTTCCTCATAATTACTCTCATTAAGAGTAAGGTTATGTATGACCTTTTTAGCCTCTCCTGTGAGAAGACTGAGTAGGTATGAGAATTTAGAAACTTTGTCTAGAGACTGTTTCTTATGGATGTGAACTTCAAAGGAAGTCCAAAAATTGTCCCAATTTTCTGTATCTAATCCTGAAAAGGTGGGTAAGTCTAGAGTAGGTAAACGAACCTCGGGTAAGTGATTATTGAAGTGAGACCCAGTGTTGCTGGTCTTGGATCCAGACTGTTTGGCTAATTTAAATAGCCTGATAATTTTATCGTGAGTCTCCTCTTCATATTGGGAGATGTCGTCTACAGTTTGACTTGCTTCTTCAGGATCAGTTTCTACAGTATTTAGCAGATCAAGGTAAGATTGACCTGCAGATCTGACTTGATCAAATTTCAGATCAGCCAATCTAACTGATGACTCTAAGTGATAAGAGTCAATGGGATTATCTTTAGTTAAGTTCTCAGCCTTATTAATTAATCTGGTCAAGTGACCTTTAAGGCCAATGTAGGTTCTCCTCAATTGTTCAGGAGTAGCCATATTGGGCTTAGGTTCAAACTTCACAGTGTTAGTACATGTATTACTAATGAAGCTTGGGTACTTGTTCATTAGTGAACAGGTAACATTAATTGTAGCCTAATTTAAGGTGACTACTTTATATTTTACCTCGTTTGAGGTTGAATGTACCTACCTACCTAACAACAAATAGCTAGATATTTTGTGTACTGTCTGAACTTCACCATTAGTTCTCGTCCGGTTAGCTCATCTATATCACCATCAGAGTTAATGGAGAGAATCCAGCAATACACAAAATAGATACACAAAATAATGCATACAAGAGAAATATTATGGAGACACTCCAATCAGAGTTATCTCAAAAATTAATCCCACCCTGTATAGGGTCAGCACAAATAATATAATACATACAACACTGACTAGTTTTAAATCTAGTCGTAATATTTCCTAACTAAGAACTATAAAATTATTTAGTCTGAGCTTGTACCAAATTCAGCACAATCTCAGCCTAAATTCTACCTACTAACATGGGTAAAGATTATTGTGGTGCAGTAAGGTAAATATAGTTGTGCTGTATTTTTTGTTTTTTTTGTTTTATAAGAGTGCTCTTGCACACACAGGTGAACAATTATGTACAGTTAAGTTTGGCTTGCTAGCCACAGCCTTTTGTGATGGTTGATGGTGTTAATTAACTTGTCAACCACATGCAACCTAGATTCCCCTGACAAATGTACACCGTCTCTGGTCAGGTTCTGTCTGTAAGGTCTGGCTGTAAATTGGATATATGTGGCATCCAATCTCACTCGTTTTTTCAGCCTGAAATTTATGTACTTAGCAGCTCTCAGGTAGTATTCTGGAGTTACTCCCCAACGATTATCTTGACTTGGTTGGCGAGGTTCCACTAATGTGAATACTACTGATTCACTGATGAGCTTGAAAGAAGAAATTATGTTTTTGAGGTGTTTGATCACCTCGGCTGGATGACGAGTGGGGTGGATGTCATTACCACCTAAGTATATAATGGTTAGATGGTGAGGCCACTCTAACGCAGGTGTTAGGGTGGTGTTATTGTAAAATTTATGAGCTGTTGCTCCTGGTGACCTAAAGATTCTCACCTCGGTGTGAGGTATAGGTCTAAGTGTTGTGGGTAATTGGCTATGACCCACTAAAGCTACTTTATACATGAGGTGAAAGTAGCAATATATTAGTGTGATCTAGGCTAACTGATGTGTTACACTGTTAGTTGACACAATTAATTAAATAGTTAGTCTAGCTTCTATCACACAAGGATTAGTTATCAATGGTTAATATTTTAATTATAAATTTAATGCCTATCCGGTTCGATAAGACCATAATGTGGGATATTTGGGGCTTGAATCTGATTATTTAAATATTAATGTAGTAAATTAAATTACGAAGGACCACCCGCTTTTAAAGTAAAGAGGGAAACTGAGAATTTCTGATCATTAGATAATTCCTAGATGAAACCAGTAACTATGGATAAACTAGAAAGTATGATCATAATAATAATTAATGGGCTGTATTATTAAATGAAACAAACCTCAAACACCTACATTGGGGGGTTATTACTGGAGGTAAGTACGTCCAGGAATTAGTGTGGTTCGTTCACTAATTCAATTAATAATAATCTAATCCTATAAAATAATATTGAAACTGATATCATTACCAAAAGGGGGAACATAGATTATGAGCATAGTAATGAGTTACAGTAAACCACATATTAATCCCAAAGAATTCTGTACAAGATAAATTGCAATAGAATTATAAAAGGAAATAAATCTTAGCTTAATGAAGATTCCTTTAGAAAGCCATGGAAGTCCTCTTATTCTCCAGACTCGGTCGACTGACGAGTGGAACGGGTTAACATGGGTGAAGGCAGTATGGAGAATTCTTCTCTCGTGCTGCAAGACAAATAATTTTCAGTAGCAACTGATTTAATTACTAAATCTATATTCAAGAATATTAAGAGTTACAGGTGACAAATTTTAATCACCTGTTATTAGGTGTTATCGTGCGTCGTAACGGACAATCACCCTGCTACTATTAAAACTTCTACCTGATGCATCACATAAAAGAATATACTTAGCTGTGGGCACTGTATAAGTATTAAGATTGCCGTGTTTCGCATCTCAGGCTCCGGCTAGGCCTATCCTGAATAATGATGCGTTCCGCTGGCTGGTCACGTGTCGTCAGGAACCAAGTCAAAGGGCTCCTTATTTGACACCAGCACTAGCTGAAGATACTATCTGCAAGGTTATTCACGCCTCACAGTGGCGACTTTCATCTCAGGATGGATAACACCTGCCCTATTTGCTGGGCAATGGCGTCTTCTTATGAGTACGGTAAGCGCAGGTCTGCCTCTGAGCGGCTCTCCACGTGTACTGAGATGGCGTCCCTCTACCCACGCCGAGCCCACGTTCATAAAACAAATTATTGTCTCGAACATTAATATTTCTCGCATTTGCGCTTGAAACGTTAAAGACTGGACGGGTTTATTATTTAGAGGAAGAAAATATTGTTATTTACCAATTTAAGAATAGTAAATATATAAGGGAGAGGAATTAATGTCTCCCCATGGCATTCATTGGTGACGTTAACTTTATCACGAGATAGACGCTATGATTCCAACGCTCTATTCGGCTTTAAGTTAGAGATCAATTCATCTGCAATTAGTTATCATACAGAATGCTTTAATTATGGAGAATCAAATTTAATTCTCACACACATTGGATATATTGTGTTTACTGTAAGGAAATCTGACGCAATACTGGCGTCAGGTGACGTGAGAATTCTAGCCTACTGCACAAATGAAATTATTAGTACATGGGAATTCTACGTGTTGTTAATTTTACTTACTGCAATAATTAGTATTGTTAGCAATAAGTAATGAGAATACAACAATGTTGTATTCGCTGTTGGAAATATCCAACAATATCAAACTACATGAAAAACGTGAAAAAAGTCACTATTTTACCATATTTGAGGATTTTAACTTCAAATCATAGAGCAAGGTTTCGTATTATTTAGATAAAAGAAAAGACATATGACAATGTTGTTTCCAATACAAATGATAAAAACTAATATGTTTTCATTAGAATTAAATAAATGTTCCTGATTTTCCGTTTATATTACCGATGGAAGATGTATACGTAAACCGTTCTAATCCGGATGAAACGTCGATATATGCAATAAAACCGAAGTTCTCCCCTTTTCAATATCCTACTCAGTATTTTAACGAGAAACAAATGGTTGATTGAAAATGAAGTATTTAAGGTTACTTTCTAATCAATTATGTGTTTGCATCATTTTTATCGTATATATAATGAATTAATACCAATAAACTGAAAATTGTCAAAAACGTGGAAAAACGGCAAAATATTGCCTAATTCGATGATATTTTGATTAAATCACATAAAGGAAAAGGAGATGATAAACGTCAAAATATTGCTAAATTCGATGATTTTTCGTACGAATCAAAATGCAAGAAAACTTGCTTAAAATGCAATATTATGCGAAATTCTGAGATTTGAAGGCCAAATCACATATCGTGATACTACATGAAATAGTATCGAAATATTGGTAAAAATGAATATATTTACGTAATATCAAACTACATGAAAAACGTGAAAAAAGTCACTATTTAACCATATTTGAGGATTTTAACTTCAAATCATAGAGTGAGGTTTCGTTTTATTTAGCCCTAAGAAAAGACATATGACAATGTTGTTTCCAATACAAATGATAAAAAACAATGTATTTTCATTAGAATTAACTAAAATGTTCCTGATTTTCCGTTTATATTACCGATGGAAGATATACACGTAAAACCGCTCTAATCCGGCTGAAACGTCGATATATGCAATAAAAACAGAACTTCCTCCCTTTTCAATATCTTACTCAGTATTTTAACGAGAAACAAATAGATGATTGAAAATGAAGTATTTAAGGTTATTATCTAATCAATTATGTGCTTGCATAATTTTTATCGTATATATAATGAATTAATACCCATAGACTGAAAATTCACAAAAACGTGGAAAAACAGTAAAATATTGCCTAATTCGATGATATTTTGTTTAAATCACACAACGGAAAAGGAGATGATAAACGTCAAAATATTGCTAAATTCGATGATTTTTCGTACGAAACAAAATGCAAGAAAACTTGTTTAAAATGCAATATTATGCGAAATTCTGAGATTTGAAGGCCAATTCACATATCGTGATACTACATGAAATAGTATCGAAATATTGGTAAAAATGAATATATTTACGTAATATCAAACTACATGAAAAACGTGAAAAAAGTCACTATTTAACCATATTTGAGGATTTTAACTTCAAATCATAGAGTGAGGTTTCGTATTATTTAGCTCCAAGAAAAGACATATGACAATGTTGTTTCCAATACAAATGATAAAAATCAATGTGTTTTCATTAGAATTAACTAAAATGTTCCTGATATTCCGTTTATATTACCGTTGGAAGATGTACACGAAAACCGCTCTATTCCGGCTGAAACGTCGATATATGCAATAAAAACAGAACTTCTTCCCTTTTCAATATCTTACTCAGTATTTTACGAGAAACAAATAGTTGATTGAAAATGAAGTATTTAAGGTTATTATCTAATCAATTATGTGTTTGCATCATTTTTATCGTATATATAATGAATCAATACCAATAAACTGAAAATTCACAAAAACGTGGAAAAACGGCAAAATATTGCCTAATTCGATGATATTTTGTTTAAATCAAATAAAGGAAAAGGGGATGATAAACGTCAAAATATTGCTAAATTCGATGATTTTTCGTACGAATCAAAATGCAAGAAAACTTGCTTAAAATGCAATATTATGCGAAATTCTGAGATTTGAAGGCCAAATCACATATCGTGATACTACATGAAATAGTATCGAAATATTGGTAAAAATGAATATATTTACGTAATATCAAACTACATGATTACCATGAAAAAGTCACTATGTTACCATATTTGAGGATTTTAACTTCAAATCATAGAGTGAGGTTTCGTATTATTTAGCTCCAAGAAAAGACATATGACAATGTTGTTTCCAATACAAATGATAAAAATCAATGTGTTTTCATTAGAATTAACTAAAATGTTCCTGATATTCCGTTTATATTACCGTTGGAAGATGTACACGAAAACCGCTCTATTCCGGCTGAAACGTCGATATATGCAATAAAAACAGAACTTCTTCCCTTTTCAATATCTTACTCAGTATTTTACGAGAAACAAATAGTTGATTGAAAATGAAGTATTTAAGGTTATTATCTAATCAATTATGTGTTTGCATCATTTTTATCGTATATATAATGAATCAATACCAATAAACTGAAAATTCACAAAAACGTGGAAAAACGGCAAAATATTGCCTAATTCAATGATATTTTGTTTAAATCACATAAAGGAAAAGGGGATGATAAACGTCAAAATATTGCTAAATTCGATGATTTTTCGTACGAATCAAAATGCAAGAAAACTTGCTTAAAATGCAATATTATGCGAAATTCTGAGATTTGAAGGCCAAATCACATATCGTGATACTACATGAAATAGTATCGAAATATTGGTAAAAATGAATATATTTACGTAATATCAAACTACATGATTACCATGAAAAAGTCACTGTTACCATATTTGAGGATTTTAACTTCAAATCATAGAGTGAGGTTTCGTATTATTTAGCTCCAAGAAAAGACATATGACAATGTTGTTTCCAATACAAATGATAAAAAACAATGTGTTTTCATTAGAATTAACTAAAATGTTCCTGATTTTCCGTTTATATTACCGATGGAAGATGTACACGTAAAACCGCTCTAATCCGGCTGAAACGTCGATATATGCAATAAAAACAGAACTTCCTCCCTTTTCAATATCTTACTCAGTATTTTAACGAGAAACAAATAGATGATTAAAAATGAAGTATTTAAGGTTATTATCTAATCAATTATGTGTTTGCATCATTTTTATCGTATATATAATGAATTAATACCCATAGACTGAAAATTCACAAAAACGTGGAAAAACGGCAAAATATTGCCTAATTCGATGATATTTTGTTTAAATCAAACAACGGAAAAGGAGATGATTAACGACAAAATATTGCTAAATTCGATGATTTTTCGTACGAAACAAAATGCAAGAAAACTTGCTTAAAATGCAATATTATGCGAATTTCTGAGATTTGAAGGCCAATTCATATATCGTGATACTACATGAAATAGTATCGAAATATTGGTAAAAATGAATATATTTACGTAATATCAAACTACATGAAAAACGTGAAAAAAGTCACTATTTAACCATATTTGAGGATTTTAACTTCAAATCATAGAGTGAGGTTTCGTATTATTTAGCTCCAAGAAAAGACATATGACAATGTTGTTTCCAATACAAATGATAAAAATCAATGTGTTTTCATTAGAATTAACTAAAATGTTCCTGATATTCCATTTATATTACCGTTGGAAGATGTACACGAAAACCGCTCTATTCCGGCTGAAACGTCGATATATGCAATAAAAACAGAACTTCTTCCCTTTTCAATATCTTACTCAGTATTTTACGAGAAACAAATAGTTGATTGAAAATGAAGTATTTAAGGTTATTATCTAATCAATTATGTGTTTGCATCATTTTTATCGTATATATAATGAATCAATACCAATAAACTGAAAATTCACAAAAACGTGGAAAAACGGCAAAATATTGCCTAATTCGATGATATTTTGTTTAAATCACATAAAGGAAAAGGGGATGATAAACGTCAAAATATTGCTAAATTCGATGATTTTTCGTACGAATCAAAATGCAAGAAAACTTGCTTAAAATGCAATATTATGCGAAATTCTGAGATTTGAAGGCCAAATCACATATCGTGATACTACATGAAATAGTATCGAAATATTGGTAAAAATGAATATATTTACGTAATATCAAACTACATGATTACCATGAAAAAGTCACTATGTTACCATATTTGAGGATTTTAACTTCAAATCATAGAGTGAGGTTTCGTATTATTTAGCTCCAAGAAAAGACATATGACAATGTTGTTTCCAATACAAATGATAAAAAACAATGTGTTTTCATTAGAATTAACTAAAATGTTCCTGATTTTCCGTTTATATTACCGATGGAAGATGTACACGTAAAACCGCTCTAATCCGGCTGAAACGTCGATATATGCAATAAAAACAGAACTTCCTCCCTTTTCAATATCTTACTCAGTATTTTAACGAGAAACAAATAGATGATTAAAAATGAAGTATTTAAGGTTATTATCTAATCAATTATGTGTTTGCATCATTTTTATCGTATATATAATGAATTAATACCCATAGACTGAAAATTCACAAAACGTGGAAAAACGGCAAAATATTGCCTAATTCGATGATATTTTGTTTAAATCAAACAACGGAAAAGGAGATGATTAACGACAAAATATTGCTAAATTCGATGATTTTTCGTACGAAACAAAATGCAAGAAAACTTGCTTAAAATGCAATATTATGCGAATTTCTGAGATTTGAAGGCCAATTCATATATCGTGATACTACATTAAATAGTATCGAAATATTAGTAAAAATGAATATATTTACGTAATATCAAACGACATGAAAAACGTGAAAAAAGTCACTATTTAACCATATTTGAGGATTTTAACTTCAAATCATAGAGTGAGGTTTCGTATTATTTAGCTCCAAGAAAAGACATATGACAATGTTGTTTCCAATACAAATGATAAAAATCAATATGTTTTCATTAGAATTAACTAAAATGTTCCTGATTTTCCGTTTATATTACCGTTGGAAGATGTACACGAAAACCGCTCTATTCCGGCTGAAACGTCGATATATGCAATAGAAACAGAACTTCTTCCCTTTTCAATATCTTACTCAGTATTTTACGAGAAACAAATGGTTGATTGAAAATGAAGTATTTAAGGTTATTATCTAATCAATTATGTGTTTGCATCATTTTTATCGTATATATAATGAATCAATACCAATAAACTGAAAATTCACAAAAACGTGGAAAAACGGCAAAATATTGCCTAATTCGATGATATTTTGTTTAAATCACATAAAGGAAAAGGGGATGATAAACGTCAAAATATTGCTAAATTCGATGATTTTTCGTACGAATCAAAATGCAAGAAAACTTGCTTAAAATGCAATATTATGCGAAATTCTGAGATTTGAAGGCCAAATCACATATCGTGATACTACATGAAATAGTATCGAAATATTGGTAAAAATGAATATATTTACGTAATATCAAACTACATGATTACCATGAAAAAGTCACTATGTTACCATATTTGAGGATTTTAACTTCAAATCATAGAGTGAGGTTTCGTATTATTTAGCTCCAAGAAAAGACATATGACAATGTTGTTTCCAATACAAATGATAAAAAACAATGTGTTTTCATTAGAATTAACTAAAATGTTCCTGATTTTCCGTTTATATTACCGATGGAAGATGTACACGTAAAACCGCTCTAATCCGGCTGAAACGTCGATATATGCAATAAAAACAGAACTTCCTCCCTTTTCAATATCTTACTCAGTATTTTAACGAGAAACAAATAGATGATTAAAAATGAAGTATTTAAGGTTATTATCTAATCAATTATGTGTTTGCATCATTTTTATCGTATATATAATGAATTATTACCCATGGACTGAAAATTCACAAAAACGTGGAAAACGGCAAAATATTGCCTAATTCGATGATATTTTGTTTAAATCACACAACGGAAAAGGAGATGATTAACGACAAAATATTGCTAAATTCGATGATTTTTCGTACGAAACAAAATGCAAGAAAACTTGCTTAAAATGCAATATTATGCGAAATTCTGAGATTTGAAGGCCAATTCACATATCGTGATGCTACATGAAATAGTATCGAAATATTAGTAAAAATGAATATATTTACGTAATATCAAACGACATGAAAAACGTGAAAAAAGTCACTATTTAACCATATTTGAGGATTTTACCTTCAAATCATAGAGTGAGGTTTCGTATTATTTAGCTCCAAGAAAAGACATATGACAATGTTGTTTCCAATACAAATGATAAAAATCAATGTGTTTTCATTAGAATTAACTAAAATGTTCCTGATTTTCCGTTTATATTACCGTTGGAAGATGTACACGAAAACCGCTCTATTCCGGCTGAAACGTCGATATATGCAATAGAAACAGAACTTCTTCCCTTTTCAATATCTTACTCAGTATTTTACGAGAAACAAATGGTTGATTGAAAATGAAGTATTTAAGGTTATTATCTAATCAATTATGTGTTTGCATCATTTTTATCGTATATATAATGAATTAATACCAATTAACTGAAAATTCACAAAAACGTGGAAAACGGCAAAATATTGCCTAATTCGATGATATTTTGTTTAAATCACATAAAGGAAAAGGGGATGATAAACGTCAAAATATTGCTAAATTCGATGATTTTTCGTACGAATCAAAATGCAAGAAAACTTGCTTAAAATGCAATATTATGCGAAATTCTGAGATTTGAAGGCCAATTCACATATCGTGATACTACATGAAATAGTATCGAAATATTGGTAAAAATGAATATATTTACGTAATATCAAACGACATGAAAAACGTGAAAAAATCACTTTTTTACCATATTTGAGGATTTTAACTTCATATCATAGAGCGAGGTTTCGTATTATTTAGATCCAAGAAAAGACATATGACAATGTTGTTTCCAATACAAATGATAAAAAACAATGTGTTTTCATTAGAACTAACTAAAATGTTCTTGATTTTCCGTTTATATTACCGATGGAAGATATACACGTAAAACCGCTCTAATCCTGCTGAAACGTCGATATATGCAATAAAAACCGAACTTCTTCCCTTTTCAATATCTTACTCAGTATTTTAACGAGAAAATGAAGTATTTAAGGTTATTATCTAATCAATTATGTGTTTGCATCATTTTTATCGTATATATAATGAATTAATACCCATAGACTGAAATTCACAAAAACGTGGAAAAACGGCAAAATATTGCCTAATTCGATGATATTTTGTTAAATCACACAAAGGAAAAGGAGATGATAAACGTCAAAATATTCCTAAATTCGATGATTTTTCGTACGAAACAAAATGCAAGAAAGCTTGCTTAAAATGCAATATTATGCAAAATTCTGAGATTTGAAGGCCAAATCACATATCGTGATACTACATGAAATAGTATCGAAATATTGGTAAAATGAATATATTTACGTATTATCAAACTACATGAAAAACGTGAAAAAAGTCACTATTTTACCATATTTGAGGATTTTAACTTCAAATCATAGAGCAAGGTTTCGTATTATTTAGATAAAAGAAAATATATATGACAATGTTGTTTCCAATACAAATGATAAAAACTAATATGTTTTCATTAGAATTAACTAAAATGTTCCTGATTTTACATTTATATTACCGATGGAAGATGTATACGTAAACCGCTCTAATCCGGATGAAACGTCGATATATGCAATTAAAACCGAAGTTCTCCCCTTTTCAATATCCTACTCAGTATTTTAACGAGAAACAAATGGTTGATTGAAAATGAAGTATTTAAGGTTAATTTCTAATCAATTATGTGTTTGCATCATTTTTGTCGTATATATAATGAATTAATACCAATAAACTGAAAATTCACAAAAACGTGGAAAAACGGCAAAATATTGCCTAATTCGATGATATTTTGTTAAATCACACAAAGGAAAAGGAGATGATAAACGTCAAAATATTGCTAAATTCGATGATATTTCGTACGAAACAAAATGCAAGAAAACTTGCTTAAAATGCAATATTATGCGAAAATCTGAGATTTGAAGGCCAAATCACATACCGTGATACTACATGAAATAGTATCGAAATATTGGTAAAAATGAATATATTTACGTAATATCAAACAACATGACTAATGTGAAAAACTCACTATTTTACCATATATGAGGATTTTAACTTCAAATCATAGAGTGAGGTTTCGTATTATTTAGCTCCAAGAAAAGACATATGACAATGTTGTTTCCAATACAAATGATAAAAAACAATGTGTTTTCATTAGAATTAACTAAAATGTTCTTGATTTTCCGTTTATATTACCGATGGAAGATGTACACGTAAAACCGCTCTAATCCAGATGAAACGTCGATATATGCAATAAAAACCGAACTTCTCCCCTTTTCAATAACGTACTCAGTATTTTAACGAGAAACAAATGGTTGATTGAAAATGAAGTATTTAAGGAAAATTTCTAATCAATTATGTGTTTGCATCATTTTTATCGTATATTTAATGAACTAATAACAATAAAATGAAAATTCACAAAAACGTGGAAAACGGCAAAATATTGCCTAATTCAATGATATTATGTTTAAATCACATAAAGGAAAACGGCATGATAAACGTCAAAATATTCCTAATTTTGATGATTTTTCGTACGAAACAAAATGCATGAAAACTTGCTTAAAATGCAATATTATGCGAAATTCTGAGATTTGAATTCCAAATCACATATCGTGATACTACATGAAATAGTATCGAAATATTGGTAAAAATGAATATATTTACGTAATATCAAACTACATGAAAAACGTGAAAAAAGTCACTATTTAACCATATTTGAGGATTTTAACTTCAAATCATAGAGTGAGGTTTCGTATTATTTAGCTCCAAGAAAAGACATATGACAATGTTGTTTCCAATACAAATGATAAAAATCAATGTGTTTTCATTAGAATTAACTAAAATGTTCCTGATATTCCGTTTATATTACCGATGGAAGATGTACACGTAAAACCGCTATAATCCGGCTGAAACGTCGATATATGCAATAAAAACAGAACTTCCTCCCTTTTCAATATCTTACTCAGTATTTTAACGAGAAACAAATAGATGATTAAAAATGAAGTATTTAAGGTTATTATCTAATCAATTATGTGTTTGCATCACTTTTATCGTATATATAATGAATTAATACCCATAGACTGAAAATTCACAAAAACGTGGAAAAACGGCAAAATATTGCCTAATTCGATGATATTTTGTTTAAATCAAACAACGGAAAAGGAGATGATTAACGACAAAATATTGCTAAATTCGATGATTTTTCGTACGAAACAAAATGCAAGAAAACTTGCTTAAAATGCAATATTATGCGAATTTCTGAGATTTGAAGGCCAATTCATATATCGTGATACTACATGAAATAGTATCGAAATATTAGTAAAAATGAATATATTTACGTAATATCAAACGACATGAAAAACGTGAAAAAAGTCACTATTTAACCATATTTGAGGATTTTAACTTCAAATCATAGAGTGAGGTTTCGTATTATTTAGCTCCAAGAAAAGACATATGACAATGTTGTTTCCAATACAAATGATAAAAATCAATGTGTTTTCATTAGAATTAACTAAAATGCTCCTGATTTTCCGTTTATATTACCGTTGGAAGATGTACACGTAAAACCGCTATAATCCGGCTGAAACGTCGATATATGCAATAAAAACAGAACTTCCTCCCTTTTCAATATCTTACTCAGTATTTTAACGAGAAACAAATAGATGATTAAAAATGAAGTATTTAAGGTTATTATCTAATCAATTATGTGTTTGCATCATTTTTATCGTATATATAATGAATTAATACCCATAGACTGAAATTCACAAAAACGTGGAAAAACGGCAAAATATTGCCTAATTCGATGATATTTTGTTAAATCACACAAAGGAAAAGGAGATGATAAACGTCAAAATATTCCTAAATTCGATGATTTTTCGTACGAAACAAAATGCAAGAAAACTTGCTTAAAATGCAATATTATGCGAAATTCTGAGATTTGAAGGCCAATTCATATATCGTGATACTACATGAAATTGTATCGAAATATTAGTAAAAATGAATATATTTACGTAATATCAAACGACATGAAAAACGTGAAAAAAGTCACTATTTAACCATATTTGAGGATTTTAACTTCAAATCATAGAGTGAGGTTTCGTATTATTTAGCTCCAAGAAAAGACATATGACAATGTTGTTTCCAATACAAATGATAAAAATCAATGTGTTTTCATTAGAATTAACTAAAATGCTCCTGATTTTCCGTTTATATTACCGTTGGAAGATGTACACGAAAACCGCTCTATTCCGGCTGAAACGTCGATATATGCAATAGAAACAGAACTTCTTCCCTTTTCAATATCTTACTCAGTATTTTACGAGAAACAAATGGTTGATTGAAAATGAAGTATTTAAGGTTATTATCTAATCAATTATGTGTTTGCATCATTTTTATCGTATATATAATGAATCAATACCAATAAACTGAAAATTCACAAAAACGTGCAAAAACGGCAAAATATTGCCTAATTCGATGATATTTTGTTTAAATCACATAAAGGAAAAGGGGATGATAAACGTCAAAATATTGCTAAATTCGATGATTTTTCGTACGAATCAAAATGCAAGAAAACTTGCTTAAAATGCAATATTATGCGAAATTATGAGATTTGAAGGCCAAATCACATATCGTGATACGACATGAAATAGTATCGAAATATTGGTAAAAATGAATATATTTACGTAATATCAAACTACATGATTACCATGAAAAAGTCACTATGTTACCATATTTGAGGATTTTAACTTCAAATCATAGAGTGAGGTTTCGTATTATTTAGCTCCTAGAAAAGACATATGACAATGTTGTTTCCAATACAAATGATAAAAAACAATGTGTTTTCATTAGAATTAACTAAAATGTTCCTGATTTTCCGTTTATATTATCGATGGAAGATGTACACGTAAAACCGCTCTAATCCGGCTGAAACGTCGATATATGCAATAAAAACAGAACTTCCTCCCTTTTCAATATCTTACTCAGTATTTTAACGAGAAACAAAGAGATGATTAAAAATGAAGTATTTAAGGTTATTATCTAATCAATTATGTGTTTGCATCATTTTTATCGTATATATAATGAATTATTACCCATGGACTGAAAATTCACAAAAACGTGGAAAACGGCAAAATATTGCCTAATTCGATGATATTTTGTTTAAATCACACAACGGAAAAGGAGATGATTAACGACAAAATATTGCTAAATTCGATGATTTTTCGTACGAAACAAAATGCAAGAAAACTTGCTTAAAATGCAATATTATGCGAAATTCTGAGATTTGAAGGCCAATTCACATATCGTGATGCTACATGAAATAGTATCGAAATATTAGTAAAAATGAATATATTTACGTAATATCAAACGACATGAAAAACGTGAAAAAAGTCACTATTTAACCATATTTGAGGATTTTAACTTCAAATCATAGAGTGAGGTTTCGTATTATTTAGCTCCAAGAAAAGACATATGACAATGTTGTTTCCAATACAAATGATAAAAATCAATGTGTTTTCATTAGAATTAACTAAAATGTTCCTGATTTTCCGTTTATATTACCGTTGGAAGATGTACACGAAAACCGCTCTATTCCGGCTGAAACGTCGATATATGCAATAGAAACAGAACTTCTTCCCTTTTCAATATCTTACTCAGTATTTTACGAGAAACAAATGGTTGATTGAAAATGAAGTATTTAAGGTTATTATCTAATCAATTATGTGTTTGCATCATTTTTATCGTATATATAATGAATTAATACCAATAAACTGAAAATTCACAAAAACGTGGAAAACGGCAAAATATTGCCTAATTCGATGATATTTTGTTTAAATCACATAAAGGAAAAGGGGATGATAAACGTCAAAATATTGCTAAATTCGATGATTTTTCGTACGAATCAAAATGCAAGAAAACTTGCTTAAAATGCAATATTATGCGAAATTCTGAGATTTGAAGGCCAATTCACATATCGTGATACTACATGAAATAGTATCGAAATATTGGTAAAAATGAATATATTTACGTAATATCAAACGACATGAAAAACGTGAAAAAAGTCACTTTTTTACCATATTTGAGGATTTTAACTTCATATCATAGAGCGAGGTTTCGTATTATTTAGATCCAAGAAAAGACATATGACAATGTTGTTTCCAATACAAATGATAAAAAACAATGTGTTTTCATTAGAACTAACTAAAATGTTCCTGATTTTCCGTTTATATTACCGATGGAAGATATACACGTAAAACCGCTCTAATCCTGCTGAAACGTCGATATATGCAATAAAAACCGAACTTCTTCCCTTTTCAATATCTTACTCAGTATTTTAACGAGAAAATGAAGTATTTAAGGTTATTATCTAATCAATTATGTGTTTGCATCATTTTTATCGTATATATAATGAATTAATACCCATAGACTGAAATTCACAAAAACGTGGAAAAACGGCAAAATATTGCCTAATTCGATGATATTTTGTTAAATCACACAAAGGAAAAGGAGATGATAAACGTCAAAATATTCCTAAATTCGATGATTTTTCGTACGAAACAAAATGCAAGAAAACTTGCTTAAAATGCAATATTATGCGAAATTCTGAGATTTGAAGGCCAATTCATATATCGTGATACTACATGAAATAGTATCGAAATATTAGTAAAAATGAATATATTTACGTAATATCAAACGACATGAAAAACGTGAAAAAAGTCACTATTTAACCATATTTGAGGATTTTAACTTCAAATCATAGAGTGAGGTTTCGTATTATTTAGCTCCAAGAAAAGACATATGACAATGTTGTTTCCAATACAAATGATAAAAATCAATGTGTTTTCATTAGAATTAACTAAAATGCTCCTGATTTTCCGTTTATATTACCGTTGGAAGATGTACACGAAAACCGCTCTATTCCGGCTGAAACGTCGATATATGCAATAGAAACAGAACTTCTTCCCTTTTCAATATCTTACTCAGTATTTTACGAGAAACAAATGGTTGATTGAAAATGAAGTATTTAAGGTTATTATCTAATCAATTATGTGTTTGCATCATTTTTATCGTATATATAATGAATCAATACCAATAAACTGAAAATTCACAAAAACGTGCAAAAACGGCAAAATATTGCCTAATTCGATGATATTTTGTTTAAATCACATAAAGGAAAAGGGGATGATAAACGTCAAAATATTGCTAAATTCGATGATTTTTCGTACGAATCAAAATGCAAGAAAACTTGCTTAAAATGCAATATTATGCGAAATTATGAGATTTGAAGGCCAAATCACATATCGTGATACGACATGAAATAGTATCGAAATATTGGTAAAAATGAATATATTTACGTAATATCAAACTACATGATTACCATGAAAAAGTCACTATGTTACCATATTTGAGGATTTTAACTTCAAATCATAGAGTGAGGTTTCGTATTATTTAGCTCCTAGAAAAGACATATGACAATGTTGTTTCCAATACAAATGATAAAAAACAATGTGTTTTCATTAGAATTAACTAAAATGTTCCTGATTTTCCGTTTATATTATCGATGGAAGATGTACACGTAAAACCGCTCTAATCCGGCTGAAACGTCGATATATGCAATAAAAACAGAACTTCCTCCCTTTTCAATATCTTACTCAGTATTTTAACGAGAAACAAAGAGATGATTAAAAATGAAGTATTTAAGGTTATTATCTAATCAATTATGTGTTTGCATCATTTTTATCGTATATATAATGAATTATTACCCATGGACTGAAAATTCACAAAAACGTGGAAAACGGCAAAATATTGCCTAATTCGATGATATTTTGTTTAAATCACACAACGGAAAAGGAGATGATTAACGACAAAATATTGCTAAATTCGATGATTTTTCGTACGAAACAAAATGCAAGAAAACTTGCTTAAAATGCAATATTATGCGAAATTCTGAGATTTGAAGGCCAATTCACATATCGTGATGCTACATGAAATAGTATCGAAATATTAGTAAAAATGAATATATTTACGTAATATCAAACGACATGAAAAACGTGAAAAAAGTCACTATTTAACCATATTTGAGGATTTTAACTTCAAATCATAGAGTGAGGTTTCGTATTATTTAGCTCCAAGAAAAGACATATGACAATGTTGTTTCCAATACAAATGATAAAAATCAATGTGTTTTCATTAGAATTAACTAAAATGTTCCTGATTTTCCGTTTATATTACCGTTGGAAGATGTACACGAAAACCGCTCTATTCCGGCTGAAACGTCGATATATGCAATAGAAACAGAACTTCTTCCCTTTTCAATATCTTACTCAGTATTTTACGAGAAACAAATGGTTGATTGAAAATGAAGTATTTAAGGTTATTATCTAATCAATTATGTGTTTGCATCATTTTTATCGTATATATAATGAATTAATACCAATAAACTGAAAATTCACAAAAACGTGGAAAACGGCAAAATATTGCCTAATTCGATGATATTTTGTTTAAATCACATAAAGGAAAAGGGGATGATAAACGTCAAAATATTGCTAAATTCGATGATTTTTCGTACGAATCAAAATGCAAGAAAACTTGCTTAAAATGCAATATTATGCGAAATTCTGAGATTTGAAGGCCAATTCACATATCGTGATACTACATGAAATAGTATCGAAATATTGGTAAAAATGAATATATTTACGTAATATCAAACGACATGAAAAACGTGAAAAAAGTCACTTTTTTACCATATTTGAGGATTTTAACTTCATATCATAGAGCGAGGTTTCGTATTATTTAGATCCAAGAAAAGACATATGACAATGTTGTTTCCAATACAAATGATAAAAAACAATGTGTTTTCATTAGAACTAACTAAAATGTTCCTGATTTTCCGTTTATATTACCGATGGAAGATATACACGTAAAACCGCTCTAATCCTGCTGAAACGTCGATATATGCAATAAAAACCGAACTTCTTCCCTTTTCAATATCTTACTCAGTATTTTAACGAGAAAATGAAGTATTTAAGGTTATTATCTAATCAATTATGTGTTTGCATCATTTTTATCGTATATATAATGAATTAATACCCATAGACTGAAATTCACAAAAACGTGGAAAAACGGCAAAATATTGCCTAATTCGATGATATTTTGTTAAATCACACAAAGGAAAAGGAGATGATAAACGTCAAAATATTCCTAAATTCGATGATTTTTCGTACGAAACAAAATGCAAGAAAACTTGCTTAAAATGCAATATTATGCGAAATTCTGAGATTTGAAGGCCAATTCATATATCGTGATACTACATGAAATAGTATCGAAATATTAGTAAAAATGAATATATTTACGTAATATCAAACGACATGAAAAACGTGAAAAAAGTCACTATTTAACCATATTTGAGGATTTTAACTTCAAATCATAGAGTGAGGTTTCGTATTATTTAGCTCCAAGAAAAGACATATGACAATGTTGTTTCCAATACAAATGATAAAAATCAATGTGTTTTCATTAGAATTAACTAAAATGCTCCTGATTTTCCGTTTATATTACCGTTGGAAGATGTACACGAAAACCGCTCTATTCCGGCTGAAACGTCGATATATGCAATAGAAACAGAACTTCTTCCCTTTTCAATATCTTACTCAGTATTTTACGAGAAACAAATGGTTGATTGAAAATGAAGTATTTAAGGTTATTATCTAATCAATTATGTGTTTGCATCATTTTTATCGTATATATAATGAATCAATACCAATAAACTGAAAATTCACAAAAACGTGCAAAAACGGCAAAATATTGCCTAATTCGATGATATTTTGTTTAAATCACATAAAGGAAAAGGGGATGATAAACGTCAAAATATTGCTAAATTCGATGATTTTTCGTACGAATCAAAATGCAAGAAAACTTGCTTAAAATGCAATATTATGCGAAATTATGAGATTTGAAGGCCAAATCACATATCGTGATACGACATGAAATAGTATCGAAATATTGGTAAAAATGAATATATTTACGTAATATCAAACTACATGATTACCATGAAAAAGTCACTATGTTACCATATTTGAGGATTTTAACTTCAAATCATAGAGTGAGGTTTCGTATTATTTAGCTCCTAGAAAAGACATATGACAATGTTGTTTCCAATACAAATGATAAAAAACAATGTGTTTTCATTAGAATTAACTAAAATGTTCCTGATTTTCCGTTTATATTATCGATGGAAGATGTACACGTAAAACCGCTCTAATCCGGCTGAAACGTCGATATATGCAATAAAAACAGAACTTCCTCCCTTTTCAATATCTTACTCAGTATTTTAACGAGAAACAAAGAGATGATTAAAAATGAAGTATTTAAGGTTATTATCTAATCAATTATGTGTTTGCATCATTTTTATCGTATATATAATGAATTATTACCCATGGACTGAAAATTCACAAAAACGTGGAAAACGGCAAAATATTGCCTAATTCGATGATATTTTGTTTAAATCACACAACGGAAAAGGAGATGATTAACGACAAAATATTGCTAAATTCGATGATTTTTCGTACGAAACAAAATGCAAGAAAACTTGCTTAAAATGCAATATTATGCGAAATTCTGAGATTTGAAGGCCAATTCACATATCGTGATGCTACATGAAATAGTATCGAAATATTAGTAAAAATGAATATATTTACGTAATATCAAACGACATGAAAAACGTGAAAAAAGTCACTATTTAACCATATTTGAGGATTTTAACTTCAAATCATAGAGTGAGGTTTCGTATTATTTAGCTCCAAGAAAAGACATATGACAATGTTGTTTCCAATACAAATGATAAAAATCAATGTGTTTTCATTAGAATTAACTAAAATGTTCCTGATTTTCCGTTTATATTACCGTTGGAAGATGTACACGAAAACCGCTCTATTCCGGCTGAAACGTCGATATATGCAATAGAAACAGAACTTCTTCCCTTTTCAATATCTTACTCAGTATTTTACGAGAAACAAATGGTTGATTGAAAATGAAGTATTTAAGGTTATTATCTAATCAATTATGTGTTTGCATCATTTTTATCGTATATATAATGAATTAATACCAATAAACTGAAAATTCACAAAAACGTGGAAAACGGCAAAATATTGCCTAATTCGATGATATTTTGTTTAAATCACATAAAGGAAAAGGGGATGATAAACGTCAAAATATTGCTAAATTCGATGATTTTTCGTACGAATCAAAATGCAAGAAAACTTGCTTAAAATGCAATATTATGCGAAATTCTGAGATTTGAAGGCCAATTCACATATCGTGATACTACATGAAATAGTATCGAAATATTGGTAAAAATGAATATATTTACGTAATATCAAACGACATGAAAAACGTGAAAAAAGTCACTTTTTTACCATATTTGAGGATTTTAACTTCATATCATAGAGCGAGGTTTCGTATTATTTAGATCCAAGAAAAGACATATGACAATGTTGTTTCCAATACAAATGATAAAAAACAATGTGTTTTCATTAGAACTAACTAAAATGTTCCTGATTTTCCGTTTATATTACCGATGGAAGATATACACGTAAAACCGCTCTAATCCTGCTGAAACGTCGATATATGCAATAAAAACCGAACTTCTTCCCTTTTCAATATCTTACTCAGTATTTTAACGAGAAAATGAAGTATTTAAGGTTATTATCTAATCAATTATGTGTTTGCATCATTTTTATCGTATATATAATGAATTAATACCCATAGACTGAAATTCACAAAAACGTGGAAAAACGGCAAAATATTGCCTAATTCGATGATATTTTGTTAAATCACACAAAGGAAAAGGAGATGATAAACGTCAAAATATTCCTAAATTCGATGATTTTTCGTACGAAACAAAATGCAAGAAAACTTGCTTAAAATGCAATATTATGCGAAATTCTGAGATTTGAAGGCCAATTCATATATCGTGATACTACATGAAATAGTATCGAAATATTAGTAAAAATGAATATATTTACGTAATATCAAACGACATGAAAAACGTGAAAAAAGTCACTATTTAACCATATTTGAGGATTTTAACTTCAAATCATAGAGTGAGGTTTCGTATTATTTAGCTCCAAGAAAAGACATATGACAATGTTGTTTCCAATACAAATGATAAAAATCAATGTGTTTTCATTAGAATTAACTAAAATGCTCCTGATTTTCCGTTTATATTACCGTTGGAAGATGTACACGAAAACCGCTCTATTCCGGCTGAAACGTCGATATATGCAATAGAAACAGAACTTCTTCCCTTTTCAATATCTTACTCAGTATTTTACGAGAAACAAATGGTTGATTGAAAATGAAGTATTTAAGGTTATTATCTAATCAATTATGTGTTTGCATCATTTTTATCGTATATATAATGAATCAATACCAATAAACTGAAAATTCACAAAAACGTGCAAAAACGGCAAAATATTGCCTAATTCGATGATATTTTGTTTAAATCACATAAAGGAAAAGGGGATGATAAACGTCAAAATATTGCTAAATTCGATGATTTTTCGTACGAATCAAAATGCAAGAAAACTTGCTTAAAATGCAATATTATGCGAAATTATGAGATTTGAAGGCCAAATCACATATCGTGATACGACATGAAATAGTATCGAAATATTGGTAAAAATGAATATATTTACGTAATATCAAACTACATGATTACCATGAAAAAGTCACTATGTTACCATATTTGAGGATTTTAACTTCAAATCATAGAGTGAGGTTTCGTATTATTTAGCTCCTAGAAAAGACATATGACAATGTTGTTTCCAATACAAATGATAAAAAACAATGTGTTTTCATTAGAATTAACTAAAATGTTCCTGATTTTCCGTTTATATTATCGATGGAAGATGTACACGTAAAACCGCTCTAATCCGGCTGAAACGTCGATATATGCAATAAAAACAGAACTTCCTCCCTTTTCAATATCTTACTCAGTATTTTAACGAGAAACAAAGAGATGATTAAAAATGAAGTATTTAAGGTTATTATCTAATCAATTATGTGTTTGCATCATTTTTATCGTATATATAATGAATTATTACCCATGGACTGAAAATTCACAAAAACGTGGAAAACGGCAAAATATTGCCTAATTCGATGATATTTTGTTTAAATCACACAACGGAAAAGGAGATGATTAACGACAAAATATTGCTAAATTCGATGATTTTTCGTACGAAACAAAATGCAAGAAAACTTGCTTAAAATGCAATATTATGCGAAATTCTGAGATTTGAAGGCCAATTCACATATCGTGATGCTACATGAAATAGTATCGAAATATTAGTAAAAATGAATATATTTACGTAATATCAAACGACATGAAAAACGTGAAAAAAGTCACTATTTAACCATATTTGAGGATTTTAACTTCAAATCATAGAGTGAGGTTTCGTATTATTTAGCTCCAAGAAAAGACATATGACAATGTTGTTTCCAATACAAATGATAAAAATCAATGTGTTTTCATTAGAATTAACTAAAATGTTCCTGATTTTCCGTTTATATTACCGTTGGAAGATGTACACGAAAACCGCTCTATTCCGGCTGAAACGTCGATATATGCAATAGAAACAGAACTTCTTCCCTTTTCAATATCTTACTCAGTATTTTACGAGAAACAAATGGTTGATTGAAAATGAAGTATTTAAGGTTATTATCTAATCAATTATGTGTTTGCATCATTTTTATCGTATATATAATGAATTAATACCAATAAACTGAAAATTCACAAAAACGTGGAAAACGGCAAAATATTGCCTAATTCGATGATATTTTGTTTAAATCACATAAAGGAAAAGGGGATGATAAACGTCAAAATATTGCTAAATTCGATGATTTTTCGTACGAATCAAAATGCAAGAAAACTTGCTTAAAATGCAATATTATGCGAAATTCTGAGATTTGAAGGCCAATTCACATATCGTGATACTACATGAAATAGTATCGAAATATTGGTAAAAATGAATATATTTACGTAATATCAAACGACATGAAAAACGTGAAAAAAGTCACTTTTTTACCATATTTGAGGATTTTAACTTCATATCATAGAGCGAGGTTTCGTATTATTTAGATCCAAGAAAAGACATATGACAATGTTGTTTCCAATACAAATGATAAAAAACAATGTGTTTTCATTAGAACTAACTAAAATGTTCCTGATTTTCCGTTTATATTACCGATGGAAGATATACACGTAAAACCGCTCTAATCCTGCTGAAACGTCGATATATGCAATAAAAACCGAACTTCTTCCCTTTTCAATATCTTACTCAGTATTTTAACGAGAAAATGAAGTATTTAAGGTTATTATCTAATCAATTATGTGTTTGCATCATTTTTATCGTATATATAATGAATTAATACCCATAGACTGAAATTCACAAAAACGTGGAAAAACGGCAAAATATTGCCTAATTCGATGATATTTTGTTAAATCACACAAAGGAAAAGGAGATGATAAACGTCAAAATATTCCTAAATTCGATGATTTTTCGTACGAAACAAAATGCAAGAAAACTTGCTTAAAATGCAATATTATGCGAAATTCTGAGATTTGAAGGCCAATTCATATATCGTGATACTACATGAAATAGTATCGAAATATTAGTAAAAATGAATATATTTACGTAATATCAAACGACATGAAAAACGTGAAAAAAGTCACTATTTAACCATATTTGAGGATTTTAACTTCAAATCATAGAGTGAGGTTTCGTATTATTTAGCTCCAAGAAAAGACATATGACAATGTTGTTTCCAATACAAATGATAAAAATCAATGTGTTTTCATTAGAATTAACTAAAATGCTCCTGATTTTCCGTTTATATTACCGTTGGAAGATGTACACGAAAACCGCTCTATTCCGGCTGAAACGTCGATATATGCAATAGAAACAGAACTTCTTCCCTTTTCAATATCTTACTCAGTATTTTACGAGAAACAAATGGTTGATTGAAAATGAAGTATTTAAGGTTATTATCTAATCAATTATGTGTTTGCATCATTTTTATCGTATATATAATGAATCAATACCAATAAACTGAAAATTCACAAAAACGTGCAAAAACGGCAAAATATTGCCTAATTCGATGATATTTTGTTTAAATCACATAAAGGAAAAGGGGATGATAAACGTCAAAATATTGCTAAATTCGATGATTTTTCGTACGAATCAAAATGCAAGAAAACTTGCTTAAAATGCAATATTATGCGAAATTATGAGATTTGAAGGCCAAATCACATATCGTGATACGACATGAAATAGTATCGAAATATTGGTAAAAATGAATATATTTACGTAATATCAAACTACATGATTACCATGAAAAAGTCACTATGTTACCATATTTGAGGATTTTAACTTCAAATCATAGAGTGAGGTTTCGTATTATTTAGCTCCTAGAAAAGACATATGACAATGTTGTTTCCAATACAAATGATAAAAAACAATGTGTTTTCATTAGAATTAACTAAAATGTTCCTGATTTTCCGTTTATATTATCGATGGAAGATGTACACGTAAAACCGCTCTAATCCGGCTGAAACGTCGATATATGCAATAAAAACAGAACTTCCTCCCTTTTCAATATCTTACTCAGTATTTTAACGAGAAACAAAGAGATGATTAAAAATGAAGTATTTAAGGTTATTATCTAATCAATTATGTGTTTGCATCATTTTTATCGTATATATAATGAATTATTACCCATGGACTGAAAATTCACAAAAACGTGGAAAACGGCAAAATATTGCCTAATTCGATGATATTTTGTTTAAATCACACAACGGAAAAGGAGATGATTAACGACAAAATATTGCTAAATTCGATGATTTTTCGTACGAAACAAAATGCAAGAAAACTTGCTTAAAATGCAATATTATGCGAAATTCTGAGATTTGAAGGCCAATTCACATATCGTGATGCTACATGAAATAGTATCGAAATATTAGTAAAAATGAATATATTTACGTAATATCAAACGACATGAAAAACGTGAAAAAAGTCACTATTTAACCATATTTGAGGATTTTAACTTCAAATCATAGAGTGAGGTTTCGTATTATTTAGCTCCAAGAAAAGACATATGACAATGTTGTTTCCAATACAAATGATAAAAATCAATGTGTTTTCATTAGAATTAACTAAAATGTTCCTGATTTTCCGTTTATATTACCGTTGGAAGAAGTACACGAAAACCGCTCTATTCCGGCTGAAACGTCGATATATGCAATAGAAACAGAACTTCTTCCCTTTTCAATATCTTACTCAGTATTTTACGAGAAACAAATGGTTGATTGAAAATGAAGTATTTAAGGTTATTATCTAATCAATTATGTGTTTGCATCATTTTTATCGTATATATAATGAATTAATACCAATAAACTGAAAATTCACAAAAACGTGGAAAACGGCAAAATATTGCCTAATTCGATGATATTTTGTTTAAATCACATAAAGGAAAAGGGGATGATAAACGTCAAAATATTGCTAAATTCGATGATTTTTCGTACGAATCAAAATGCAAGAAAACTTGCTTAAAATGCAATATTATGCGAAATTCTGAGATTTGAAGGCCAATTCACATATCGTGATACTACATGAAATAGTATCGAAATATTGGTAAAAATGAATATATTTACGTAATATCAAACGACATGAAAAACGTGAAAAAAGTCACTTTTTTACCATATTTGAGGATTTTAACTTCATATCATAGAGCGAGGTTTCGTATTATTTAGATCCAAGAAAAGACATATGACAATGTTGTTTCCAATACAAATGATAAAAAACAATGTGTTTTCATTAGAACTAACTAAAATGTTCCTGATTTTCCGTTTATATTACCGATGGAAGATATACACGTAAAACCGCTCTAATCCTGCTGAAACGTCGATATATGCAATAAAAACCGAACTTCTTCCCTTTTCAATATCTTACTCAGTATTTTAACGAGAAAATGAAGTATTTAAGGTTATTATCTAATCAATTATGTGTTTGCATCATTTTTATCGTATATATAATGAATTAATACCCATAGACTGAAATTCACAAAAACGTGGAAAAACGGCAAAATATTGCCTAATTCGATGATATTTTGTTAAATCACACAAAGGAAAAGGAGATGATAAACGTCAAAATATTCCTAAATTCGATGATTTTTCGTACGAAACAAAATGCAAGAAAACTTGCTTAAAATGCAATATTATGCGAAATTCTGAGATTTGAAGGCCAATTCATATATCGTGATACTACATGAAATAGTATCGAAATATTAGTAAAAATGAATATATTTACGTAATATCAAACGACATGAAAAACGTGAAAAAAGTCACTATTTAACCATATTTGAGGATTTTAACTTCAAATCATAGAGTGAGGTTTCGTATTATTTAGCTCCAAGAAAAGACATATGACAATGTTGTTTCCAATACAAATGATAAAAATCAATGTGTTTTCATTAGAATTAACTAAAATGCTCCTGATTTTCCGTTTATATTACCGTTGGAAGATGTACACGAAAACCGCTCTATTCCGGCTGAAACGTCGATATATGCAATAGAAACAGAACTTCTTCCCTTTTCAATATCTTACTCAGTATTTTACGAGAAACAAATGGTTGATTGAAAATGAAGTATTTAAGGTTATTATCTAATCAATTATGTGTTTGCATCATTTTTATCGTATATATAATGAATCAAT
This sequence comes from Procambarus clarkii, assembly GCF_040958095.1. Lineage (NCBI taxonomy): Eukaryota > Metazoa > Arthropoda > Malacostraca > Decapoda > Cambaridae > Procambarus > Procambarus clarkii. Next base: position 22,961,496 of record NC_091175.1, read on the forward strand.
ACCAATAAACTGAAAATTCACAAAAACGTGCAAAAACGGCAAAATATTGCCTAATTCGATGATATTTTGTTTAAATCACATAAAGGAAAAGGGGATGATAAACGTCAAAATATTGCTAAATTCGATGATTTTTCGTACGAATCAAAATGCAAGAAAACTTGCTTAAAATGCAATATTATGCGAAATTATGAGATTTGAAGGCCAAATCACATATCGTGATACGACATGAAATAGTATCGAAATATTGGTAAAAATGAATATATTTACGTAATATCAAACTACATGATTACCATGAAAAAGTCACTATGTTACCATATTTGAGGATTTTAACTTCAAATCATAGAGTGAGGTTTCGTATTATTTAGCTCCTAGAAAAGACATATGACAATGTTGTTTCCAATACAAATGATAAAAAACAATGTGTTTTCATTAGAATTAACTAAAATGTTCCTGATTTTCCGTTTATATTATCGATGGAAGATGTACACGTAAAACCGCTCTAATCCGGCTGAAACGTCGATATATGCAATAAAAACAGAACTTCCTCCCTTTTCAATATCTTACTCAGTATTTTAACGAGAAACAAAGAGATGATTAAAAATGAAGTATTTAAGGTTATTATCTAATCAATTATGTGTTTGCATCATTTTTATCGTATATATAATGAATTATTACCCATGGACTGAAAATTCACAAAAACGTGGAAAACGGCAAAATATTGCCTAATTCGATGATATTTTGTTTAAATCACACAACGGAAAAGGAGATGATTAACGACAAAATATTGCTAAATTCGATGATTTTTCGTACGAAACAAAATGCAAGAAAACTTGCTTAAAATGCAATATTATGCGAAATTCTGAGATTTGAAGGCCAATTCACATATCGTGATGCTACATGAAATAGTATCGAAATATTAGTAAAAATGAATATATTTACGTAATATCAAACGACATGAAAAACGTGAAAAAAGTCACTATTTAACCATATTTGAGGATTTTAACTTCAAATCATAGAGTGAGGTTTCGTATTATTTAGCTCCAAGAAAAGACATATGACAATGTTGTTTCCAATACAAATGATAAAAATCAATGTGTTTTCATTAGAATTAACTAAAATGTTCCTGATTTTCCGTTTATATTACCGTTGGAAGATGTACACGAAAACCGCTCTATTCCGGCTGAAACGTCGATATATGCAATAGAAACAGAACTTCTTCCCTTTTCAATATCTTACTCAGTATTTTACGAGAAACAAATGGTTGATTGAAAATGAAGTATTTAAGGATATTATCTAATCAATTATGTGTTTGCATCATTTTTATCGTATATATAATGAATTAATACCAATAAACTGAAAATTCACAAAAACGTGGAAAACGGCAAAATATTGCCTAATTCGATGATATTTTGTTTAAATCACATAAAGGAAAAGGGGATGATAAACGTCAAAATATTGCTAAATTCGATGATTTTTCGTACGAATCAAAATGCAAGAAAACTTGCTTAAAATGCAATATTATGCGAAATTCTGAGATTTGAAGGCCAATTCACATATCGTGATACTACATGAAATAGTATCGAAATATTGGTAAAAATGAATATATTTACGTAATATCAAACGACATGAAAAACGTGAAAAAAGTCACTTTTTTACCATATTTGAGGATTTTAACTTCATATCATAGAGCGAGGTTTCGTATTATTTAGATCCAAGAAAAGACATATGACAATGTTGTTTCCAATACAAATGATAAAAAACAATGTGTTTTCATTAGAACTAACTAAAATGTTCTTGATTTTCCGTTTATATTACCGATGGAAGATATACACGTAAAACCGCTCTAATCCTGCTGAAACGTCGATAAATGCAATAAAAACCGAACTTCTTCCCTTTTCAATATCTTACTCAGTATTTTAACGAGAAAATGAAGTATTTAAGGTTATTATCTAATCAATTATGTGTTTGCATCATTTTTATCGTATATATAATGAATTAATACCCATAGACTGAAATTCACAAAAACGTGGAAAAACGGCAAAATATTGCCTAATTCGATGATATTTTGTTAAATCACACAAAGGAAAAGGAGATGATAAACGTCAAAATATTCCTAAATTCGATGATTTTTCGTACGAAACAAAATGCAAGAAAACTTGCTTAAAATGCAATATTATGCGAAATTCTGAGATTTGAAGGCCAATTCATATATCGTGATACTACATGAAATAGTATCGAAATATTAGTAAAAATGAATATATTTACGTAATATCAAACGACATGAAAAACGTGAAAAAAGTCACTATTTAACCATATTTGAGGATTTTAACTTCAAATCATAGAGTGAGGTTTCGTATTATTTAGCTCCAAGAAAAGACATATGACAATGTTGTTTCCAATACAAATGATAAAAATCAATGTGTTTTCATTAGAATTAACTAAAATGCTCCTGATTTTCCGTTTATATTACCGTTGGAAGATGTACACGAAAACCGCTCTATTCCGGCTGAAACGTCGATATATGCAATAGAAACAGAACTTCTTCCCTTTTCAATATCTTACTCAGTATTTTACGAGAAACAAATGGTTGATTGAAAATGAAGTATTTAAGGTTATTATCTAATCAATTATGTGTTTGCATCATTTTTATCGTATATATAATGAATCAATACCAATAAACTGAAAATTCACAAAAACGTGCAAAAACGGCAAAATATTGCCTAATTCGATGATATTTTGTTTAAATCACATAAAGGAAAAGGGGATGATAAACGTCAAAATATTGCTAAATTCGATGATTTTTCGTACGAATCAAAATGCAAGAAAACTTGCTTAAAATGCAATATTATGCGAAATTATGAGATTTGAAGGCCAAATCACATATCGTGATACGACATGAAATAGTATCGAAATATTGGTAAAAATGAATATATTTACGTAATATCAAACTACATGATTACCATGAAAAAGTCACTATGTTACCATATTTGAGGATTTTAACTTCAAATCATAGAGTGAGGTTTCGTATTATTTAGCTCCTAGAAAAGACATATGACAATGTTGTTTCCAATACAAATGATAAAAAACAATGTGTTTTCATTAGAATTAACTAAAATGTTCCTGATTTTCCGTTTATATTATCGATGGAAGATGTACACGTAAAACCGCTCTAATCCGGCTGAAACGTCGATATATGCAATAAAAACAGAACTTCCTCCCTTTTCAATATCTTACTCAGTATTTTAACGAGAAACAAAGAGATGATTAAAAATGAAGTATTTAAGGTTATTATCTAATCAATTATGTGTTTGCATCATTTTTATCGTATATATAATGAATTATTACCCATGGACTGAAAATTCACAAAAACGTGGAAAACGGCAAAATATTGCCTAATTCGATGATATTTTGTTTAAATCACACAACGGAAAAGGAGATGATTAACGACAAAATATTGCTAAATTCGATGATTTTTCGTACGAAACAAAATGCAAGAAAACTTGCTTAAAATGCAATATTATGCGAAATTCTGAGATTTGAAGGCCAATTCACATATCGTGATGCTACATGAAATAGTATCGAAATATTAGTAAAAATGAATATATTTACGTAATATCAAACGACATGAAAAACGTGAAAAAAGTCACTATTTAACCATATTTGAGGATTTTAACTTCAAATCATAGAGTGAGGTTTCGTATTATTTAGCTCCAAGAAAAGACATATGACAATGTTGTTTCCAATACAAATGATAAAAATCAATGTGTTTTCATTAGAATTAACTAAAATGTTCCTGATTTTCCGTTTATATTACCGTTGGAAGATGTACACGAAAACCGCTCTATTCCGGCTGAAACGTCGATATATGCAATAGAAACAGAACTTCTTCCCTTTTCAATATCTTACTCAGTATTTTACGAGAAACAAATGGTTGATTGAAAATGAAGTATTTAAGGTTATTATCTAATCAATTATGTGTTTGCATCATTTTTATCGTATATATAATGAATTAATACCAATAAACTGAAAATTCACAAAAACGTGGAAAACGGCAAAATATTGCCTAATTCGATGATATTTTGTTTAAATCACATAAAGGAAAAGGGGATGATAAACGTCAAAATATTGCTAAATTCGATGATTTTTCGTACGAATCAAAATGCAAGAAAACTTGCTTAAAATGCAATATTATGCGAAATTCTGAGATTTGAAGGCCAATTCACATATCGTGATACTACATGAAATAGTATCGAAATATTGGTAAAAATGAATATATTTACGTAATATCAAACGACATGAAAAACGTGAAAAAAGTCACTTTTTTACCATATTTGAGGATTTTAACTTCATATCATAGAGCGAGGTTTCGTATTATTTAGATCCAAGAAAAGACATATGACAATGTTGTTTCCAATACAAATGATAAAAAACAATGTGTTTTCATTAGAACTAACTAAAATGTTCTTGATTTTCCGTTTATATTACCGATGGAAGATATACACGTAAAACCGCTCTAATCCTGCTGAAACGTCGATATATGCAATAAAAACCGAACTTCTTCCCTTTTCAATATCTTACTCAGTATTTTAACGAGAAAATGAAGTATTTAAGGTTATTATCTAATCAATTATGTGTTTGCATCATTTTTATCGTATATATAATGAATTAATACCCATAGACTGAAATTCACAAAAACGTGGAAAAACGGCAAAATATTGCCTAATTCGATGATATTTTGTTAAATCACACAAAGGAAAAGGAGATGATAAACGTCAAAATATTCCTAAATTCGATGATTTTTCGTACGAAACAAAATGCAAGAAAACTTGCTTAAAATGCAATATTATGCGAAATTCTGAGATTTGAAGGCCAATTCATATATCGTGATACTACATGAAATAGTATCGAAATATTAGTAAAAATGAATATATTTACGTAATATCAAACGACATGAAAAACGTGAAAAAAGTCACTATTTAACCATATTTGAGGATTTTAACTTCAAATCATAGAGTGAGGTTTCGTATTATTTAGCTCCAAGAAAAGACATATGACAATGTTGTTTCCAATACAAATGATAAAAATCAATGTGTTTTCATTAGAATTAACTAAAATGCTCCTGATTTTCCGTTTATATTACCGTTGGAAGATGTACACGAAAACCGCTCTATTCCGGCTGAAACGTCGATATATGCAATAGAAACAGAACTTCTTCCCTTTTCAATATCTTACTCAGTATTTTACGAGAAACAAATGGTTGATTGCAAATGAAGTATTTAAGGTTATTATCTAATCAATTATGTGTTTGCATCATTTTTATCGTATATATAATGAATCAATACCAATAAACTGAAAATTCACAAAAACGTGCAAAAACGGCAAAATATTGCCTAATTCGATGATATTTTGTTTAAATCACATAAAGGAAAAGGGGATGATAAACGTCAAAATATTGCTAAATTCGATGATTTTTCGTACGAATCAAAATGCAAGAAAACTTGCTTAAAATGCAATATTATGCGAAATTATGAGATTTGAAGGCCAAATCACATATCGTGATACGACATGAAATAGTATCGAAATATTGGTAAAAATGAATATATTTACGTAATATCAAACTACATGATTACCATGAAAAAGTCACTATGTTACCATATTTGAGGATTTTAACTTCAAATCATAGAGTGAGGTTTCGTATTATTTAGCTCCTAGAAAAGACATATGACAATGTTGTTTCCAATACAAATGATAAAAAACAATGTGTTTTCATTAGAATTAACTAAAATGTTCCTGATTTTCCGTTTATATTATCGATGGAAGATGTACACGTAAAACCGCTCTAATCCGGCTGAAACGTCGATATATGCAATAAAAACAGAACTTCCTCCCTTTTCAATATCTTACTCAGTATTTTAACGAGAAACAAAGAGATGATTAAAAATGAAGTATTTAAGGTTATTATCTAATCAATTATGTGTTTGCATCATTTTTATCGTATATATAATGAATTATTACCCATGGACTGAAAATTCACAAAAACGTGGAAAACGGCAAAATATTGCCTAATTCGATGATATTTTGTTTAAATCACACAACGGAAAAGGAGATGATTAACGACAAAATATTGCTAAATTCGATGATTTTTCGTACGAAACAAAATGCAAGAAAACTTGCTTAAAATGCAATATTATGCGAAATTCTGAGATTTGAAGGCCAATTCACATATCGTGATGCTACATGAAATAGTATCGAAATATTAGTAAAAATGAATATATTTACGTAATATCAAACGACATGAAAAACGTGAAAAAAGTCACTATTTAACCATATTTGAGGATTTTAACTTCAAATCATAGAGTGAGGTTTCGTATTATTTACCTCCAAGAAAAGACATATGACAATGTTGTTTCCAATACAAATGATAAAAATCAATGTGTTTTCATTAGAATTAACTAAAATGTTCCTGATTTTCCGTTTATATTACCGTTGGAAGATGTACACGAAAACCGCTCTATTCCGGCTGAAACGTCGATATATGCAATAGAAACAGAACTTCTTCCCTTTTCAATATCTTACTCAGTATTTTACGAGAAACAAATGGTTGATTGAAAATGAAGTATTTAAGGTTATTATCTAATCAATTATGTGTTTGCATCATTTTTATCGTATATATAATGAATTAATACCAATAAACTGAAAATTCACAAAAACGTGGAAAACGGCAAAATATTGCCTAATTCGATGATATTTTGTTTAAATCACATAAAGGAAAAGGGGATGATAAACGTCAAAATATTGCTAAATTCGATGATTTTTCGTACGAATCAAAATGCAAGAAAACTTGCTTAAAATGCAATATTATGCGAAATTCTGAGATTTGAAGGCCAATTCACATATCGTGATACTACATGAAATAGTATCGAAATATTGGTAAAAATGAATATATTTACGTAATATCAAACGACATGAAAAACGTGAAAAAAGCCACTTTTTTACCATATTTGAGGATTTTAACTTCATATCATAGAGCGAGGTTTCGTATTATTTAGATCCAAGAAAAGACATATGACAATGTTGTTTCCAATACAAATGATAAAAAACAATGTGTTTTCATTAGAACTAACTAAAATGTTCTTGATTTTCCGTTTATATTACCGATGGAAGATATACACGTAAAACCGCTCTAATCCTGCTGAAACGTCGATATATGCAATAAAAACCGAACTTCTTCCCTTTTCAATATCTTACTCAGTATTTTAACGAGAAAATGAAGTATTTAAGGTTATTATCTAATCAATTATGTGTTTGCATCATTTTTATCGTATATATAATGAATTAATACCCATAGACTGAAATTCACAAAAACGTGGAAAAACGGCAAAATATTGCCTAATTCGATGATATTTTGTTAAATCACACAAAGGAAAAGGAGATGATAAACGTCAAAATATTCCTAAATTCGATGATTTTTCGTACGAAACAAAATGCAAGAAAACTTGCTTAAAATGCAATATTATGCGAAATTCTGAGATTTGAAGGCCAAATCACATATCGTGATACTACATGAAATAGTATCGAAATATTGGTAAAATTAATATTTTTACGTAATATCAAACGACATGAAAAACGTGAAGAAAGTCACTATTTTACCATATTTGAGGATTTTAACTTTAAATCAAAGAGTAAGGTTTCGTATTATTTAGATAAAAGAAATGACATATGACAATGTTGTTTCCAATACAAATGGTAAAAACTAATATGTTTTCATTAGAATTAACTAAAATGTTCCTGATTTTCCGTTTATATTACCGATGGAAGATGTATACGTAAAACCGCTCTAATCCGGATGAAACGTCGATATATGCAATAAAAACCGAACTTCTCCCCTTTTCAATATCCTACTCAGTATTTTAACAAGAAACAAATGGTTGATTGAAAATGAAGTATTTAAAATTAATTTCTAATCAATTATGTGTTTGCTTCATTTTTATCGTATATATAATGAATTAATACCCATAGATTGAAAATTCACAAAAACGTGGAAAAATGGCAAAATATTGCCTAATTTGATGATATTTTGTTTATATCACATAAAGGAAAAGGGGATGATAAACGTCAAAATGTTGCTAAATTCGATGATTTTTCGTACGAAACAAAATGCAAGAAAACTTGCTTAAAATGCAATATTATGCGAAATTCTGAGATTTGAAGGCCAAATCACATATCGTGATACTACATGAAATAGTATCGAAATATTGGTAAAAATGAATATATTTACGTATTATCAAACTACATGAAAAACGTGAAAAAAGTCACTATTTTACCATATTTGAGGATTTTAACTTCAAATCATAGAGCAAGGTTTCGTATTATTTAGATAAAAGAAAATATATATGACAATGTTGTTTCCAATACAAATGATAAAAACTAATATGTTTTCATTAGAATTAACTAAAATGTTCCTGATTTTACATTTATATTACCGATGGAAGATGTATACGTAAACCGCTCTAATCCGGATGAAACGTCGATATATGCAATTAAAACCGAAGTTCTCCCCTTTTCAATATCCTACTCAGTATTTTAACGAGAAACAAATGGTTGATTGAAAATGAAGTATTTAAGGTTAATTTCTAATCAATTATGTGTTTGCATCATTTTTATCGTATATATAATGAATTAATACCAATAAACTGAAAATTCACAAAAACGTGGAAAAACGGCAAAATATTGCCAAATTCGATGATATTTTGTTTAAATCACATAAAAAAAAAGGGGATGATAAACGTCAAAATATTGCTAAATTCGATGATATTTCGTACGAAACAAAATGCAAGAAAACTTGCTTAAAATGCAATATTATGCGAAATTCTGAGATTTGAAGGCCAAATCACATACCGTGATACTACATGAAATAGTATCGAAATATTGGTAAAAATGAATATATTTACGTAATATCAAACAACATGACTAATGTGAAAAACTCACTATTTTACCATATATGAGGATTTTAACTTCAAATCATAGAGCGAGGTTTCGTATTATTTAGATCCAAGAAAAGACATTTGACAATGTTGTTTCCAATAAAAACGATAAAAATCAATGTGTTTTCAATAGAATTAACTAAAATATTCCTGATTTTCCGTTTATATTACCGATGGAAGATGTACACGAAAACATCTCTATTCCGGCTGAAAAGTCGATATATGCAATAAAAACAGAACTTCTCCCCTTTTCAATATCCTACTCAGTATTTTAATGAGAAACAAATGGTTGATTGAAAATGAAGTATTTAAAATTAATTTCTAATCAATTATGTGTTTGCTTCATTTTTATCGTATATATAATGAATTAATTCCCATAGACTGAAAATTCACAAAAACGTGGAAAAATGGCAAAATATTGTCTAATTTGATGATATTTTGTTTAAATCACATAAACGAAAAGGGGATGATTAACGTCAAAATATTGCTAAATTCGATGATTTTTCGTACGAAACAAAATGCAAGAAAACTTGCTTAAAATGCAATATTATGCGAAATTCTGAGATTTGAAGGCCAAATCACATATCGTGATACTACATGAAATAGTATCGAAATATTGGTAAAAATGAATATATTTACGTAATATCAAACTACATGATTACCGTGAAAAAGTCACTATGTTACCATATTTGAGGATTTTAACTTCAAATCATAGAGTGAGGTTTCGTATTATTTAGCTCTAAGAAAAGACATATGACAATGTTGTTTCCAATACAAATGATAAAAAACAATGTGTTTTCATTAGAATTAACTAAAATGTTCTTGATTTTCCGTTTATATTACCGATGGAAGATGTACACGTAAAAACGCTCTAATCCAGCTGAAACGTCGATATATGCAATAAAAACCGAACTTCTCCCCTTTTCAATAACGTACTCAGTATTTTAACGAGAAACAAATGGTTGATTGAAAATGAAGTATTTAAGGAAAATTTCTAATCAATTATGTGTTTGCATCATTTTTATCGTATATTTAATGAATTAATAACAATAAAATGAAAATTCACAAAAACGTGGAAAACGGCAAAATATTGCCTAATTCAATGATATTATGTTTAAATCACATAAAGGAAAACGGCATGATAAACGTCAAAATATTCCTAATTTTGATGATTTTTCGTACGAAACAAAATGCATGAAAACTTGCTTAAAATGCAATATTATGCGAAATTCTGAGATTTGAATTCCAAATCACATATCGTGATACTACATGAAATAGTATCGAAATATTGGTAAAAATGAATATATTTACGTAATATCAAACTACATGAAAAACGTGAAAAAGTCACTATTTTACCATATTTGAGGATATTAACTTCAAATCATAGAGCAAGGTTTCGTATTATTTAGATAAAAGAAAAGATATATGACAATGTTGTTTCCAATACAAATGATAAAAACTAATATGTTTTCATTAGAATTAACTAAAATGTTCCTGATTTTCCGTTTATATTACCGATGGAAGATATATACGTAAACCGCTCTAATCCGGATAAAACGTCGATATATGCAATAAAAACCGAAGTTCTCCCCTTTTCAATATCCTACTCAGTATTTTAACGAGAAACAAATGGTTGATTGAAAATGAAGTATTTAAGGTTAATTTCTAATCAATTATGTGTTTGCATCATTTTTATCGTATATATAATGAATTAATACCAATAAACTGAAAATTCACAAAAACGTGGAAAAACGGCAAAATATTGCCAAATTCGATGATATTTTGTTTAAATCACATAAAGGAAAAGGGGATGATAAACGTCAAAATATTGCTAAATTCGATGATATTTCGTACGAAACAAAATGCAAGAAAACTTGCTTAAAATGCAATATTATGCGAAATTCTGAGATTTGAAGGCCAATTCACATATCGTGATACTACATGAAATAGTATCGAAATATTGGTAAAAATGAATATATTTACGTAATATCAAACAACATGATTAACGTGAAAAACTCACTATTTTACCATATATGAGGATTTTAACTTCAAATCATAGAGCGAGGTTTCGTATTATTTAGATCCAAGAAAAGACATTTGACAATGTTGTTTCCAATAAAAACGATAAAAATCAATGTGTTTTCAATAGAATTAACTAAAATATTCCTGATTTTCCGATTATATTACCGATGGAAGATATACACGAAAACATCTCTATTCCGGCTGAAAAGTCGATATATGCAATAAAAACCGAACTTCTCCCCTTTTCAATATCCTACTCAGTATTTTAACGAGAAACAAATGGTTGATTGAAAATGAAGTATTTAAAATTAATTTCTAATCAATTATGTGTTTGCTTCATTTTTATCGTATATATAATGAATTAATACCCATAGACTGAAAATTCACAAAAACGTGGAAAAATGGCAAAATATTGTCTAATTTGATGATATTTTGTTTAAATCACATAAAGGAAAAGGGGATGATAAACGTCAAAATATTGCTAAATTCGATGATTTTTCGTACGAAACAAAATGCAAGAAAACTTGCTTAAAATGCAATATTATGCGAAATTCTGAGATTTGAAGGCCAAATCACATACCGTGATACTACATGAAATAGTATCGAAATATTGGTAAAAATGAATATATTTACGTAATATCAAACTACATGATTAAAGTGAAAAAGTCACTATTTTACCATATTTGAGGATTTTAACTTCAAATCATAGAGCGAGGTTTCGTATTATTTAGATCCAAGAAAAGACATATGACAATGTTGTTTCCAATACAAATGATAAAAAACAATGTGTTTTCATTAGAATTAACTAAAAATGTTCTTGATTTTCCGTTTATATTACCGATGGAAGATGTACACGTAAAACCGCTCTAATCCGGCTGAAACGTCGATATATGCAATAAAAACCGAACTTCTCCCCTTTTCAATAACGTACTCAGTATTTTAACGATAAACAAATGGTTGATTGAAAATGAAGTATTTAAGGAAAATTTCTAATCAATTATGTGTTTGCATCATTTTTATCGTATATTTAATGAATTAATAACAATAAAATGAAAATTCACAAAAACGTGGAAAACGGCAAAATATTGCCTAATTCAATGATATTATGTTTAAATCACATAAAGGAAAACGGCATGATAAACGTCAAAATATTCCTAAATTTGATGATTTTTCGTACGAAACAAAATGCAAGAAAACTTGCTTAAAATGCAATATTATGCGAAATTCTGAGATTTGAAGGCCAAATCACATATCGTGATACTACATGAAATAGTATCGAAATATTGGTAAAAATGAATATATTTACGTAATATCAAACTACATGAAAAACGTGAAAAAGTCAATATTTAACCATATTTGAGGATTTTAACTTCATATCATACAGCGAGGTTTCGTATTATTTAGATCCAAGAAAAGACATATGACAATGTTGTTTCCAATACAAATGATAAAAAACAATGTGTTTTCATTAGAACTAACTAAAATGTTCTTGATTTTCCGTTTATATTACCGATGGAAGATGTACACGTAAAACCGCTCTAATCCTGTTGAAACGTCGATATATGCAATAAAAACCGAACTTCTCCCCTTTTCAATATCTTACTCAGTATTTTAACGAGAAAATGAAGTATTTAAGGTTATTATCTAATCAATTATGTGTTTGCATCTTTTTTATCGTATATATAATGAATTAATACCCATAGACTGAAAATTCACAAAAACGTGGAAAAACGGCAAAATATTGCCTAATTCGATTATATTTTGTTTAAATCATACAAAGGAAAAGGAGATGATAAACGTCAAAATATTGCTAAATTCGATGATTTTTCGTACGAAACAAAATGCAAGAAAACGTGCTTAAAATGCAATATTATGCGAAATTCTGAGATTTGAAGGCCAAATCACATATCGTGATACTACATGAAATAGTATCGAAATATTGGTAAAAATGAATATATTTACGTATTATCAAACTACATGAAAAACGTGAAAAAAGTCACTATTTTACCATATTTGAGGATTTTAACTTCAAATCATAGAGCAAGGTTTCGTATTATTTAGATAAAAGAAAAGATATATGACAATGTTGTTTCCAATACAAATGATAAAAACTAATATGTTTTCATTAGAATTAACTAAAATGTTCCTGATTTTCCGTTTATATTACCGATGGAAGATGTATACGTAAACCGCTCTAATCCGGATGAAACATCGATATATGCAATAAAAACCGAAGTTCTCCCCTTTTCAATATCCTACTCAGTATTTTAACGAGAAACAAATGGTTGATTGAAAATGAAGTATTTAAGGTTAATTTCTAATCAATTATGTCTTTGCATCATTTTTATCGTATATATAATGAATTAATACCAATAAACTGAAAATTCACAAAAACGTGGAAAAACGGCAAAATATATCCAAATTCGATGATATTTTGTTTAAATCACATAAAGGAAAAGGGGATGATAAACGTCAAAATATTGCTAAATTCGATGATATTTCGTACGAAACAAAATGCAAGAAAACTTGCTTAAAATGCAATATTATGCGAAATTCTGAGATTTGAAGGCCAATTCACATATCGTGATACTACATGAAATAGTATCGAAATATTGGTAAAAATGAATATATTTACGTAATATCAAACAACATGATTAACGTGAAAAACTCACTATTTTACCATATATGAGGATTTTAACTTCAAATCATAGAGCGAGGTTTCGTATTATTTAGATCCAAGAAAAGACAATTGACAATGTTGTTTCCAAAAAAACGATAAAAATCAATGTGTTTTCAATAGAATTAACTAAAATATTCCTGATTTTCCGTTTATATTACCTATGGAAGATGTACACGAAAACATCTCTATTCCGGCTGAAAAGTCGATATATGCAATAAAAACAGAACTTCTCCCCTTTTCAATATCCTACTCAGCATTTTAACGAGAAACAAATTGTTGATTGAAAATGAAGTATTTAAAATTAATTTCTAATCAATTATGTGTTTGCTTCATTTTTATCGTATATATAATGAATTAATACCCATAGACTGAAAGTTCACAAAAACGTGGAAAAACGGCAAAATATTGCCTAATTCGATTATATTTTGTTTAAATCATACAAAGGAAAAGGAGATGATAAACGTCAAAATATTGCTAAATTCGATGATTTTTCGTACGAAACAAAATGCAAGAAAACTTGCTTAAAATGCAATATTATGCGAAATTCTGAGATTTGAAGGCCAAATCACATATCGTGATACTACATGAAATAGTATCGAAATATTGGTAAAAATGAATATATTTACGTATTATCAAACTACATGAAAAACGTGAAAAAAGTCACTATTTTACCATATTTGAGGATTTTAACTTCAAATCATAGAGCAAGGTTTCGTATTATTTAGATAAAAGAAAAGATATATGACAATGTTGTTTCCAATACAAATGATAAAAACTAATATGTTTTCATTAGAATTAACTAAAATGTTCCTGATTTTCCGTTTATATTACCGATGGAAGATGTGTACGTAAACCGCTCTAATCCGGATGAAACGTCGATATATGCAATAAAAACCGAAGTTCTCCCCTTTTCAATATCCTACTCAGTATTTTAACAAGAAACAAATGGTTGATTGAAAATGAAGTATTTAAGGTTAATTTCTAATCAATTATGTGTTTGCATCATTTTTACCGTATATATAATGAATTAATACCAATAAACTGAAAATTCACAAAAACGTGGAAAAACGGCAAAATATATCCAAATTCGATGATATTTTGTTTAAATCACATAAAGGAAAAGGGGATGATAAACGTCAAAATATTGCTAAATTCGATGATATTTCGTACGAAACAAAATGCAAGAAAACTTGCTTAAAATGCAATATTATGCGAAATTCTGAGATTTGAAGGCCAATTCACATATCGTGATACTACATGAAATAGTATCGAAATATTGGTAAAAATGAATATATTTACGTAATATCAAACAACATGATTAACGTGAAAAACTCACTATTTTACCATATATGAGGATTTTAACTTCAAATCATAGAGCGAGGTTTCGTATTATTTAGATCCAAGAAAAGACATTTGACAATGTTGTTTCCAATAAAAACGATAAAAATCAATGTGTTTTCAATAGAATTAACTAAAATATTCCTGATTTTCCGTTTATATTACCGATGGAAGATGTACATGAAAACATCTCTATTCCGGCTGAAAAGTCGATATATGCAATAAAAACAGAACTTCTCCCCTTTTCAATATCCTACTCAGTATTTTAACGAGAAACAAATGGTTGATTGAAAATGAAGTATTTAAAATTAATTTCTAATCAATTATGTGTTTGCTTCATTTTTATCGTATATATAATGAATTAATACCCATAGACTGAAAGTTCACAAAAACGTGGAAAAACGGCAAAATATTGCCTAATTCGATTATATTTTGTTTAAATCATACAAAGGAAAAGGAGATGATAAACGTCAAAATATTGCTAAATTCGATGATTTTTCGTACGAAACAAAATGCAAGAAAACTTGCTTAAAATGCAATATTATGCGAAATTCTGAGATTTGAAGGCCAAATCACATATCGTGATACTACATGAAATAGTATCGAAATATTGGTAAAAATGAATATATTTACGTATTATCAAACTACATGAAAAACGTGAAAAAAGTCACTATTTTACCATATTTGAGGATTTTAACTTCAAATCATAGAGCAAGGTTTCGTATTATTTAGATAAAAGAAAAGATATATGACAATGTTGTTTCCAATACAAATGATAAAAACTAATATGTTTTCATTAGAATTAACTAAAATGTTCCTGATTTTCCGTTTATATTACCGATGGAAGATGTATACGTAAACCGCTCTAATCCGGATGAAACGTCGATATATGCAATAAAAACCGAAGTTCTCCCCTTTTCAATATCCTACTCAGTATTTTAACGAGAAACAAATGGTTGATTGAAAATGAAGTATTTAAGGTTAATTTCTAATCAATTATGTGTTTGCATCATTTTTATCGTATATATAATGAATTAATACCAATAAACTGAAAATTCACAAAAATGTGGAAAAACGGCAAAATATATCCAAATTCGATGATATTTTGTTTAAATCACATAAAGGAAAAGGGGATGATAAACGTCAAAATATTGCTAAATTCGATGATATTTCGTACGAAACAAAATGCAAGAAAACTTGCTTAAAATGCAATATTATGCGAAATTCTGAGATTTGAAGGCCAATTCACATATCGTGATACTACATGAAATAGTATCGAAATATTGGTAAAAATGAATATATTTACGTAATATCAAACAACATGATTAACGTGAAAAACTCACTATTTTACCATATATGAGGATTTTAACTTCAAATCATAGAGCGAGGTTTCGTATTATTTAGATCCAAGAAAAGACATACGACAATGTTGTTTCCAATACAAATGATAAAAATCAATGTGTTTTCATTAGAATTAACTAAAATGTTCCTGATTTTCCGTTTATATTAACGTTGGAAGATGTACACGAAAACCGCTCTATTCCGGCTGAAACGTCGATATATGCAATAAAAGCAGAACTTCTTCCCTTTTCAATATCTTACTCAGTATTTTACGAGAAACAAATAGTTGATTGAAAATGAAGTATTTAAGGTTATTATCTAATCAATTATATGTTTGCATCATTTCTATCGTATATATAATGAAATAATACCAATAAACTGAAAATTCACAAAAACGTGGAAAAACGGCAAAATATTGCCTAATTCGATGATATTTTGTTTAAATTATACAAAGGAAAAGGAGATGATAAATGTCAAAATATTGCTAAATTCGATGATTTTTCGTACGAAACAAAATGCAAGAAAACTTGCTTAAAATGCAATATTATGCGAAATTCTGAGATGTGAAGGCCAAATCACATATCGTGATACTACATGAAATAGTATCGAAATATTGGTAAAAATGAATATATTTACGTAATATCAAAGTACATGAAAAACGTGAAAAAAGTCACTATTTTACCATATTTGAGGATTTATCTTCATATCATAGAGCGAGGTTTCGTATTATTTAGATCCAAGAAAAGACATATGACAATGTTGTTTCCAATACAAATGATAAAAAACAATGTGTTTTCATTAGAACTAACTAAAATGTTCTTGATTTTCCGTTTATATTACCGATGGAAGATGTACACGTAAAACAGCTCTAATCCTGCTGAAACGTCGATATATGCAATAAAAACCGAACTTCTCCCCTTTTCAATATCTTACTCAGTATTTTAACGAGAAAATGAAGTATTTAAGGTTATTATCTAATCAATTATGTGTTTGCATCATTTTTATCGTATATATAATGAATTAATACCCATAGACTGAAAATTCACAAAAACCTGGAAAAACGGCAAAATATTGCCTAATTCGATGATATTTTTTTGTTTAAATCACACAAAGGAAAAGGAGATGATAAACGTCAAAATATTGCTAAATTCGATGATTTTTCGTACGAAACAAAATGCAAGAAAACTTGCTTAAAATGCAATGTTATGTGAAATTCTGAGATTTGAAGGCCAAATCACATATCGTGATACTACATGAAATAGTATCGAAATATTGGTAAAAATGAATATATTTACGTAATATCAAACTACATGAAAAACGTGAAAAAAGTCACTATTTTACCATATATGAGGATTTTAACTTCAAATCATAGAGCAAGGTTTCGTATTATTTAGATAAAAGAAATGACATATGACAATGTTGTTTCCAATACAAATGATAAAAACTAATGTTTTCATTAGAATTAACTAAAATGTTCCTGATTTTCCGTTTATATTACCGATGGAAGATGTATACGTAAAACCGCTCTAATCCGGATGAAACGTCGATATATGCAATAAAAACCGAACTTCTCCCCTTTTCAATATCCTACTCAGTATTTTAACGAGAAACAAATGGTTGATTGAAAATGAAGTATTTAAAATTAATTTCTAATCAATTATGTGTTTGCTTCATTTTTATCGTATATATAATGAATTAATACCCATAGACTGAAAATTCACAAAAACGTGGAAAAATGGCAAAATATTGCCTAATTTGATGATTTTTGTTTAAATCACATAAAGGAAAAGGGGATGATAAACGTCAAAATATTGCTAAATTCGATGATTTTTCGTACGAATCAAAATGCAAGAAAACTTGCTTAAAATGCAATATTATGCGAAATTCTGAGATTTGAAGGCCAAATCACATATCGTGATACTACATGAAATAGTATCGAAATATTGGTAAAAATTAATATATTTACGTAATATCAAACTACATGAAAAACGTGAAAAAAGTCACTATTTAACCATATTTGAGGATTTTAACTTCAAATCATAGAGCGAGGTTTCGAATTATTTAGATCCAAGAAAAGACATATGACAATGTTGTTTCCAATACAAATGATAAAAATCAATGTGTTTTCATTAGAATTAACTAAAATGTTCCTGATTTTCCGTTTATATTACCGTTGGAAGATGTACACGAAAACCGCTCTATTCCGGCTGAAACGTCGATATATGCAATAAAAACAGAACTTCTTCCCTTTTCAATATCTTACTCAGTATTTTACGAGAAACAAATAGTTGATTGAAAATGAAGTATTTAAGGTTATTATCTAATCAATTATATGTTTGCATCATTTCTATCGTATATATAATGAATTAATACCAATAAACTGAAAATTCACAAAAACGTGGAAAAACGGCAAAATATTGCATAATTCGATGATATTTTGTTTAAATCACATAAAGGAAAAGGGGATGATAAACGTCAAAATATTGCTAAAATTCGATGATTTTTCGTACGAATCAAAATGCAAGAAAACTTGCTTAAAATGCAATATTATGCGAAATTCTGAGATTTGAAGGCCAAATCACATATCGTGATACTACATGAAATAGTATCGAAATATTGGTAAAAATGAATATATTTACGTAATATAAAACGACATGAAAAATGTGAAAAAGTCACTATTTTACCATATTTGAGGATTTTAACTTCATATCATAGAGCGAGGTTTCGTATTATTTAGATCCAAGAAAAGACATATGACAATGTTGTTTCCAATACAAATGATAAAAAACAATGTGTTTTCATTAGAACTAACTAAAATGTTCTTGATTTTCCGTTTATATTACCGATGGAAGATGTACACGTAAAACCGCTCTAATCCTGCTGAAACGTCGATATATGCAATAAAAACCGAACTTCTCCCCTTTTCAATATCTTACTCAGGATTTTAACGAGAAAATGAAGTATTTAAGGTTATTATCTAATCAATTATGTGTTTGCATCATTTTTATCGTATATATAATGAATTAATACCCATAGACTGAAAATTCACAAAAACGTGGAAAAACGGCAAAATATTGCCTAATTCGATGATATTTTGTTTAAATTATACAAAGGAAAAGGAGATGATAAATGTCAAAATATTGCTAAATTCGATGATTTTTCGTACGAAACAAAATGCAAGAAAACTTGCTTAAAATGCAATATTATGCGAAATTCTGAGATGTGAAGGCCAAATCACATATCGTGATACTACATGAAATAGTATCGAAATATTGGTAAAAATGAATATATTTACGTAATATCAAACGACATGAAAAACGTGAAAAAAGTCACTATTTTACCATATTTGAGGATTTTAACTTCATATCATAGAGCGAGGTTTCGTATTATTTAGATCCAAGAAAAGACATATGACAATGTTGTTTCCAATACAAATGATAAAAATCAATGTGTTTTCATTAGAATTAACTAAAATGTTCCTGATTTTCCGTTTATATTAACGTTGGAAGATGTACACGAAAACCGCTCTATTCCGGCTGAAACGTCGATATATGCAATAAAAGCAGAACTTCTTCCCTTTTCAATATCTTACTCAGTATTTTACGAGAAACAAATAGTTGATTGAAAATGAAGTATTTAAGGTTATTATCTAATCAATTATATGTTTGCATCATTTCTATCGTATATATAATGAAATAATACCAATAAACTGAAAATTCACAAAAACGTGGAAAAACGGCAAAATATTGCCTAATTCGATGATATTTTGTTTAAATTATACAAAGGAAAAGGAGATGATAAATGTCAAAATATTGCTAAATTCGATGATTTTTCGTACGAAACAAAATGCAAGAAAACTTGCTTAAAATGCAATATTATGCGAAATTCTGAGATGTGAAGGCCAAATCACATATCGTGATACTACATGAAATAGTATCGAAATATTGGTAAAAATGAATATATTTACGTAATATCAAACTACATGAAAAACGTAAAAAAAGTCACTATTTTACCATATATGAGGATTTTAACTTCAAATCATAGAGCAAGGTTTCGTATTATTTAGATAAAAGAAAAGACATATGACAATGTTGTTTCCAATACAAATGATAAAAACTAATATGTTTTCATTAGAATTAACTTAAATGTTCCTGATTTTCCGTTTATATTACCGATGGAAGATGTATACTTAAACCGCTCTAATCCGGATGAAACGTCGATATATGCAATAAAAACCGAAGTTCTCCCCTTTTCAATATCCTACTCAGTATTTTAACGAGAAACAAATGGTTGATTGAAAATGAAGTATTTAAGGTTAATTTCTAATCAATTGTGTGTTTGCATCATTTTTATCGTATATTTAATGAATTAATAACAATAAACTGAAAATTCACAAAAACGTGGAAAAATGGCAAAATATTGCCTAATTTGGTGATATTTTGTTTAAATCACATTAAGGAAAATGGCATGATAAACGTCAAAATATTCCTAAATTTGATGATTTTTCGTACGAAACAAACTGCAAGAAAACTTGCTTAAAATGCAATATTATGCGAAATTCTGAGATTTGAAGGCCATATCACATATCGTGATACTACATGAAATAGTATCGAAATATTGGTAAAAATTAATATATTTACGTAATATCAAACTACATGAAAAACGTGAAAAAGTCACTATTTAACCATATATGAGGATTTTTACTTCATATCATACAGCGAGGTTTCGTATTATTTAGATCCATGAAAAGACATATGACAGTCTTGTTTCGAATACAGATGATAAAAATCAATGTGTTTTCATTAGAATTAACTAAAATGTTCCTGATTTTCCGTTTATATTACCGATGGAAGATGTAAACGAAAACCGCTCTATTCCGGCTGAAACGTCGATATATGCAATAAAAACAGAACTTCTTCCCTTTTCAATATCGCCCAAACCCCCCCTGCAGTTTTCAAAGTATCCTAAATATCCCAAATTCGACCCTTGAGCCATATTTTTAAGCCAAATTCTGGCTCTCTGAACGTATTCGCAGTTTGAAATTACGACTTTTTATAACAAAATATGCCAATTACTGAATGCGCCGATGAGTTACATTTTGCCCAAACCCTCCCTGCAGTTTTCAAAATATCCCAAACATCCAAAATACGACCCTTGAGGCATAATTTGGAGCCAAACTCTGGCTTTCTGCACGTGTTCGCAGTATGAAATTACGACTTTTTATACCAAAAATATGCCAGTTACTGATAGCAGCGATGGATAACATTTTGCCCAAGCCCTCCCTGCAGTTTTCAAATATCCAAAACGTCCCAAATTCGACACTTGAGCCATATTTTGATGCCAAATTCTGGCTCACTGCACTTATTCGTAGTTTGAAATTACGAATTTTATAACGAAAATATGCCAATTACTGAGAGCAGCGATTTGTCACAGTTTGACCAAACCAACCCTGCAGTTTTGAAAATATCCAAACATCCCAAATTCGACTATTGAGCCATATTTTGGAGCCAAATTCTGGCTCTCTGCACGTATTCGCAGTTTGAAAATACGAATTTTTATACAGAAAAAATGCCAATTACTGAAAGCGGCAATGGATCACAGTTTGCACAAACCCTCTCTGCAGTTTTCAAAATATCCCAAAAATCCAAAATTCGACCCTTGAACAATATTTTGGAGCCAAATTCTGGCTCTCTGCACGTATTCGCAGTTTGAAATTACGACTTTTTATACCGAAAATATACCAATTACTGAAAGCGACGATGGGTCACATTCTGCCCAAACCCCTCTGCAGTTTTCGAAATATCCAAAACATCGCAAATACGACCCTTGAGGAATATTCTGGAACCAATTTCTGGCTCTCTGCACGTATTCGCAGAATGAAATTACGACTTTTTATACCGAAAATATGCCAGTTATTGAAAGTGGCGATGGATCACATTTTGCCCAAACCCTCCCTGCAGTTTTAAAAATATCACAAACATCCCAAATTCGACTCTTGAACCATATTTTGGAGCCAGATTCTGACTCTCTGCACGTATTCGCAGTTTGAAATTACGACTTTTTTTTACAGAAAAAATGCCAATTACTGAAAGCGGCGATGGATCACATTTTTCCCAAACCCTCCCTGCAGTTTTCAAAATATCCAAAACATCCCAAATTTGACGCTTAAGCAATATTTTGGAGCAAAATTCTCGCTCTCTGCATGTATTCGCAGTTTGAAATTATGATTTTTATACCGAACATATGCCAATTACTGGGATCAGCGATGGGTCACATTTTGCCCAAACCCTCCCTGCAGTTTTAAAAATATCACAAACATCCAAAATTCGACTCTTGAACCATATTTTGGAGCCAAATTCTGGCTCTCTGAACGTATTCGCAGTTTGAAAATACGACTTTTTTTACAGAAAAAATGCCAATTACTGAAAGCGGCGATGGATCACATTTTGCCCAAACCCTCCCTACAGTTTTCAAAATATCCCAAACATCCCAAATTCGACGCTTGGGCCATATTAAGGAGCCAAATTCTGGCTCTCTGCATGTATTCGCAGTTTGAAATTACGAATTTTATAACAAAAATATGCCAATTACTGAGAGCGGCGATGGGTCACAGTTTGCCCAAGCCCACCCTGCAGTTTTGAAAATATTCCAAACATCCCAAATTTGACGCTTGAGCCATATTTTGGCGCCAAATTCTGGCTCTCTGCATGTATTCGCAGTTTGAAATTACGACTTTTTATACCGAAAATATGCCAATTGCTGAACGCACCGATGAGTCACATTTTGACCTAAACCGTTCCTGCAGTTTTCAAAATATCCCAAACATCCCAAATTCGACCCTTGAAACATATTTTGGCGCCAAATTCTGGCTCTCGGCACATTTCGCAGTTTGAAATTACGAATTTTACACCGAAAATATGCCAATTACTGTGAGCGGCGATGGGTCACAGTTTGCCCAAATTCACCCTGCAGTTTTGAAAATATCTCAAACATCCCAAATTCCACTCTTGAGCCATATTTTGCAACCAAACTCCGGATCTCTGCACGTATTCGCAGTTTGAAAATACGACTTTTTATACCGAATATATGCCAATTACTGGGATCAGCGATGGGTCACATTTTGCCCAAACCCTCCCTGCAGTTTTAAAAATATCACAAACATCCAAAATTCGACTCTTGAACCATATTTTGGAGCCAAATTCTGGCTCTCTGCACGTATTTGCTAATTGAAAATACGACTTTTTATACAGAAAAAATGCCAATTACTGAAAGCGGCGATGGATCACATTTTGCCCAAACCCTCCCTGCAGTTTTCCAAATATCCCAAACATCCCAAATTCGAGACTTGGACCATATATAAGAGCCAAATTCTGGCTCTCTGCATGTATTCGCAGTTTTAAATTACGAAATTTATAACGAAAATATGCCAATTACTGAGAGCAGCGATGGGTCACAGTTTGGCCAAACCCACCCTGCAGTTTTGAAATTATTCCAAACATCCCAAATTCGACGCTTGAGCCATATTTGGCGCTAAATTCTGGCTCTCTGCACGTATTCGCAAGTTGAAATTACGAATTTTTATACCAAAAATATGCCAATTACTGAACGCGCCGATGAGTCACATTTTGCCCAAACCCTTCCTGCAGTTTTCAAAATATCCCAAACATCCCAAACTCGACTATTGAGCCATATTTTGGAGCCAAATTCTGGCTCTCTGCACGTATTCACAGTTTGAAATTACGAATTTTTATACAGAAAAAATGCCAATTACTGAAAGCGGCGATGGATCACAGTTTGCCTAAACCCTCTCTGCAGTTTTCAAAATATCCCAAAAATCCCAAATTCGAAACTTGAACCGTATTTTGGAGCCAAATTCTGGCTCTCCGCAAGTATTCGCAGTTTGAAATTACGACTTTTTATACCGAATATATGCCAGTTACTGGGATCAGCGATGGGTCACATTTTGCCCAAACCCTCTCCGCATTTTTCAAAATATCCCAAACATCCCAAATTCGCCCCTTTAACCATATTTTGGAGCCAAATTCTGGTTCTCTGCACGTATTCGCAGTTTGAAATTACGACTTTTTATACCAAAAATATACCAATTACTGAAAGCGACGATGGGTCACATTTTGTCCAAACCCCTCTGCAGTTTTCGAAATATCCAAAACATCCCAAATATGACCCTTGAGGAATATTTTGGAACCAATTTCTGGCTCTCGGCACGTAATCGCAGAATGAAATTACGACTTTTTATACCGAAAATATGCCAGTTATTGAAAGTGGCGATGGATCACATTTTGCCCAAACCCTCCCTGCAGTTTTAAAAATATCAGAAACATCCCAAATTCGACTCTTGAACCATATTTTAGAGCCAAATTCTGGCTCTCTGCACGTATTCGCAGTATGAAATTACGACTTTTTTTACAGAAAAAATGCCAATTACTGAAAGCGGCGATGGATCACATTTTGCCTAACCCTCCCTGCAGTTTTCAAAATATCCAAAACATCCCAAATTTGACGCTTAAGCAATATTTTGGAGCAAAATTCTCGCTCTCTGCATGTATTCGCAGTTTGAAATTATGATTTTTATACCGAATATATGCCAATTACTGGGATCAGCGATGGGTCACATTTTGCCCAAACCCTCCTTGCAGTTTTAAAAATATCACAAACATCCAAAATTCGACTCTTGAACCATATTTTGGAGCCAAATTCTGGCTCTCTGCACGTATTCGCAGTTTGAAAATACGACTTTTTATATAGAAAAAATGCCAATTACTGAAAGCGGCGATGGATCACATTTTGCAAAAACCCTCCCTGCAGTTTTCAAAATATCCCAAACATCCCAAATTCGACACTTGGGCCATATTAAGGAGCCAAATTCTGGCTCTCTGCATGTATTCGCAGTTTGAAATTACGAATTTTATAACGAAAATATGCCAATTACTGAGAGCAGCGATGGGTCACAGTTTGACCAAACCCACTCTGCAGTTTTGAAAATATTCCAAACATCCCAAATTCGAAGCTTGAGCCATATTTTGGCGCTAAATTCTGGCTCTCTGCACGTATTCGCAGTTTGAAATTACGACTTTTTATACCGAAAATATGCCAATTACTGAACGCACCGATGAGTCACATTTTGCCCAAACCCTTCCTGCAGTTTTCAAAATATCCCAAATATCCCAAATTCGACTATTGAGCCATATTTTGGAGCCAAATTCTGGCTCTCTGCACGTATTCGCAGTTTGAAATTACGAATTTTTATACCGAAAATATGCCAATTACTGAACGCACCGATGAGTCACATTTTGCCCAAACCCTTCCTGCAGTTTTCAAAATATCCCAAACATCCCAAATTCGACTATTGAGCCATATTTTGGAGCCAAATTCTGGCTCTCTGCACTTATTCGCAGTTTGAAATTACGAAATTTTATACAGAAAAATGCCAATTTCTGAAAGCGGGGATGGATCACAGTTTGCCCAAACCCTCTCTGCAGTTTTCAAAATATCCCAAACATCCCAAATTCGACCCTTGAACCATATTTTGGATCCAAATTCTGGCTCTCTGCACGTATTCGAAGTTTGAAATTACGACTTTTTATACCGAAAATATACCAATTACTGAAAGCGACGATAGGTCACATTTTGCCCAAACCCCTCTGCAGTTTTCGAAATATCCAAAACATCCCAAATACGACCCTTGAGGAATATTTTGGAACCAATTTCTGGCTCTCTGCACGTATTCGCAGAATGAAATTAAGACTTTTTATACCGAAAATATGCCAGTTACTGAAAGCAGCGATGGATAACATTTTGCCCAAGCCCTCCCTGCAGTTTTCAAATATCCAAAACGTCCCAAATTCGACACTTGAGCCATATTTTGATGCCAAATTCTGGCTCACTGCACTTATTCGTAGTTTGAAATTACGAATTTTATAACGAAAATATGCCAATTACTGAGAGCAGCGATTTGTCACAGTTTGACGAAACCCACACTGCAGTTTTGAAAATATCCCAAACATCCCAAATTCGACTATTGAGCCATATTTTGGAGCCAAATTCTGGCTCTCTGCACGTATTCGCAGTTTGAAATTACGAATTTTTATGCAGAAAAAATGCCAATTACTGAAAGCGGCGATGGATCACATTTTTCCCAAACCCTCCCTGCAGTTTTCAAAATATCCAAAATATCCCAAATTTGACGCTTAAGCAATATTTTGGAGCAAAATTCTCGCTCTCTGCATGTATTCGCTGTTTGAAATTATGATTTTTATACCGAACATATGCCAATTACTGGGATCAGCGATGGGTCACATTTTGCCCAAACCCTCCCTGCAGTTTTAAAAATATCACAAACATCCAAAATTCGACTCTTGAACCATATTTTGGAGCCAAATTCTGGCTCTCTGAACGTATTCGCAGTTTGAAAATACGACTTTTTTTACAGAAAAAATGCCAATTACTGAAAGCGGCGATGGATCACATTTTGCCCAAACCCTCCCTGCAGTTTTTCAAATATCCCAAACATCCCAAATTCGAGACTTGGACCATATATAAGAGCCAAATTCTGGCTCTCTGCATGTATTCGCAGTTTTAAATTACGAAATTTATAACGAAAATATGCCAATTACTGAGAGCAGCGATGGGTCACAGTTTGGCCAAACCCACCCTGCAGTTTTGAAAATATTCCAAACATCCCAAATTCGACGCTTGAGCCATATTTTGGCGCTAAATTCTGGCTCTCTGCACGTATTCGCAAGTTGAAATTACGACTTTTTATACCAAAAATATGCCAATTACTGAACGCGCCGATGAGTCACATTTTGCCCAAACCCTTCCTGCAGTTTTCAAAATATCCCAAACATCCCAAACTCGACTATTGAGCCATATTTTGGAGCCAAATTCTGGCTCTCTGCACGTATTCGCAGTTTGAAATTACGAATTTTTATTCAGAAAAAATGCCAATTACTGAAAGCGGCGATGGATCACAGTTTGCCCAAACCCTCTCTGCAGTTTTCAAAATATCCCAAAAATCCCAAATTCGAAACTTGAACCGTATTTTGGAGCCAAATTCTGGCTCTCCGCAAGTATTCGCAGTTTGAAATTACGAATTTTTATACCGAATATATGCCAGTTACTGGGATCAGCGATGGGTCACATTTTGCCCAAACCCTCTCCGCATTTTTCAAAATATCCCAAACATCCCAAATTCGACCCTTTAACCATATTTTGGAGCCAAATTATGGTTCTCTGCACGTATTCGCAGTTTGAAATTACGACTTTTTATACCAAAAATATACCAATTACTGAAAGCGACGATGGGTCACATTTTGTCCAAACCCCTCTGCAGTTTTCGAAATATCCAAAACATCCCAAATATGACCCTTGAGGAATATTTTGGAACCAATTTCTGGCTCTCGGCACGTAATCGCAGAATGAAATTACGACTTTTTATACCGAAAATATGCCAGTTATTGAAAGTGGCGATGGATCACATTTTGCCCAAACCCTCCCTGCAGTTTTAAAAATATCAGAAACATCCCAAATTCGACTCTTGAACCATATTTTGGAGCCAAATTCTGGCTCTCTGCACGTATTCGCAGTATGAAATTACGACTTTTTTTACAGAAAAAATGCCAATTACTGAAAGCGGCGATGGATCACATTTTGCCTAACCCTCCCTGCAGTTTTCAAAATATCCAAAACATCCCAAATTTGACGCTTAAGCAATATTTTGGAGCAAAATTCTCGCTCTCTGCATGTATTCGCAGTTTGAAATTATGATTTTTATACCGAATATATGCCAATTACTGGGATCAGCGATGGGTCACATTTTGCCCAAACCCTCCCTGCAGTTTTAAAAATATCACAAACATCCAAAATTCGACTCTTGAACCATATTTTGGAGCCAAATTCTGGCTCTCTGCACGTATTCGCAGTTTGAAAATACGACTTTTTATATAGAAAAAATGCCAATTACTGAAAGCGGCGATGGATCACATTTTGCAAAAACCCTCCCTGCAGTTTTCAAAATATCCCAAACATCCCAAATTCGACACTTGGGCCATATTAAGGAGCCAAATTCTGGCTCTCTGCATGTATTCGCAGTTTGAAATTACGAATTTTATAACGAAAATATGCCAATTACTGAGAGCAGCGATGGGTCACAGTTTGACCAAACCCACTCTGCAGTTTTGAAAATATTCCAAACATCCCAAATTCGAAGCTTGAGCCATATTTTGGCGCTAAATTCTGGCTCTCTGCACGTATTCGCAGTTTGAAATTACGACTTTTTATACTGAAAATATGCCAATTACTGAACGCACCGATGAGTCACATTTTGCCCAAACCCTTCCTGCAGTTTTCAAAATATCCCAAATATCCCAAATTCGACTATTGAGCCATATTTTGGAGCCAAATTCTGGCTCTCTGCACGTATTCGCAGTTTGAAATTACGAATTTTTATACTGAAAATATGCCAATTACTGAACGCACCGATGAGTCACATTTTGCCCAAACTCTTCCTGCAGTTTTCAAAATATCCCAAACATCCCAAATTCGACTATTGAGCCATATTTTGGAGCCAAATTCTGGCTCTCTGCACTTATTCGCAGTTTGAAATTACGAAATTTTATACAGAAAAATGCCAATTTCTGAAAGCGGGGATGGATCACAGTTTGCCCAAACCCTCTCTGCAGTTTTCAAAATATCCCAAACATCCCAAATTCGACCCTTGAACCATATTTTGGAGCCAAATTCTGTCTCTCTGCACGTATTCGAAGTTTGAAATTACGACTTTTTATACCGAAAATATTCCAATTACTGAAAGCGACGATAGGTCACATTTTGCCCAAACCCCTCTGCAGTTTTCGAAATATCCAAAACATCCCAAATACGACCCTTGAGGAATATTTTGGAACCAATTTCTGGCTCTCTGCACGTATTCGCAGAATGAAATTAAGACTTTTTATACCGAAAATATGCCAGTTACTGAAAGCGGCGATGGATCACATTTTGCCCAAACCTTCCCTGCAGTTTTAAAAATATCACAAACATCCGAAATTCGACTCTTGAACCATATTTTGGAGCCAAATTCTGGCTCTCTGCACGTATTCGCAGTTTGAAATTACGATTTTTTTTACAAAAAAATGCCAATTACTGAAAGCAGCGATGGATCACATTTTACCCAAACCCTCCCTACCGTTTTCAAAATACTCAAAACATCCCAAATTTGACGCTTGGTCAATATTTTGGAGCAAAATTATCTCTCTTTGCACGTATTCGCAGTTTGAAATTATGACTTTTTATACCGAATATATGCCAATTACTGGGATCAGCGATGGGTCACATTTTGCCCAAACCCTCCCTGCAGCTTTAAAAATATCACCAACATCCCAAGTTCGACTCTTGAACCATATTTTGGAGCCAAATTCTGGCTCTCTGCACGTTTTCGCAGTTTGAAATTACGAATTTTATACCGAAAATATGCCAATTACTGAGAGCGGCGATGGGTCACAGTTTGCCCAAATTCACCCTGCAGTTTTGAAAATATCTCAAACATCCAAAATTCGACTCCTGAGCCATATTTTGGAACCAAACTCTGGCTCTCTGCACGTATTCGCAGTTTGAAATTACGACTTTTTATACCAAAATAGGCCAATTATTGAACGCGCCGATGAGTCACATTTTGCTCAAACCCTCCCTGCAGTTTTCAAAATATCCAAACACCTCAAATTCGGCACTTGAACCATATTTAGACCCAAATTCTGGCTCTCTGCACGCATTCGCAGTTTGAAATTACGACTTTTTATACCGAAAAAATGCCAATTACTGAGAGCGGCGATAGGTCACATTTTGCCCAAACCCTCCCTGCAGTTTTCGAAATATACCAAACATCCCAAATTCGACATTTGAGCCATATTTTGGAGCCAAATTCGGGTTCTCTGCACGTATTCGCATTTTGAAGTTACGTCTTTTTATAGCGAAAACATGCCAATTACTGAGAGCAGCGATGGGTCACATTTTCCCCTAAACCCCCCCCCCCCCCTGCAGTTTTCAAAATATCCCAAACATCCCAAATTCGACGCTTGTGCCATTTTTTGGAGGCAAATTCTGGCTCTCTGCACGTATTAGCAGTTTGAAATTTCGAATTTTTAAAATGAAATAATGCCAATTACTGAGAAGGCGAAAGGTCACATTTTGCCCAAAACCCACTGCAGTTTTCAAAATATCCCAAACATTCCAAATTCCGCTCTTGAGCCATATTTTGGAGCCACATTCTGGCTCTCTGCACGTATTCGCAGTTTGAAATTAGGACTTTATATAACGAACATATGCCAATTACTGAGATCGGCGATGGATCACACTTTGCCGAAACCCTCCCTGCAGTTTTCAAAATATCTTAAACATCCCAAATTCGTAGCTTGAGCCATATTTTGGAGCCAAATTCTGGCTCTCTCCAAGTATTCGCAGTTTGAAATTACGACTTTTTATACCGAAAATATGCCAATCACTGAGAGCAACGATGGATCACATTTTGGCCAAACCCTCCCTGCAGTTTTCAAAATTTTCCAAACATCGCAAATTTGGTTCTTGAACCGTATTTTGGAGCCAAATTCTGGCTCTCTGCACGTATTCGCATTTTGAAATTACGACTTTTTATACCGATAATATGCCAACTACTGTAAGAGGCGATGGATCACATTTTGCCCAAACCCTCTCTGCAGGTTTCAAAATATCCTAAACATCCCAAATTCTACCCTTGAACTATATTTTGGAGCCAAATTTTTGCTCTTTGCACGTGTTCGCCATTTGAAATTACAACTTTGTATACTGAAAATATGCTAATTACTGAGAGCGGCGATGGGTCACATTTTGCCCAAATCCCCCCCCCCCCCTGCATTTTTCAAAATATCCCAAACGTCCCAATTTCGACGCTTGAGCCATATTTTGGAGCCAAATTCTGTCTCACTGCACGCATTCGCAGTTTGAAATTACGATTTTTTATACCGAAAATATGCCAATTACTGAAAGAGGCGATGATTACATTTTGCCTAAACCCTCCCTGAAGTTTTCAAAATATCCCAAACATCCCAAATTCGACCCTTACGCCATATTTTTGAGCCAAATTCTGGCTCTCTGCACATTCTCGCAGCTTGAATTTACGAATTTTTATACCGTAAATATGTCAATTACTGAGAGCGGCGATAGATCACATTTTGCACAAACCCCCCCCCCCCCGTGAAGTTTTCAAAATATCCCAAACATCCCAAATTCGACGCGTGAGCCATATTTTGAAGCCAAATTCGGGCTCTCTGCACGTATTTGCAGTTTAAAGTTACGTCTTTTTATACCAAAAATATGCCAATTACTGAGAGCGGCGATGGGTCACATTATGCCCAAACCCCCCCCTGCAGTTTTCAAAATATCCCAAACATCCAAAATTCGACGCATGAGCCATTTTTTGGAGGCAAATTCAGACTCTCTGCTCCTATTAGCAGTTTGAAATTTCGAATTTTTATACCGAAATAATGCCAATTACTGAGAACAGCGAAGAGTCACATTTTGCCCAAAACCCACTGCAGTTTTCATATTATCCCAAACATCCCAAATTCCACTCTTGACCCATAATTTGGAGCCAAATTCTGGCTCTCTGCACGTATTCGCAGTTTGAAATTAGGAATTTTTATACCAAAAATATGCCAATTACTGACAGCAGCGATGGATCACATTTTGCCCAAACCCTCCCTGCAGTTTTCAAAATATTCTAAACACCCCAAATTTGCCTCTTGAGCCGTATTTTGGAACCAAATTCTGGTTCTTTGCACTTATTCGCAGTTTGAAATTAAGACTTTTTATACCGAAAATTTGCCAATTACTGAGAACAGCGAAGGATCACATTTTGCCCAAACCCTCCGTGCAGTTTTAAAAATATCCCAAACATCCCATATTCGACCCTTGAGCCATATTTTGGAGCCAAATTCTTGCTCTCTGCACATATTCGCAGTTAAAAGTTACGTCTTTTTATACCGAAAATATGCCATTTACTGAGAGCAGCGATGGGTCACATTTTGCCCCCCCCCCCCTGTAGTTTTCAAAATATCCCAAACATCCCAAATTAGACACTTGAGCCATTTTTTGAAGGCAAATTCTGGCTCTCTGCACGTATTAGCAGTTTGAAATTTCGAATTTTTATACAGAAATAATGCCAATTACTGAGAAGGCGAAGGGTCACATTTGGCCAAAATCCCACTGCAGTTTTCAAAATATCCCAAACATCCCAAATTCCACTCTTGAGCCATTGTTTGGAGCCACATTCTGGCTCTCTGCACGTATTCGCAGTTTGAAATTAGGACTTTATATATAGAAAATATGCCAATTACTGAGAGCGGCGATGGATCACACTTTGCCCAAACCCTCCCTGCAGTTTTCAAAATATTCCAAACATCCCAAAATTGGCTTTTGTGCCGTATTTTAGAGCCAAATTCTGGCTCTCTGCACGTATTCGCATTTTGAAATTACGACTATTATACCGATAATTTGCCAACTACTGTAAGCGGCGATGGATCACATTTTGCCCAAAACCCACTGCAGTTTTCATAATATCCCAAACATCCCAAATTCCAATTTTGACCCATAATTTGGAGCCAAACTATGGCTCTCTGCACGAACTCGCAGTTTGAAATTAGGACTTTTTATACCGAAAATATGCCAATTACTGCGAGCAGCGATGGATCACATTTTGCCCAAACCCCCTCCCTGCAGTTTTCAAAATATTCCAAACACCCCAAATTTGGCTCTTGAGCCGTATTTTGGAGCCAAATTCTGGATCTCTGCACGTATTCGCATTTTGAAATTACGACTTTTTATACCGAAAATTTGCCAATTACTGAGAACGGCGAGGGATCACATTTTGCCCAAACCCTCCGTGCAGTTTTAAAAATATCCCAAACATCCCATATTCGACCCTTGAGCCGCATTTTGGAGCCAAATTCTTGCTCTCTGCACATATTCGCAGTTTGAAATTACGAATTTTTATACTGAAAATATGCTAATTACTGAGAGCGGCGATGGGTCACATTTTGCCAAAATCCCCCCCCCCCCTGCATTTTTCAAAATATCCCAAACGTCCCAAATTCGACGCTTGAGCCATATTTTGAAGCCAAATTCGGGCTCTTTGCATTTGTTTGCAGTTTGAAGTTACGTCTTTTTATACCAAAAATATGCCAATTGCTGAGAGCGGAGATGGATCACATTTTGCCCAAACCCTCCCTGAAGATTTCAAAATATTCCAAACATCCCAAATTCGACTCTTGATCCATATTTTGGAGCCAAATTTTGACTTTCAGCTCGTATTCGCAGTATGAAATTACGACTTTTTATACCGAAAATATACCAATTACTGAAAGCGGCGATGGATCACATTTTGCCCAAACCTTCCCTGTAATTTTCAAAATATCCCCAACAACCCAAATTGGACGCTTAAGCCATATTCAGTAGCCAAATTCTGACTCTCTGCCCGTACTCGCAGTTTGAAATTACGTCTTTTTATACCGAAAATATGCCAATTACTGAGAGCAGCGATGGGTCACATTTTGACCAACCCCCCCTGCAGTTTTCAAAATATCCCAAACATCCCTAATTCGACGTTTGAGCCATTTTTTGCAGGCAAATTCTGACTCTCTGCACGTATTAGCAGTTTGAAATTTCGAATTTTTATACCGAAATAATGACAATTACTGAGAACGGAGTAGGGTCACATTTTGCCCAAAACCCACTGCAATTTTCAAAATATCCCAAACATCCCAAATTCCACTCTTGAGCAATATTTTGGAGCCAAATTCTGGCTCTCTGCACGTATTCGCAGTTTGAAATTACGACTTTTCATACCAAAATTCGCCAATTACTGGGAGCGGCGATGGATCACATTTTGCCCAAACTCTCCCTGCAGTTTTCAAAATATCCCAAATATCCCAAATTCGACCTATGAGTCATATTTTGGAGCCAAATTCTTGTTCTCTGCATGTATTCGCAGTTTAATATTACGAATTTTTATAACGAAAATATGGCAATTACTGAAAGCGGCAATGGATCACATTTTGCCCAAACACTCCCTGCAGTTTTCAAAATCCCCCCAACCATCGCAAATTGGACACTTGAGCTATATTTTGGAGCCAAATTTTGGCTTTTTGCACGTATTCGCAGTTTTAAATTACAATTTTTTTACCGGGAATGTGCCAATTACTGAAAGCATCGATGGAACACATTACACCCAAACCCTCCCTGCAGTTTTCAAAATATTCCAAACATCCCAAATTTGACCCTTGAGCCATATTTTGGAGCCAAATTTTGGCTCTCTGCACATATTCGCAGTCTGAAATTACGGCTTTTTGTACCGAAATTATGTCAATTACTGAGAGCGGCGATTGGTCACATTTTGCCCAAACCCCCCCTGCAGTTTTCAAAATTTCTAAAACACCCCCAAATTCGATGCTTGAGCCATATTTTGGAAGCAAATGCTGGCTCTCTGCTCGTATTCGCCGTTTGATATTACGACTTTTTATACCGAAAATATGCCAAATTACTGAGAGCTTCGATGAAACACATTTTACCCAAACCACCCTTCAGATTTCGAAATATCCCAAGGTCCCAAATTCGACCCTCGAGCCATATTTTGGAGATAAATTCTGGCTCTCTGCACGTATTCGCAGTTTCAAATTACGACTTTTTATACTGAAAATATGCCAATTACTTAGACCGGCGATGGGTCACATTTTGCCCCAACCCCTCTTTGCAGTTTTCAAA
Organism: Procambarus clarkii; assembly: GCF_040958095.1. NCBI lineage: Eukaryota > Metazoa > Arthropoda > Malacostraca > Decapoda > Cambaridae > Procambarus > Procambarus clarkii. The sequence goes on from NC_091175.1 coordinate 22,996,668, forward strand.
AAATCCAAAACAACCCAAATTCGACGCTGGAGCAAAATTTTGGAGCCAAATTCTGGCTCTCTGCACGAATTCTCAGTTTGAAATTACGACTTTTTATACCGAAAATTTGCCAATTACTAAGAACGGCGAAGGATCACATTTTGTCCAAACCTCCCTGCAGTTTTCAAAATATCCCAAACATCCCTAAATTCGACCCTTGAGCCATATTTTGGAGCCAAATTCTGGCTCTCTGCACGTATTCGGAATTTGAAATTACGACTTTTTATACCAAAAATATGCAAAATACTGAGATCGGCGATGGGTCACATTTTGCCCAAACCCCTCCTGCAGTTTTCAAAATATTACAAACATTCCAAATTCAACCCTTGAGCCATATCTTGGAGCCAAATTCTGGCTCTCTTCACGTGTTCGTATTTTGAAATTACGACTTTTTATACCGAAAATATGACAATTTCTGAGAGCGGCGATGGATCACATTTTGCCCAAACCCCCCTTGCAATTTTCAAAATTTCCCAAACAACTCAAATTCGACGCTTGAGCCATATTTTGGCGCCAAATTCTGGCTCTCAGCACGTATTCGCAGTTTGAAATTACTACTTTTTATACCGAAAATATGACAATTACGGAGAGCGGATATGGGTCACATTTTGACCAAATCCCCCTTGCAGTTTTCATAATATCCCAAACATTCCAATTTCGACGCTTGAGCCATATTTTGGAGCCAAACTCTGACTCTCTGCTAGAGAAATTTCAAACAGTTTTCATAATTCCCCAAACATCCCAAATTCGACCTTTGTGCCATATTTTGGAGCCAAATTCTAGCTCTCTGCACGTATTCGCAGTTTGAAATTTTGACTTTTTATACCGAAAATATGCAAAATACTGAGATCGGCGATGGGTCACATTTTGCCCAAACCCTCCCTGCAGTTTTCAAAATATTCCAAACATCATAAATTTGACCCTTGAACCATAATTTACAGCGAAATTCTGGCTCTCTGCACGTATTCGTATTTTGAAGTTATGACTTTTTATACCGAAAATATGTTAATTTCTGAGAGCAGCGATGGAAAACATTTTGCCCCCCCCCCCCCTAAAGTTTTCAAAATATCCCAACCACTCTAAATTCGACGCTTGAGCCATATTTTGGAGCCAAATTCTGGCTCTCTACACATATTCGCAGTTTGAAATTACGACTTTTTATACCGAAAATATGCCAATTACTGAGAGCGGTGATGGAAAACATTATGCCCAAACCTTCCCTACAAAATATCAAAATTTCAAAATATCCCAAACGTCCCTAATTTTAAGCTTGAACCATATTTTGGAGCCAAATTCTGGCTCTCTGCACGAATTCGCAGTTTGAAATTACGACTTTCTATACCGAAAATATGAAATTACTGAAATCAGCGATGGATCCCATTTTACCCAAACCCTCCCTGCAGTTTTCAAAATATCCCAAACTTCCCAAATTTGACGCTTGAACCATATTTAGGAGCCAAATTCTTGCTCTCTGCACGTGTTCGCAGTTTGAAATTACGACTTTTTATACCGAAAATACACCAGGTACTGAGAATTACGATGGGTCACATTTTGACTAAACCCCTCCTGCAGTTTTCAAAATATTACAAACATTCCAAATTCAACCCTTGAGCCATATCTTGGAGCCAAATTCTGGCTCTCTTCACGTGTTCGTATTTTGAAATTACGACTTTTTATACCGAAAATATGACAATTTCTGAGAGCGGCGATGGATCACATTTTGCCCAAACCCCCCTTGCAATTTTCAAAATTTCCCAAACAACTCAAATTCGACGCTTGAGCCATATTTTGGCGCCAAATTCTGGCTCTCAGCACGTATTCGCAGTTTGAAATTACTACTTTTTATACCGAAAATATGACAATTACGGAGAGCGGATATGGGTCACATTTTGACCAAATCCCCCTTGCAGTTTTCATAATATCCCAAACATTCCAATTTCGACGCTTGAGCCATATTTTGGAGCCAAACTCTGACTCTCTGCTAGAGAAATTTCAAACAGTTTTCATAATTCCCCAAACATCCCAAATTCGACCTTTGTGCCATATTTTGGAGCCAAATTCTAGCTCTCTGCACGTATTCGCAGTTTGAAATTTTGACTTTTTATACCGAAAATATGCAAAATACTGAGATCGGCGATGGGTCACATTTTGCCCAAACCCTCCCTGCAGTTTTCAAAATATTCCAAACATCATAAATTTGACCCTTGAACCATAATTTACAGCGAAATTCTGGCTCTCTGCACGTATTCGTATTTTGAAGTTATGACTTTTTATACCGAAAATATGTTAATTTCTGAGAGCAGCGATGGAAAACATTTTTGCCCCCCCCCCCCTAAAGTTTTCAAAATATCCCAACCACTCTAAATTCGACGCTTGAGCCATATTTTGGAGCCAAATTCTGGCTCTCTACACATATTCGCAGTTTGAAATTACGACTTTTTATACCGAAAATATGCCAATTACTGAGAGCGGTGATGGAAAACATTATGCCCAAACCTTCCCTACAAAATATCAAAATTTCAAAATATCCCAAACGTCCCTAATTTTAAGCTTGAACCATATTTTGGAGCCAAATTCTGGCTCTCTGCACGAATTCGCAGTTTGAAATTACGACTTTCTATACCGAAAATATGAAATTACTGAAATCAGCGATGGATCCCATTTTACCCAAACCCTCCCTGCAGTTTTCAAAATATCCCAAACTTCCCAAATTTGACGCTTGAACCATATTTAGGAGCCAAATTCTTGCTCTCTGCACGTGTTCGCAGTTTGAAATTACGACTTTTTATACCGAAAATACACCAGGTACTGAGAATTACGATGGGTCACATTTTGACTAAACCCCTCTTGCAGTTTTCAAAATATCCCAAACATTCCAATTTCGACGATTGAGCCATATTTTGGAGCCAAATTCTAGCTCTCTGCACGTATTCGCAGTTTGAAATTTTGACTTTTTATACCGAAAATATGCAAAATACTGAGATCGGCGATGGGTCACATTTTGCCCAAACCCTCCATGAAGTTTTCAAAATATTCCAAACATCATAAATTTGGCCCTTGAGCCATAATTTTGAGCCAAATTCTGGCACTTTGCACGTATTCGTATTTTGAAGTTACGACTTTTTATCCCGAAAATATGCTAATTTCTGAGAGCAGCGATGGAAAACATTTTGCCCAAACCCCCCCTACAGTTTTCAAAATATCCCAAACACTCTAAATTCGACGCTTGAGCCATATTTTGGAGCCAAATTCTGGCTCTCTACACACATTCGCAGTTTGAAATTACGACTTTTTATACCGAAAATATGCCAATTACTGAGAGCGGTGATGGAAAACATTATGCCCAAACCTTCCTGTTGGATATTTCCAACATCGAATACAGCATTGTTGTATTCTCATTACTTATTACTAACCATACTAAATATTGTAGTAAGTAAAATTAACAACTCGTAGAATTCTCATGTGCTAATAATTCATCTGTGCATTAGGCTAGAATTCTCACGTCACCTGACGCCAGTATTGCGTCAGATTTCTTTACAGTAAAACACATTATATTCAATTTGTGTGAGAATTAAATACGATTCTCCATAATTAAAGCATTCTGTATGACAACTGATTGCAGACGAATTGTTCTCTAACTAAAAGCCGAATAGAGCGTTAGAATCATAGCGTCTACCTCGCGATAGAGTTAACGTCATCAATGAATGCCATGGGGAGACATTAATTCCTCTCCCTTATATATTTACTATTCCTAAATCGGTAAATAATAATATTTCGTTCCTCTAAATAATAAACCCGTCCAGTCTTTAAAGTTTCAAGCGCGAATGCGAGAAATATTAATGTTCGTGACAATAATTTGTGTTATGAACGTCGACTCGGCGTGGGTTGGAGGGACGCCACCATCCTCAGTACGCGGACACGTGCAGAACCGAAAGGAAGCAAAGCTGCGCTTACCGTACTCATAAAAAGACGCCATTGTCCAGCAAATAGGACAGGTGTGATCCATCCTCAGATGAAAGCCGCCACTGTGAGGCGTGAATGACCTTGCAGATAATATCTTCAACTAGTGCTGGTGTTAAATGAGGGACCCCTTGACTTGGTTCCTGACGACACGTGATCAGCCAGCTTGAAACGCATCACTATCCAGGATAGGTTCACCGGAGCCTGGGATGCGAGATTACGGCAATCTTAATACTTATACAGTGCCCACAGCTAAGTATTCCTTTATTTGATGCATCATTTACAGGTCTGTTAATAGCGGGGTGATTGTTCGTTAAGCAGCGGGATAACACCTAATAACAGGTGATTAGAATTCCATCTGTAGATATTAATATTTTTGAATATGAATTGAGTAGTTAAATCAATTGCTACTGGTAGTTATTTATCTTGCAGCCCGAGAGAAGAATTCCTCCGGCTGTCTCCTCCATGTTAACCCGTACAACTCGTCAGTGTACCGAATCTGGAGAATTAAGAGGACTACTATGGTTATCTAAAGGAATGTGCTCCAAGCTAAGGCTTATTTCTTTTTTATCCATTTCCTTGCAATTTGATTTATTCAGAATGTTTGATATTAATGTGTGATTTACTGTAACTCATTATTATATTCATATTCATGTTCTTCTTTATGTGAATGATATCATATCCAGCATTATTTATAGGATTAGATTATTATTAATTGAATTAGTGAACGAACCACACTGATTCCTGGACGTACTTACCTCCAGTAATAACCCCCCAATGTAGGTGTTTGAGGTTTGTTTCTTTAATAATACAGCCCATTAATTATTCTCATGATCATGCTTTCTAGTTATATCCATAGTCACTGGTTTTCTCTAGAATTTTATCCAATGATCTGAAATTCTCAGTTTCCCTCTTTACTTTAAAAGCGGGTGGTCCTTCGTAATTTAATTTACTACTTTAATTATTAATTAATCAGAATCAAGCCCAAATATCCCACACTTCCCTACAAAATATCAAAATTTCAAAATATCCCAAACATCCCTAATTTTAAGCTTGAACCATATTTTGGAGCCAACTTCAGGCTTTCTGCACGAATTCGAAGTTTGAAATTACGAATTTTTATACAGAAAATATGCCAATTACTGAGAGCGGCGATGGGTCACATTTTGCCTAAACTCCCACCTAAGTTTTCAAAATATCCCAAACGTCCCAAAATTGACAATTGAGCATATTTTGGAGCCAAATTCTGGCCCTCTGCACGAATTCGCAGTTTGAAATTACGACTTTCTATACCGAAAATATGAAATTACTGAGAGCGGCGATGGGTCACACTTTGCCTAAACTCCCCTGCAGTTTTTAAATATATCACAAACATCCCAAATTCAAGCCTTGAGCCCTATTTTGGAGCCAAATTCTGGCTCTCTGCACGTATTCGCAGTTTGAATTTACGATTTTTTTACCGAAAATATGCCAATTACTGAGAGCGGCGATGGGTCACATTTTGCACAAACCCTCCTGCAGTTCTCAAGATAACCCAAACATCCAAAATTCGACCCTTGAACCATATTTTGGAGCCAAATCCTGGCTCTCTGCACGTATTCGCAGTTTGAAATTACAACGTTTTTTACCGAAAATATGCTAATTACTGAGAGCAGCGATGGATTACATTTTGCCCAAACCCTCCCTGCAGTTTTCAAAATATCCCAAACATTCCTATTTCGACGCTTGAGCCATATTTTGGAGCCAAATTCTGGCTCTCTGCAAGTATTCGCAGTTTGAAATTTCGACTTTTTATACCGAAATACCGCCAATTACTGAGAACGGCAATGGCTCACAATTTGTCCAATCCCTCCCTGCAGTTTTCAAAATATCCCAAACATCCCAAAATCGACCCTTGAGCTATATTTTGGAGGAAAATTCTGGCTCTCTGCACGTATTCGCTGTTTGAAATTACGACTTTTTATACCGAAAATATGCCAATTACTGAAAGTGGGGATTGATCACATTTTGCCTAAAAACACCCTGTCGAAAGGCTCCCTGCAGTTTTCAAAATATCGTAAACATCACAAATTTGACCCCTGAACCATATTTTGGAGCCAAATTCTGGCTCTCAGCACGTATTCGCAGTTTGAAATTACGACATTTTATAACGAAAATATGCCAATTACTGAAATCAGCGATGGATCCCATTTTACCCAAACCCTCCCTGCAGTTTTCAAAATGACCCAAACTTCCTAAATTCGAATTCTACGTGGAGAGAGTCAGAATTTGGCTCCAAAATATTGCTAAGGCGTCGGATTTGAGATGTTTGAGATATTTTGAAAACTGCAGGAGGGTTTGCTCAAAATATGACTTATCGCCGCTTTAAGTAATTGACATATTTTTGGTATAAAAAGTCGTAATTTCACACTGCGAATATGTGCAGAGCCATAATTTGGCTCCAAAATATTGCTCATGTTTCAAATTTGGGATGTTTGGGATATTTTGAAAACTGGAGGGGGGATTAGGCAAAATGTGACCCATCGCTGCTGTCAGTAATTAGCAGTTTTTCAGTATAAAAAGTCATAATTTCAATCTGCGAATACTTGCAGAGAGCCAGAATTTGGCTCCAATGTATGGCTCAGGCGTCAAATTTGGGTTGTTTGGGATAATTTGAAAACTGCAGGTGGGTTTTGGGCAAAATGTGACCAATCGCCGCTTTCAGTAGTTGGTATATTTTCGGTATAAACAGTCGTAATTTCAAACTTCAAATTAGTGCAGAGAGCCAAAATTTTGTTCGAAAATATGGCTCAGGCGTCGAATTTGGGATGTTTGGGATATTTTGAAAACGTCAGGGGGGTTTGGGCAAAATGTGACCAATCGTCGCTCTCAGTACTTGGCATATTTTCGGTATAAGAGGTCGTAATTTCAAACAGCAAATTCGTGCAGAGAGCCAGAATTTGGTTCGAAATATATCTAGGCGTCGAATTTGGGATGTTTGGCATATTTTGAAAACTGCAAGGGGGTTTGGGCAAAATGTGACCCTTCGCCGCTTTCTGTGGCATATTTTCGGTATAAAAAGTAGTAATTTCAAATGCGAATACGTGCAGTGAGCCAGAACTTAGCTCCAAAATATGGCTCAGGTGTCGAATTTTGAATGTTTGTGATATTTTGAAAACTGCAAGGGGGTTAGCGCTAAATGTGACCCATCGCCGCTTTCAGTAATTGGCATATTTTCGGTAAAAAAAGTTGGAATTTCAAGCTGCGAACACGAGCTTAGAGCCAGAATTTGGCCCCAAAATATGGCTCAGGTTTCAAATTCAGGATGTTTAGGATATTTTGAAAATTGCATGGATGGGGGGATAGGGCAAAATGTGACCCATCGCAGCTGTCAGTAATTAGCAGTTTATCAGTATAAAAAGTCATAATTTCAATCTGCGAATACTTGCAGAGAGCTAGAATTTGACTCGAAAATATGGCTCAGTCCTCGAATTTAAGATGTTTGGGATATTTTGAAAAATGCAAGAGGCTTTGGGCAAAATGTGACCCATGGCCGCTTTTAGTAATTTGCATATTTTCAGAATAAAAAGTAGCAATTTCAAACTGCTAATACGTGCAGAGAGCTAGAATTTGGTTTCAAAATATTGCTCAGGATGCGAATTTGGGTTGTTTGGGATATTCTGAAAACTGTAGGGGGGGGGGAGAAATGTGACCCATCGCCGCTTTCAGTAATTGGCATATTTTCGGTAAAAATTCGTTATTTCAAACTGCGAATACGTGGAGAGAGCCAGAATTTGGGTCCAAAATATGGCTCAAGCGTCGAATTTGGGATGTTTGGGATATTTTGAAAACTGCAGGAAGGGGTTGGGTCAAAATGTAATCCATCGCCGCAATCAGTAATTGGCATATTTTCGGTATAAAAATTCGTAATTTCAAATTGCGAATACATGGAGAAAGCCAGAATTTGGCTGTAAATATTGGATCGATGGTCGAATTTGGGATGTTTTGGATGTTTTGAAAACTGCAGGGGGGTTTAGGCAAAATGTGACTTATCGCCGCTATCAGTAATTGGCATATTTTCGGTATAAAAATTCGTAATTTCAAACTGCAAATACGTGTAGAGAGCCAGAATTTGGCTCCAAAATATGGTTCAAGCGTTTAATTTGGGATGTTTGGGATATTTTGAAAACTGCAGGGAGGGTTTGGGCAAAATGTGATCCGTCGCCGCTTTCAGTAATTGGCATAATTTTGGTATAAAAAATGGTAATTTCAAACTACGAATACGTGCAGAGAGCTTGAATTTGGCTCTAAAATATAGCTCAAGGGTCGAATTTGGGATGTTTGGTATATTTTGAAAATTGCAGGGGGGGGGGGGTTAGGGAAAATGTGATCCATCGCCGCTCACAGTAATTGGCATATTTTCGGTATAAAAAGTCGTATTTTCAAACAGCGAATACGTGCAGAGAGCCAGAATTTTGCTCCAAAATATGGCTCAAGCGTCGAATTTGGAATGTTTGGGATGTTTTGAAAACTGCACGTGGGTTTGGGCAAAATGAGAACCGTCGCCGCTCTCATTAATATGCATATTTTCGGTATAAAAAGTCGTGATTTCAAACTGCGAATACGTGCAGAGAGCCAGAATTTGGCTCCAAAATATGACTCAAGCGTCGAATTTGGGATGTTTGGGATATTTTGAAAACTGCAGTGAGGGGTGGGGTCAAAATGTGATCCATCGCCGCTTTCAGTAATTGACATATTTTCGGTATAAAAAATCGTAGCTTCAAACTGCAAATACGTGCAGAGAGCCAGAAATTGGCTCTAAAATATAGCTCAAGGGTCGAATTTGGGATGTTTGGGATATTTTAAAAACTGCAGAGGGGGGGGGTGGGGTTGGGTAAAATGTGACCCATCGCAGCTCTCAGTAATTGGCGTATTTTCGGTATAAAAAGTCGTACTTTCAAACTGTAAATTCGTCCAGAGAACCAGATTTTTACTCCAAAGTATGGCTCAAGGGGTCGAATTTGGGATATTTGGGATATTTTGAAAACTGCTGGGGAGTTTGGACAAAATGTGACCCATCGCCGCTCTCAGTAATTGGCATATTTTCGGTATAAAATTCATAATTTCAAACTGCGAACACGTGTAGAGAGCTTGAATTTGGCTTTAAAATATAGCTCAAGCGTCGAATTTAAGATGTTTGGGATATTTTGAAAACTGCAAGGGGGGGGGGGTGGTTAGGGCAACATGTGACCCATGGACGCTCTCAGTAATTAACATTTTTTCGGTATAAAAAGTCGTAATTTCGAACTGCGAATACGTGCAGAGAGCCAGAATTTGGCTCCAAAATATGGCTCAAGGGTCGAGTTGAGGATGTTTGGGATATTTTGAAAACTGCAGAGGGGGTTTGGGCAAAATGTGACCCATCGCCGCTCTCAGTAATTGGCGTATTTTCGGTATAAAAAGTCGTAATTTCAAACTGCGATTACGTGCAGAGAGCAAGAATTTGGCTCCAAAATATGGCTCAAGCGTCGAATTTGGGATGTTTGGGATATTTTGAAAACTAATTTTTAAAAAGGCATATGAAAACGATGTTTTCAATTCAAATTATAAAAGTCAATGTGTTTTCATTAGAATTACCTAAAATGTTCATGAATTTCCGTTTATTTCTTAATTCGTAACACTGCTCTAATCTGGCTGAAAAGTCGAAATATGCAATAAAAACTGAAATTCTCTCCAAATCAATATCTTACCCATTTTTTTAAAGAGGTACAGATAGTTGATTGAAAATCAAGTATTTAATTTTAATTTGCAATTAATTACGTGTTTGCATCATATGTATCGTAAATGTTTTGAATTAATGGCAATAAACAGAAAAGGCTAGAAAACGCGGAAAAACTGCAAAGTATTGCCTAAATCGTTGATATTTGGGTTAAATCTCATAGAGGAAACAAGGATGAAAAACCTCAAAATATTGCTAAATTCGATGATATTAAATACAAAGCACAATGCAAGAAAACTTGCTTAAAAACGCAATATTATGTGAAATACCGAGATTTGTAGGCCAAATCACATAGAGTGGGACAACATGAAGTAGTATCAAAATATTTGTAAATTCGAACATTTTTGCCTAAAATCACTCAACATGAAAAACGTGAAAAAGGTTCTATAATACCAAATTCAAGGATTTTTACATAAAATCATAGAGCGAGGTTGCGTGTTATTTTGATCTTTAAAAAGGCATATGAAAACGTTGTTTCCAATTCAAATGATAAAAATCAATGTGCTTTCCTTAGAATTACCTAAAATGTTCGGGAATTTCCGTTTATATTCCCGAAAGAAGAGGTACTCGTAAAAATGCTTTAATCATGCTGAAACGTCGAAATATGCAATAAAAACAGAAAATCTCTCCTAATCAATATCTTACTCACTATTTTAACGAGGTAAAAATAGTTGATTTAAAATTAAGTATTTAATTTTAATTTGCAATTAATTACGTGCTTTAATTTATCGTAAATTTATTGAATTATTGGCAATAAACCGAAAAGGCTTGAAAACGCGGAAAAACGGCAAAATATTGCCTAAATCGTTGATATTTGGTTTAAAACTCATAAAGGAAACAAGGTTGAAAAACCACAAAGTATTGGTAAATTCGATGATATTAAGTACAAAGCACAATGCATGAAAACTTGCTAAAAAACGCAATATTATGTGAAATACCGAGATTTGTAGGCCAAATCACATAGAGTGGGACAAGATGAAGTAGTATCAAAATATAAGTAAATTCGAACATTTTTACCTAAAATCACTCTACATGAAAAACGTGAAAAAGTCACTATAATACCAAATTCAACGATTTTTACATCAAATTAAAGAAGAAGGCTGCGTATTATTTTGATCATATGAAAAAAGGCATATGAAAACGTTGCTTCCAATTCAAATTATAAAAATCAATGTGTTTTCTTTGGAATTACCTAAAATGTTCCTGAATTTCCGTTTATATTACTGTAGGAAGAGGTACTCGTAAAACCGCTTTAATCCGGCTGAAACGTAGAAATATGCCATAAAAACCGAATTTCACTCCTAATCAATACCTAACTCACTATTTTATCGAGGTACAAATGGTTGATTGAAAATCTTGTATTTAAGGTTAATTTGCAATTATTTACGTGTTTGCATCATATATATCGTAAATATTTTGAATTATTGACAATAAACCGAAAATGATTGAAAACGCGGAAAAACGTCCAAATATTGCCTAAATCGTTGATATTTGGATGAAATCTTATTAAGGAAACAACGATGAAAAACTTCAAAGTATTGCTAAATTCGATGATTTTTTGTGCAAAGCACAATGCAAGAAAACTTGCTTAAAACGCAATATTATGTAAAACTCTGATATTTGTAGTCCAAATCACAAATAGAGAGACAACGTGAATTCGTATAATAATTATTTCGTATAGTAGTAGTATACAAGTAAATTCGAACATTTTTACCTAAAATCACCCAACATGAAAAACGTGAAAAAAGTCACTATAATACCAAATTCGAGGATTTTTACTTCGAATAATAGAGCGAGATTGCGAATTATATTGATCATTAAAAAGGCATATGAAAACAATGTTTCCAAATTCAAATGATAAAAATCAATGTATTTTCTTTAGAATTAATTAAAATGTTCCTGAATTTCCGTTTATATTTCTGAATTCGTAATACCGCTCTAATCTGGCTGAAACGTCGAAATATGCAATGAAAACAGAAATTCTCTCCTAATCAATATCTAACTCATTATTTTACCGAGGTATAAAAAGTTGATTGAAAATAAAGTATTAAAGGGTAATTTATAATTAATTACGTGTTTGCATCATATTTATCGTATTTTTTGCATAAATGACAATAAACTAAAAATGCTTAAAATCGTTGAAAAACGGCAAAATATTGCCTAAATCGTTGATATTTAGTTGAAGTCTCATAAAGGAAAAATGGATGATAAATGTGAAAATATTGCTAAATTCGATGATTATTAGTACAAATAAAATGCAAGAAAACTTGCTTAAAAACGCAATATTATGCTAAATTCTTAGATAATAGAGCGAGGTTGCGAATTATTTTGATAATTAAAAAGGCATATGAAAACAATGTTTCCAAATTCAAATGATAAAATCAATGTGTTTTCTTTAGAATTAACTAAAATGTTCCTGAATTTCCGTTTATATTTCTGAATTCGTGAAACCGCTCTAATCTGGCTGAAACGTCGAAATATGCAATGAAAACAGAAATTCTCTCCTAATCAATATCTAACTCACTATTTTAACAAGGTATAAAAAGGTGATTGATAATCAAGTATTAAAGGGTAATTTACAATTAATTACGTGTTTGCATCATATTTATCGTATTTTTTTGCATAAATAACAACAAACCAAAAATGCTTAAAATTGTTGAAAAACGGCAAAATATTGCCTAAATCTATTTAAATCAAATTAAATCAAATCTATATATTTGGTTGAAGTCTCATAAAGGAAAAATGGATGATAAATGTGAAAATATTGCTAAATTCGATGATTATTAGTACAAATAAAATGCAAGAAAACTTGCTTAAAAACGCAATATTATGCTAAATTCTTAGATTTTTAGGCTAAATCACATTTCGGGGGGAAAACATGAGGTTGTATCAAAATATTTGTAAATTCGAATATTACTAACTTAAATGACACATGATTTCACATGAAAACGTGAAAAAAGTTTCAACATAACCAATTACGTGGATATTTGCTTGAAATCATTAAGCGAGATTTCGTGTTATTTTGATCATAGTAAAAGGCGTTTTCCAATTCAAATGATAAAAATCAATTTATTTTTATTAGAATTAACTAAAATGTTCCTGAATTTCCGTTTATATTACTGAGAGTAGAGGTACTCGTAAAACCGCTCTAATCCGGCTGAAACGTCGAAATATGCAATAAAAACAGAAAATCTCCTAAACAATATCTGACTCACTATTTTAACGAGGTGCAAATAGTTGATTGAGAATCAAGTATTTAATTTTAATTTGCAATTCATTACGTGTTTGCATCATATTTATCGTATATATATATTGAATTAATGGCAATAAAAAGAAAAGGCTTTAAAAAGCGAAAAAAAACGGCAACATATTGCCTAAATCGTTGATATTTGGATGAAATCTTATAAAGGAAACAACGATGAAAAACCTCAAAGTTTTGCTAAATTCGATGATTTTATGTACAGAGCACAATGCAAGAAAACTTGCTTAAAAACGCAATATTATGTGAAATTCTGAGATTTGTAGGCCAAATCACATATAATGGGACAACATGTAGTAGTATCAATCTATTAGTAAATTCGTAAATTTTTACCTATAATCACTCTACATGAAAACGTGAAAAAAGAAACTATAATACCAAATTCGAGGATTTTTACATCAAATCATAGAGCGCGGTTGCGAAGTATTTTGATCATTAAAAAGGCATATGAAAACGTTGTTTCCAATTCAAATGATAAAAATCAATGTGTTTTCTTTAGAATTAACTAAAATGTTTCTGAATTTCCGTTTATTTTAAAACGAGCAGTTTTACGAGGTACTCGTAAAACTGCTCTAATCCGGCTAAAACGTCGAAATTTGCACTAAAACAGAAAATCTCTCTTAATCATTATCTGACTCACTATTTTAACAAGGTACAAATAGTTGATTGAAAATCAAATAATTAAGGGTAATTTGCAATTCACTACGTGTTTCCATCATATTTATCGTAAATTTATTGAATTAATAACAATAAACCAAAAATGCTTGAAAACGTGGAAAAACGGCCAAATATTGCCTAAATCGTTGATATTTGGATAAAATCTCATAAAGAAAACAACGATGAAAAACCTCAAAATATTGCTAAATTCGATGATTTTATGTACAAGGCACAATGCAAAAAAAAAAAACTTGCTTAAAAACGCAATATTATGTGAAATTCTTAGATTTGAAGTCCAAATCACAAATAGAGAGACAACATGAAGTAGTATCAAAATATTAGTAAGTTCGAATATTTTTACCTAAAATCACCCTACATGAAAAACGTGAAAAAGTCACTATAATACGAAATTCGAGGGTTTTTGCTTCAAATCATAGAGCGAGGTTGCGTATTATTTTGATCATTAAAAAGGCATATGAAAACGTTGTTTCCAATTCAAATGATAAAAATCAATGTGTTTTCTTTAGAATTACCTAAAATGTTCCTGAATTTCTGTTTTTTTCTTAATTTGTAAAACTGCTCTAATCTGACTGAAACGTCGAAATATGCAATAAAAATAGAAATTCTCTCCTAATCAATATCTTACTCACTATTTTAATGAGGCACAGATAGTTGATTGAAAATCAAGTATTTAATTTTAATTTGCAATTAATTACGTGTTTGCATCATATATATCGTAAGTGTATTGAACTAATGGCAATAAACAGAAAAGGCTAGAAAACGCGGAAAAACGGCCAAATATTGCCTAAATCGTTGATATTTCGTTTTGTTACGGACCCAAGTCCAGCGTCCGACCACGGAGCCGTGCCGACAACGCCATCTGTGGGTCAGCTCCCGAAACCCCCTCCAAATAGACGACGCCATCTAGTGAGGACGAGATATACCGGCCACAGGGGCTGGTTTCCCGTCTTAATCAGCTCGTGACATAGCCGCTGCTGACCTCTGGTGAGGTGGCGCTTAGGCAGCAACGGAGTGGATAGGTGGACCGCTCTAACCTGGCTGAAACATCGAAATATGCAATGAAAACAGAAATTCTCTCCTAATCAATATCAATATTTTCAAAATATCAGAAACATCCGAAATTCGACCCTTGAGCCATATTTTGGAGCCAAGTTCTGGATCTTTGCTTGTATTTCGCAGTTTGAAATTACTACTTTTATACCGAAAATATGCCAATTACTGAGAGCAGCGATGGGTAATATTTTGCCCAAACCCCGCCCCCCCCTGCATTTTTCAAAATATCCCAACATCCCAAATTCGACGCTTGAGCCATATTTTGCAGCCAAATTTTGGCTCTCTGCACGTGTTAGTAGTTGAAATTACGACTTTTTATACCGAAAATATGCCAATTACTGAGAGCAGCGATGGGTTATATTTCGCCCCCACCCCCACCTGCAGTTTTTAAAATATCCCAAACATCCCAAATTGGACCCTTGAGCCATATTTTGGAGCAAAATTATGGCTCTCTACACGTATTCGCAGTTTGAAATTACGACCTTTTTTACCGAAAATATGCCAAATACTGAGAGCGGCTATAGATCACATTTTGCCCAAATCGTCCCTGCAATTTTCAAAATATCCCAAACATCCCAAATTCGACGCTTGAGCCATATTTTGAAGCCAAATCCTGGCTCTCTGCACGTAATCGTAGTTTGAAATTACGAATTTTTATTCCAAAAATAAGCCAATTACTGAGAGCGGCGATGGGTCAAATTTTCCCAAAACCCCCCCTGCAGTTTTCAAAACATCCCAAACATCAAAATTCGACCCTTGAGTCATAATTTGGAGCCAAATTCTGGCTCTCTGCACCTATTCGCAGTTTGAAACTATGAATTTTATACCGAAAATATGCCAAATACTCAGAGCGGCGATGGATTACATTTTGCCCAAACACTCCCTGCAGTTTTAAAAATATCCCAAACATCCCTAATTCGACGCTTGATTTTGGAGCCAAATTCGGGCTCTCTGCACGTATTCGCAGTTTGAAGATAAGAATTTTTATACCGAAAATATGCCAATTACTGAGAGCGGCGATGGGTAACATTTTGCCCAACCACCCCCCCCCCTGCATTTTTTAAAATATCCCAACATCCCAAATTCGATGCTTAAGCCATATTTTGCAGTCAAATTTTGGCTCTCTGCACGTGTTAGTAGTTGAAATTACGACTTTTTATACCGGAAATATGCCAATTACTGAGAGCAGCGATGGGTTATATTTTGCCCCCACCCCCACCTGCAATTTTCAAAATATCCCAACATCTCAAATTCGACACTTAAGCCATATTTTGCAGCCAAATTCTGGCTCTCTGCACGTGTTAGAAGTTTGAAATTACGACTTTTTATACCGATAATATGCCAATTACTGAGATCAGCGATGGGTCATATTTTACCCAAAGCCCCCTGCAGTTTTAAAAATATCCCAAACATCCCAAATTCGACCCTTGAGCAACCTTTTGGAGCCAAATTCTGGCTCTCTGCACGTATTCGCCGTTTGCAATTACGACCTATTTTACCGAAAATGTGCCAAATACTGGGAGCGGCGATGGATCACATTTCAACCTGTCCTCTTAAAAAGAACGTCAACAGTTGCCGTTTGACTCTACGGCTGTTTTTGGACGTTATTTTGTCTTAAACTACGTCTATTTTCGCTTCCATGGACTATCTCTTGTTATACAATGAAATACCACACTCTTATTATTCTATAACTCACTGACTATGCTCTGATATATGTTCTTCAAGTAAAAATACATATATTTTTGCCTTAATTAGGCCATAATCCAGAAAATTCCAGCCCATCGTTCTTTATATTTAGGAAAACATCTAATAAATTTGGAAATGAATTTTTCGTTCGCCGACCGTTTCCTGTTACTATTTAGTCTTTTATGCTTTAATGTCGCTGGTCATTGTGACTTTCCCAGGATTTATATATGTTTTGTAGTAGCATTTAGTCACACTACAGTAATTTAACTAATGGGAAACCTTTATAGTCGTTATAAATTAGTAATAATCATTTATCAAATAATAAATTAGCAAACATGTACAACTTCTTATGTTACGACTTTTCGGGTAGGCCGTTCTGTTTGTTTACAACCCCAATGTTTCAAAAAACACAATACTTTTAATATATAAGTGACTAAGTATGCTCTAATACATGGTCCTCAATGAAAATTATGTTTTTTTTGTTAATTTGTCCATAATGAATAAGATTCGTTACTGTTGATCTTTATATTAAGAAAAACATCTAAGAAATTTGGTATTGAATTTTCGTTCAAATAAAATTTCCAGTTACTATTTCCTAGTTATCCTTAAATGTAGGTGGTCATTATTTTACTGTTATGTATATAGAAATTTAGCATTATGCATTTATAATACAGAACAATTTGGTCGTTCCACTGCCTCATAATTATATAAAATACATTGTGACAAATACTTGATAATTAAAATCAGAGTTTTTTGACAACTATAAAAAATCCTGTTGAAATCATGCCGTTTTGAGTTGTCATACGCTTCTTAGTAAATAATATTGTGTAATGTTTGGCACAATTTATCACTGTATTTACAAACTGTTTAGGTATTAATGTATTCATTTTTTTTAATGTGTAATATGTTACTTAATCCTAAACTTCTTTTGCAACATTTATATCAGTTATAAATAATTAACGCGAAACGGCGTATGAAAAAATAAATTTCCCCAAATGAAATTAGTGTATCGGCGATCGAGCGGCCATATTTAAAAGTGTATACTCTTGTCACTGTTCTGACATTAGTTTTCGATGTACGTATTTCATTTTTGTACCAATGTGTTCGCAATAGAATGTTCTAGAAGAACATAAGTATAAAACGTCACATAAGGATGTGTTCGACCGGCAACATAAGTCGGTTGAGTTTTGTTGGGTTCCCAGCCATATTGGTGTGTCTTTAAATGAGCGTGCGGATGCTGCCGCTAAGGAAGCTGTAAGCTCTTGTCCCATCTCTCGTAAAGGCATTCCGTATTCCGACATTTACCCGGTTATCCATTCCTCAGTCCTTACCCGTTGGCAGGCTTCTTGGTTGTCTGTTACTGGTAACAAGCTACGTACTCTTAAATGTTGTGTTTCCTCGTGGCCGTCCTCCTTCCACCGTAACCGGCGGTGGGAAACAGCTCTGGTGAGGTTGCGTATTGGCCATACTCGCTTAACCCATGGTCACTTGATGGAGCGCCGCCCTGCTCCTTATTGTCCTAGTTGCATTGTCCCTCTTACGGTCGTGCATGTCCTTCTTGAATGTCCTGACTTCCAGGACGAGCGTGTGTCTTGCTTTCCGACCGCCCCTCGCGGTCACCTGTCCCTCGATAGAATTCTTGGTGACTCGGATACTTTTGATATCGTTCGCCTTATGCGTTTTTGTTCTCGTAATGGCATCCTTGGTGATATTTAGCGCCCTCTGATTATTTTGCGTATTTGATGGTGCTACATAGCGTTCCCGGTTTGGTGCCTTCTTTTGATAATTACTTACTCGACCGGCAACATATATAAAAACTACGTCGATTATACTCGTCGTGTCAATAATACAATTGTTTTACCACGCTGATTCAATGCCATACTGTTTTCTCAAATAAGCTCTTCTGCTATTAGAGAAAACGTAAATTTCATGGCGAACATTTGTAAACTATCCCCAAGTAGATGGGATCGAAATTGGAATTTATACAAATATTTATTCTCGTGTTGCCCGCCAGTGTCACCCTTGAGTAACCAGAAACGGATATACAGTAAAAACTAGGCTAACTCATCCTAATCCTTGCACAAGCCCTCCAGAATTTCTTTATTGAAGATCAGCAAAAAATTATTGCGCAGCTTATATTATACAGTTTAAGAATGAGATTTCCTTGTTCTAAAGGAATGAAAATATCACTGCCTTAATCTCAGTCGATTAAGGCAGTGTCTGGGATGCTCCCTGAGCTCGTGCCTGGTGCTCGTGCACCAGGCACGGGCGATAGTGTACGTTTAATTGTTCTTTTAGTGTAAATAACGAAATAAAATGTAAGACATAGTCTGCAGATCTTTTTCCAGATGTCTTTTATTTTTTTTTTTCCTAAAGAAAACTAAGATATTGCGAATTTTGCATAACAAGTACATTAATTATTAACTTTTTGTCGTTATTATTGTTATAATTAAAAGAATTACATCTTGTTTTTTGCTTATGTACAAAACATAGTCTAATAACCACAGTTCGTTGCCCCTAAATCAACACAACATAACCAGTTTACTCATGTCATCGCCCCTAAATCAACAAAAACAACCAGTGTATTATTGTAAATAATTATATCTTATGATTTCTTAGCAATGGTAAGACATTTTTAAGACTCTAACCTTCGTAAGAAGGTATGCTTGTATACGAACTGAACGACCGGGCTTCACAACAAAAACATGGCCACATGAGTTGGATTATTCCGGTAATATTGAACTACTGTTCATTGTTATTAGTTTAACAATACTGTTAGGGAATGTCATAAGAGTTAGGGAATGTCATAAGAGTAGTCACAGGGCAACCAAAGATACCCAGCTTCTGGGTACGGGATCTTTGCCCGAAACGCTATGCGTGCTAGTGGCTTTACAATAATAATAATAATTTATTTAGGAAAAATATATACATAGATGCAGAGTTACAGTACAAACATTCTGTTTGATTTATAGATAGAGGTAGTACATACAATTCCTAAAGCCACTAGTACGCATAGCGTTTCGGGCAAGATTGTAAAATCATCATTATTCCTATTTTCTCTCTTAACCCCCAGTGTACCTTCTCGTATATTAATAAATAAATAACCAGGGTTTTTTATGCGGCTGTGCTGAAAGCCTGACGTAAAATAAATCATTGTGTCGGAGAACAGGAAGCTACAAATTAGGCTTATATTGAGGTTCCCCCCTCCCCCCTTTCCCCCCAATTACAGGTCTGTCTAATTACCACAAGCTACCACAAGCTACACAAGCTTCACAAAGCTTCCTGGCAATACGTTAGTAATGAATAAATATGATATGTTAGGCTGACCTAACCTAACCTAACCTAATCAAACCTAACCAAATCTAACCTAACCAAATCTAACCTAACCTAACCAAATCTAACCTAACCAAATCTAACCTAACTTAAGCAAACCAAACCTAACCTAACCTAAACTAACCTAACTTAACCTAACCGATGCTTGGATCGTCGACTTGATTTGGTGTCACCATTTCTTTATTTTCGTCTAATTTCTTTATAAAAATATACTTTTTTAGACTAAAATTATGTTTTTTCGTGTTGTACATTCAGTACCAACATTATAATGAGTAAATATATCTTATTTATTCATTACTAACATATTGCCAGGAAGCTATGTGAATGAGAGTGAGAGAATGAATCCCCAAAGAATCACCCCAAAGAATGAGGTGATTTGGTAAAAATGCTATGCCCAAGATTACTATCCGAGTGCCGGCGGTGGGGTGGTTCAAATAGCCTCGGCTATCACCTCATTTTGTCCGGTCGTGATGGTCAAGTGGATTAAGGCGTCTTGTACATACCAGTTGCGTTGCTTCTGGGAGTATGGGTTCGAGTCACTTCTGGGGTGTGAGTTTTCAGTTGCATATTGTCCTGGGGACCATTCAGGCTTGTTCGCATATATATATATATATATATATATATATATATATATATATATATATATATATATATATATATATATATATATATATATATATATAAATATATATATATATATATATATATATTATATATATGTCGTACCTAGTAGTCAGAACGCACTTCTTGGCCTACTATGCAAGTACCGATTCGCCTAATAGGCCAAGTGACTTTTTATTTTCAATAAATTGTTTCCTTTTTTTTTAAATATTATTATTATATTATATTAAGAACATAAATTATTGATTTAGTTATGTTAGTTTAGATTAGGTTAAGATAAGTTAGGTTAGGTTAGGTAGGCTTGGTTAGGTTCGATCATATATCTACATTAATTTTAACTCAAATTTAAAAAAAATTAGCTCATACATAATGAAATGAATAACTTTATCATTTCACAAGAAAAACATTTGAAAAATATTGAAATTCTGGAAAACTTTGCTTATTAGGCAAATCTGGCCTTGCATAGTAGGGCCAAGAACTCCATTCTGGCTAGCTATCTATGTATATACATATATATATATATATATATATATATATATATATATATATATATATATATATATATATATATATATATATATATATATATATATATATGTCGTACCTAGTAGCCAGAACGTCGTACTCGGCCTACTATGCAAGGCCCGATTTGCCTAATAAGCCAAGTTTTCCTGAATTAATATATATTCTCTAATTTTTTTCTTACGAAATGATAAAGCTACCCATTTCAGTATGTATGAGGTCAATTTTTTTTATTGGAGTTAAAATTAACGTAGATATTTGACCGAACCTAACCAACCCTACCTAACCTAACCTAACCTATCTTTATAGGTTAGGTTAAGTTAGGTAGCCGAAAAAGTTAGGTTAGGTTAGGTAGTCGAAAAACAATTCATGACAACTTGGCTTATTAGGCAAATTGGGCCTTGCATAGTAGGCTGAGAAGTGTGTTCTGGCTACTAGGTACGACACACACACACATATATATATATATATATTATATATATATATATATATATATATATATATATATATATATATTTATATATATATATATATATATATATATATATATATATATATATATATATTTATATATATATATATATATGTATATATATATATATATATATATATATATATATATATATATATATATATTTATATATATATATATATATATATATATATATATATATATATATATTTATATATATATATATATATATATATATATATATATATATATTTATATATATATATATATATATATATATATATATATATATATATATATATATATATGTCGTACCTAGTAGCCAGAACGCACTTCTCAGCCTACTATGCAAGACCCGATTTGCCTAATAAGCCAAGTTTTCCAGAATTAATATATTTTCTCTAATTTTTTTCTTATGAAATGATAAAGCTACCCATTTCATTATGTATGAGGTAAAAAAAAATTTATTGGAATTAAAATTAACGTAGATATATGACCGAACCTAACCAACCCTACCTAACCTAACCTAACCTATCTTTATAGGTTAAGTTAGGTTAGGTAGCTGAAAAAGTTAGGTTAGGTTAGGTTAGGTAGGTTAGGTAGTCGAAAAACAATTAATTCATGAAAACTTGGCTTATTAGGCAAATCGAGCCTTGCATAGTAGGCTGAGAAGTGCGTTCTGGCTACTAGGTACGACATATATATATATATATATATATATATATATATATATATATATATATATATATATATATATATATACACCTTAATTTATTGCCTGGCAATTCTGTAATTGCAGAGTCTCCCGGTGCTGCTGCTGTTGAAGTGTTACCTGAAAACTTTGATGGTATGTCACATTTGTTATTATTTAAAAAAAAAATCCATATATATATATATATATATATATATATATATATATATATATATATATATATATATATATATATATATATATATATATATATATATATATATATATATATATATATATATAATATCATATATGGCTATCCTCTCTGAAATTGCAGGGGAAAGGACTTGGGTCCTTGATGTATGTAGGGTGGATCATAGTAGGCTTAAGTTAAATGCCTTATAAAGACCCTTAGGCCATTTTCATAGTCATTCCTGATGCAAATGTCCTGTCAAGGGTGTATAGATAGAAGAATAAATATGGTTGTAGATAAATGGATAAAGGGGTAATATTATAAACACATTTGTAAAAATATTATTATAAATTATAAATACTGTATATATATATATATATATAATTTTTTAAATTTATATATAAAAATATTTTTTGGTTAAAATATTGACTTATAGTTTGAGTGAAATTTAAAATAGCTAAAGAAGATAGTCTAAAAATCAGTGTAAGATTATAATTAAAGTACAATAATTTCAGCCGCTGCCGAACTTGCTGCAGAAATAAAAAAAATCCAAGAATCGCAAGTGAAGATTTCTCAATGGCAGCAAAGAAGAATAAAGGCTGAAATTTCTTGGGAAGAAAGTCGGTCAGTTCTATTTGAGTGGGAGGTGTGTAGGCACGCTGTTCCAGTTGAAGGTACATACACAATACTTATAAGCATATTGTCTATTTACATCAGCATACCAGTTTACATTACAACTTATTATATTTGCATTTTTTTTAGTTATATTTTCTGGGGGGAGACCCGTCGGCTCCCCGGAGCTTTACCGGCTGATATGCTAATGTCAGACTTTGGCATCAGTCATGTGTATGGAGTTCTAGGGCCTACCGGGGACCACGAGCCAGAACCTGGCCCCCTCAGAGAGGCAAGGGGAGCAATGGCCTATAGAAACCCCCGTGTGGTTGGAAGCATTCTATGTCTGCCATCGACCGGGTCAAGCATCCAGAAAGGTAAGCATTCCAAAACAAACCCCTATTCTGGTGAAAATTGCTACCTAAGCCGAACTAGTGAATAGAACTCTTCAACAGAAAACACGGAAACTAGTATGACGTCATACGTCACCGCGCCGCTGTCTGCGCAGCTCCCCCCTCCCCGGGAGGGGGAAGGGGGAGCCCCAGACCTCCCACGCCGGCTATCCACCCATCAGTTCTTCGGCTGATGCTATAGGCAATGGTTATGTGCTCCGGCTCCAGTGGTTGTTTCAGCACTGTACCTAGAGTGTGGTGTCTGTTTTCTAGGTGGTGCGTGAGCCGGGTGTGATTCTTCAGTACTCGGGCTGCATGCGCCTAGGGTTCCCTTCCCTAGGTGCCCTGTAAGTACTGCCCTTGGGGCTTGGGGCCACCTTCCACAAGTTCCTTGGGTCCTGCCCCTGCTTGGCCGTTTACCGCTTGGTTTTCGGCCGCTCTTTGTGTGCTCGGGTGTTCTGTCTCCCTTGTTCGCCTTAGAGTAAGGGGCAGTGTTTGCACTGGTGGGGCGCGGGGTACTGTGCAGCTTGTCTTTACCAATCATAGCGGCCGGCTCTGTTCCGCTTGGGTACGCTGTCCTCTTGCGGGGTTTTCTTTTTTTTTTTTGTTTATATACCTGGTGGGGGGGTCTGCCTTCGTTCTTGCCCCTGGTGTCCCTTGTGTTCTGAGTATTTCTGGTGGTACCCCCTGCTAGGTCCCCGTGAGTGTACACGTCCCGGGGGTTCAGCTCTTAGAAAGTTGTTTGGTAGCTTGGGTGCCGGTTAGCAGTACCCTGCCTGGGATTACCTGAGCGCGAGTCCTCTTAAAGTAAACGCTCGGGACCCTGGGAAACCCCTGGGGGCGCGCGGGTCCGATGGATGTGACCCCAGAGCCCCCCCCTCGCTTCCAGCGAGTTTGAGGGTTGCTCTCACCTTTTGTCTCTGGGTGACTCTCTGTTTTGCCTCCGTCTGCTGCCTGTGGGGTCGGTGACACCTTCGACCCGGTGTCCTGCGAGTTTGGTTGCTCGTTGTGGCTCGGTTACCCAGTTGTGCTAACAAAGCGGGTGCGGGCAGCAGGGGCGTTGCACTTGAGCCTTGGTGGTGGCAACGTTCTCGTGGTTTCCTCCCCGGGAGCCCCGGGGCTGCCCCGTTGTATTTCGTTTTTCCCCTGGTTCACCCTTCCTGCCTGCATCCGGTTCCTTACCGTCTGTAGGTTCAGGGCGGGGTGTTTGGTGGTGTTGAGACTCGGGCAGTCTCGGGGAATTCCCCTTCCGGGGTAGTGACGGGGGCATTTGGGCCTGTTCCTCCAGCCGTGTTGTATGAGTCTGCCAGTGGGCTCCCTTCCTTAGTGTTTTCACGGCTGCCCCGGTTTTCTGGTACGGCCGGGGCTTTGGGGGAACGGCTCGGCCCCGGGGCCTGTCGTGTAGGTTCCCGGGGCTGGGGAGGGGCTGACTTGGGGGGGGCCTTGGCCCCGTTAGACCCCGTGGGGGGTTTTATCCCCCTCTAGGCGGGGCTTGTGGTTACGCGGAGTGGGGTCTTTCCTCCCCACTCGCCGTACGTGCTGTTGGACGTCGGCCCCTCCCCGGGCTCGGTTCCTTGGCCTTTGAGTCGGTTGGTTCCGTCCTGTGGGTGGATGTTTCCTCCCCCGCTTTTTGGGACGGTGTTTTTGTCATGTTTCCCCGTTCGATGGGGTTCTGCGTGACTTTTGATCTCGGGTGCGCCTGCGCCTTCGTGTGCCTTCGGGACTAGTGTTGGCTTCTGTGTTCTCAAGGGTACGGGAAGGTTTTTCGCTACTTCCCGCATTATTGGAACGTCTGTCGGCTCCTAGTACTTGTCGCCCTGTTGGGCTACTTGTCGCCCTGTTGGGCTACTTGTCGCCCGGTTGGGCTACTTGTCGGCCGTTTGGGCTACTTGTCGCCCGTTTGGGCTACTTGTCGCCCGTTTGGGCTACTTGTCGCCCGTTTGGGCTACTTGTCGCCCGTTTGGGTTCCCTTTTTTGGGGCTCTTTGCTTCTTTGGCCGGTTTTATTGTTCCTGCTTCCTCTTTTGGCTCTTTTTCTCGTGCAATAGTCCTGGCTGGCGCCTTCCCGCAGGGAGGGTGTGCGGTTCGGCCAGCGTGTTATGCGCATGCGCCGTGGAGTTTGTTTTGGTCTGGGCGATGGTTCAGTGCTGGGGTTTTGCGCCCTTTTTTGCTACAGTGCTTCGCTTCTCGTTCTTCTCCCTGGCTGCGGTATGTGCCCCTTTGCGCCAGGGGTGTCTTGGTTCCCAGTTGTGGGGAGGACACCGCGGTTTTCTGTGTCATGGGTGTGGACCGCCTCCTTCGCCTCTCCCTGTTCTCCTGCGGGTCCGGCTCTGGCGTCTTCACCTGGCGGTGCTCCCAAGTTCTTCTGGGCACGGTTGAGTCGTGTCAAGTTCGAGCCACCATTCGCCAGGTGAGTTTCTGCGGTCTGGCGTCTTTTGGCCGGGCGCTGGATGCGGCGGTGTTCATATACCTGTCTTTATTTAGGTATAATTTTGTACGACTGAGACCGTTCGCACACCAGTGACTGTCCCTTTATCACCCCTTCCTGTCCCCCTCATGGGCATGTCCAACCCATGCTGGAGTCGTTCAGGGGACCCTCCTTTTTTAATGTTGTGAGGTGTGGGGGTTGTAGGGTTGGTTCTGTACTCACCTGGTGAGGCTCCTGGCTGTGCTTGCAGGATTTGAGCTCTGGCTCTTGGGTCCCGCCTATCTGGTAGAACTTGCGGGATAGTACCAGTGGAGTGCAGTGGTGCTATTGGCACTTTTGGGGAACACTGTATTACCATCAGTGGTCTGTGCTTGTTACACGACCTACTTGCGAGCATACGCCTTCTTGCTGGTTCGTCCGTGGACTTCCAGGGCGCACTGGCCTGTTTTCGTATGGCAGTTCCGGCCCGTCCTGGTTGTGGGGGTATGTGGGCCGGTGGACTGCTCCTAGCAGCTGCCTGGTGGGCCATCCTCTGGCCGGTCTGGCCTGACCTTGGGCCGGGCTTGAGGTGTAAAAGAGCTCCCAGTACCTCATCCAGCAGGTATCGAGCGGGGTTTCTCCGCCGTCGGTCGCCTGGTGCAGGTTTCTGGGCCTGCAGGGTTTTGTCGTGTCTCCGTTGGCCCTGTCTGGGGTCTGCCTGCTCCGTTCTCTGCCTTTGCAGAGGGGAGTTGCTATTTACATGTTGCATGTTGCAGTGGTGCCTGTTGCTGCTGCTGCTGCACGTGAGCATTGGTACCGTGTTTCACGGTGGCGTGTCCTTGTTCCTGTGTCCGGTTGTGGAGTGGCGCTTTGCTGCCGTTTTTGTGCCTGGGGATTGCGTGGGGTTTTTGTCCCTGCCTGATTGTCCACCCCTGGTTGTTCTCCTGGTTTTTTTTTTTTTTTTTTTTGTGCTTCTGCTCTTTCTTCCTGCCTCTTCTGCAGCAGGAATGTTCTGCGTGTGTTCTTAGGCGTTGGTCAGCCTGTGTCCTGTGATGTGCTTCTTTGTCTCGGTCTGTTGCAGTTGTTCGTGCCCCTTGGTTCGGGTCCTGTTCTGGCGGCGACCCTTCCGCCTTCCTTGGTTTTCCTAGCTTGCCCTGCCGGTTGTTGTTGTTTTATTTTTTTGGGGGGGTTCTTGCGATGTCTCGCGTCGGACCCGTCGTTTCTGAACTCCTGGCGGGCTTGCATGCTTCGGAGTTTTTCTGTTCGGCAGACGTTCCATCTCCTTGTGCCGCCTGGGTTTCGGTGGTCGCGCCCGAGATCTTCTCGCGGCTCCGCCTTTTTCCTGGGCTCGGGGGGGGCCTTGTCGGGGCTGCTTATGTTCTGCCTCGTGGTCTCGCCTCCGGTTGGTGGTCGGGTGGCTTCGTGGTAGGTGTCCCACCTGCGTGTTTTCTTGGCGGCAGTATGGGGTATTTTGGCAGTCCTTCCTTTTCCTGTCCCTTCTTCGGTGGGTCCTTCTTGTTGGCTTGGTTTACTCTCGGCTTGGTTTTCTAGTGGGGGTTGGGGGCCGTCGTCTTGCCACATACTGTCGCCTCTTTTCGTGCGGCGCAGGCGGAGCCGCTTCAGCTTGCTTTCGGTCTTGGTGTTGCTTCTGCACCGTTAGTCAGCTGTCTTGTGCGTCATTTCACCTCCGGCCTGTTCGTGCGCCGCTTGCACCATCCTGGTCTCTGGTCAGCGTGCTCTGTCTTCTCCTCGGTTGGTAGTGCCCCTTCGGTTCCGGTGTGTTTTTTCGTCGGCTCTTTCCTTTGGGCCTTTGCCTCTGGGGGTCGGTTCGCTGTGTTTTCTTGCTCCTTCGGTTTTAGCGTTTTGGTTGTTTGATGGCAGCAGTCTCCATCTTTTCTGGCGCGGGGTGGGGCTGCTGCATTCTGGAGGGGTCCAGGGTTTGTTGGTGCTTTGTTGGTCGGGCCGGGGGTGTGTCGTTTTTGTGTTCAGTGGCGGCCCTCTGCTGTTGTTTGCGTGCCACGGCGTTTGGGTCCGGAGCGCGTTTTGCGTTGATCCGGTTCTGTTCTTCCCGGTTCGCGGGTGATGGTGTCCCGGGTGGTCAGCCGTGTTCTTGCGGCTAAGCTGCCTGTGTTCTTCCCTCATGCCTGTGGCGTTCGTGGCTTCGCTGCTCTCGCTGCCGTCTGGGCGACGTGGCCTTGCAGTCTTTCGGGCATGGATTTTTGGTGTTCGTGCAGGGGCCTTCCTGCTCGTGGTTCTCGTGTTGTTCCCGGGATTTTCGGGGCTGTGGCGCCTTGGGTTGGCGTTTGCTGCCGGTTGTCTCGCCTCCTTGGGGGGTGTGTGGTGTCCGCCTCCCGGTTTTGTCCCTTTGACCTTCCTCTGTGGGTAGTTAGCTCCGGGGAGCCGACGGGTCTCCCCCCAGAAAACCAGCGTTGAATGTAATGAAACGCCATTTTCTGGGTGAGACCCGGAGGCTCCCCGGCAACCCTCCCTCCCTCCGGTCGGCGTTTTTCGCGTGTTTTGACATCCAGCCTCAGAACTGATGGGTGGATAGCCGGCGTGGGAGGTCTGGGGCTCCCCCTTCCCCCTCCCGGGGAGGGGGGAGCTGCGCAGACAGCGGCGCGGTGACGTATGACGTCATACTAGTTTCCGTGTTTTCTGTTGAAGAGTTCTATTCACTAGTTCGGCTTAGGTAGCAATTTTCACCAGAATAGGGGTTTGTTTTGGAATGCTTACCTTTCTGGATGCTTGACCCGGTCGATGGCAGACATAGAATGCTTCCAACCACACGGGGGTTTCTATAGGCCATTGCTCCCCTTGCCTCTCTGAGGGGGCCAGGTTCTGGCTCGTGGTCCCCGGTAGGCCCTAGAACTCCATACACATGACTGATGCCAAAGTCTGACATTAGCATATCAGCCGGTAAAGCTCCGGGGAGCCGACGGGTCTCACCCAGAAAATGGCGTTTCATTACATTCAACGCTGGTTTTTTGAATAGAGAGTGGATACTTCGTTTTAAATATACCTGAAGCATTTTATCACTAATGAAAAATGTTTATGTATACTTATAGACCATATTTTTTTCCTAATTCTGCATGATCTGAAACTGTACAGAAGTCTTTTTTGACAAAGATGCGATATTTTTGAACATATGTTTTCAAATATTTTCACTTGACAGACACCAAATGCTTCAAATGTAGGATTGAAGCCAGCATCAAATGTGAAGATTGTCATCGCCTATTCTGCTACCACTGTGATATGAAAAAAACATTTTTTAAACCCATTCCATGATAGGTTTTCCTGGGCCAGTGGATATTATGAAGCATTGCCACCAACTGTGACTGTTGACCTTAATGGGACATTTACTGACTGGCGTATGTAAACCAAAAAATTCTTTACATATGAAAACTTTTCTTTTTACCAAGCTATTACAATATAAGTACCTAAATATTGAAAGAAAAAAAAAAAATTTTTTACTCAATAAGCAATTCAATTTTTATGGCATTTGACTTACTGAATATTATTTAAATATGCAATCTGCTAAGTTTATTATTATTTTCTTATTCAGAACCTGTTGTGCCAGTTCCTGTGCCAAAAATTTCCTGTAACTGTAAAGACTGTAACCTTAGCATAAAGAGTTCTGACATCATGTGTACTTTCATAATGCTCTCAGGTATATTTGATTTAATATTAAGTTTGAACACATAAGTCTATGAGTATTTGCATCACTGAACATAGTAGCATCACTGAAGTTCTAGTGACGATACCCATACCCAAGCATGTGGACTTCAATCTTTGAGACACAAACATATCCATTCAGTGATGGAGATGAGTTTTACAAAAGATTCAAAATAAGCTGCTTTATTTTAGGAATAAATACTAAAACTAAGCTTTCTAGGCAGGTATGACCTTTATCTGCCCATATTTGAGTGTCAAGAGTGTGGATACAGCCTTCCTGCAGATGCTAAGATGTTGTATGATGGTGGATACTTCTGCTCATCAGCCAGGAAAAGTAACACATTCTTCAGCACCAAACTCCTGAACAACTGGCATTTCCTTAAAAGGAACAGTCCAGGTTTATCAATGAAATCCTTGTTAATAGCTCTCCAAGCGCTTGGCTCTCGTAATGGAAGAGTAAGTATTTATTAATTTTATATATGTAATGTAAGTACCTGTATACATTAAACTGTATATATAATAATACATAAAAATATGAACCCACTCAACACATTCTCTTGTGCCACTTACATGTACAAAACCTTGTTCCTAAATGCACACCCTGATCTGAAACTCTTCCTTGATAGATGTAAAGGATCCCATAATCACCACACCAGAAATCAATATCTCTCTGATATCCCCCGAGTCAAACTAAATCTGTGCAAACTCTCTATGCAAATAAAGTAATTGGTTATTGCTCCTAATTGGTAAACTCTTTATTGAATTAAAAGTTGCCCAGCTGTTCAAAACATTATTCAAAAGTAAAACTAAAAAGTATTAATTTCATCCTTATAGTTTCCTACGTAGTTCTTCAAACTTGCACTGTTACTTGTGCTACCCACTCCCCCAATATATATGGCTAACTCATGCAACTTGCATGGCTTAGCCACATCTGGGCCTAGTGCTGGGAACTAGGTTCCCAGCACTACGCTGGGAACAAGGTTCCCAGTATTAGGCTGGGAACCAGGTTCCCAGTACTAGGCTGGAAACGTAGTTGTTCAATCTTGCACTATAACTTGTGCTACCCACTCCCCCAATATATGGGGCTAATCCATGCAAATTCTATATTCAGTATATATTTCAGGATGGTTGCATCAACTTTGAAGCTGCTAAAAGAACATTCCAGGAGTGGAGATTTATGCAGTATGAACTTGCAAATGTCCAAAGCTACAATAAGAACGTGTGCCCTGCTTGTCATACTAACCCATTTGCCATACATATTGATGGCAACAAAAAGTTATTCCGATATGAAAAAGTTGGAAGGTACAGTTCTTAAATAATTTTCCTTTTGTAAGATAAATTTTTATTTTTCAACAATTAATACATTTCTATTAGGGCAACTTATATACAGTATCACAATACATTATTCGTTATGTAAATATATCAATATCTGAAAAATTCTTACATGCAATACATAATAGCGTTATTCATGTATTACAACATTAAGTAATATATATTTACACAATCATCAAAATTGAAAACAAATCAATGTAAATTATGTAAATACTGTCATTTTGTTTCTTTCAGAGGATTGAGGGAATCATATTATTCAGAGAGTGTCTTTGCTGCTGACAATGATGTGACTAATCACCTTAACCATATAGAGAGCTTAAAAACAAAGGTAAATATTATGTGTACAGACTTTGTAAACTGTACATAGATTTTATATTTTTATTTATATATACAAGACTTTTTACATTCTTGTACAGCCACTAGCACGCATAGTGTTTCAAGCAAGTCGTTAATCCTATGTTCCCCAGAATATGACCCCACCAAATCCATTAACAACCAGGTACCCATTTTACTGTTGGGTAAACAGGGGGGGGGGCCATAGTTAAGGGTTGATGCCCAGTAAATCTTCCAGGGCCAGGATACAAACCCAAGACAAAGCGCTCGCGAAACGCCAGGCGAGTGTCTTAACCCACTACACCATTGGGAAAAGACAGTCATGATGTCTTACAGTTTACAGAGTTAATATATATATTATAACAAGTAGTTAGGTTTTTTTAACCCACAGGCAAGTCAACCAGTAAAACATAGAGTACTCAACGTTTGTCAAGAGCTACATGCACCATATAAATGGTGATTTTTGGGGTCTGAAGCCATATTGATTAAGATGCTATATTTCTGTTGGTCTATATCACTTTTATATAACCCATCAGGTTAGGTTCTTTTCATTATTTATTATATATTTTATATATACTGTATTTATAATATATATATATATATATATATATATATATATATATATATATATATATATATATATATATATATATATATATATATATGCGAACAAGCCTGAATGGTCCCCAGGACAATATGCAACTGAAAACTCACACCCCAGAAGTGACTCGAACCCATACTCCCAGGAGCCACGCAACTGGTATGTACAAGACGCCTTAATCCACTTGACCATCACGACCGGACATAATGAGGTGATAGCCGAGGCTATTTGAACCACCCCACCGCCGGCACTCGGATAGTAATCTTGGGCATAGCATTTTACCAAATCACCTCATTCTTTGGGGCACACGTGAGGAACACAAATGCGAACAAGCCTGAATGGTCCCCAGGACAATATGCAACTGAAAACTCACACCCCAGAAGTGACTCGAACCCATACTCCCAGGAGCCACGCAACTGGTATGTACAAGACGCCTTAATCCACTTGACCATCACGACCGGACATAATGAGGTGATAGCCGAGGCTATTTGAACCACCCCACCGCCGGCACTCGGATAGTAATCTTGGGCATAGCACCCCCTCCCCTTCCGGCCCGTTGGCGTCGTGAGGGGGCTTGGTGGACGGCTGCCGGAGTGTGATGCTCCGTTGGGCAGTCCTCTGTCCTTTTCTGGCCTTGCACTCCTGCTGCTGTCTTCTCCAATTGTGCCGGATCGCTTTTCCTTTTCCTTATGTTTCGTTTTTCTCCCCCCTCTTCTCCTATCTGCTTGTCGTTTCCTGCCGACCTTTTGCTTGTTTTGGATTATTTCTTTGGACTTCTTCTATTTTGACGCCCGGGTGCTTGAGGAGGCATACTCTTGCACCCGTAGAACTGTAGTACCCGACGTCTCGAGCGAGGGGAACCTTTTATTGTCAATCCCCCTTTCGTCGCTGAACCCGATCTCGACGGACTGACGGTTCTTAAGGTGGCGTTTGTGGGGCGTATACTCACGACGCACCCCTAGGGGGCCCCGGCGTGATCAGCGATAGCTTCCTGTTGGGTGTCCTGCCTCTAATTGTGGCTCCATGGTGGGTATGGGGGCACATTCGTGGATGAATTTGTCACTTTTCGTCTCTATGTCGTTGAATGTTTCCGTTGTACCCTCTCAGGCTCGTGGGGTGGGCGACCAAGCCCCCGAGTCGGCCTGTATTGGAAGACCAGGCTCTGTAGCTCCCGCTGCGTTGGGCCCCGACCTTGCTCCTCCTTTGACCGTCCTGACTTCTTCCCCCAGCTCCCCTCCCTCCTCTGAGGTTGGGTCGAGCCTCCAGCCCCCGGTGGTGACCACTTCGTCCCCTGGTGTGGCTAAGTCTTTCGTTGTGACTACTGCGCCTTTTGACCCCTCTCTCTCTAGGGGTTCTCAACGCCGTTCGCGCCCCAACCGCACTCGCTCGATTCCTTCCCGTGCTGATGCGTATCAGGCCTTGTTTGGTCCTGCTTCATGGGCCAAATACTTTGATCTCCTCCCTCTTGATTCTGCGCCTCCTGACGATTTCTCCCTCCATCGGCATCTTGTAGATTCCGTGGATGCGTGTGTTACTTTCAACCCCACTCGTCTCGGTACACGTGTCGTTGCTGCTCCTTCTCAGGATGCGGCTTCCCGCTTGGCTGCCTTATCTTGCCTTGGCGAGATCCCTGTTCGGGTCTCCAAGAACGTTCAGATGAATTCCAGTGTTGGCACTATTCTCCTCCCACCCCATGTTGCAACCGGTGTTCGGAATCTGCAGGATTGCCACGATGATATTCGGCATATCCTTGATGCCCAAGGCCATTCTGTCCTCCAGGTTGACTCGTTTACTCGTCCCCCTCGTGGTCGTCGACGTCAACCCCTTCGCGTTGTGAAGATCACCTTTGATGGTAGGACCCTTCCATCCTCTGTCATTCTTGCTGGTGCTAGGTGCTCTGTCCAGGAGTATATTCCTTCTCCTCGACTTTGTAATAAGTGCTGGAGGTTTGGGCATGGTGCCCTCCGCTGCTCTGGGACTGTCTCTCTCTGTCCTTTGTGTGGGAGTGAAGGTCACTCTAAGTCGGAGTGCACTTCTCCCCAAGCTCGCTGCCTCAACTGCGGTGAGGCCCATCCTACGTTCTCCCGTGCCTGTGTCCATTACAAGCTTGAGGCGGCCGTCCTTAACCTGAAGCACCGGGAGCGTTTGTCTTTTCCTGAGGCGAGGCGCCAGGTTCGCCGGCTCCCGCCTTATACTAACATCTCTTATGCTCGCGTGTTGCGCTCTTCCTCTCCTCGTCCTTCCCCCCTTCCTCAGACTCTCGACCGTTTCCGGGCCTTGGACCCTGATACGCCCACTGCCCCCTCCTCTGTTCCTTTGAGTTCTTTCCCGAGGGGTCCCCCTCCTGGTCCTCTGTCTGGGGTTCCCCTTCTTTCCACCCGGTCTGTCATGTCTCCTGTGTCTTCTTCCTCGTCCCCCTCCGATCCTCCTTCCCATCCTCTTCCTCCATCTCTCGGCTCTCCCCGCCGCCTGTCGGTGCAGGCGGATGTCCATCGCTCTCCTAACGGCCGTCGTGTGTGCTCTCGTTCGGCTTCTCCTGTTGAGACGCTGGAATCCGTTGCCCGGTACGTAGTTGCTGGGACACCTGTCTCTTTAAGTCAGAAGCGTAAGCCTGGCTCCTCTCCTTCCTCTTCCCCGGCGGGTAAGAAGGCTTCGCTTTCTTCCTTAGCTCCTACTTCTGGCTCTGTTGCTCCTTCCCCTCCCGTTTCAGTGGTTGCACCCCCTGTTCCTGCTATGGAGGTTTCTTTGGCCCCTGCTTCCCTTTCGGTTGCTGCTCTTGCTGGGGTGCGCTCCCCTCTTTCTACTCCCCCTCTTCCTACTGCTGTCCTTGACCGCTCCTCTCCGTTGTCTCCTCCTCTTCCTCCTCCTCCTCCGGACCCCGCCCGCCCACCTCTGATCTGTTCTCCCGTTTCCTTCCCTCCGTCTTTGCTCAGTTTACCCATGCCCCCTAACCCTGACTTTGCTGACCCTGATCCCGACCCTGATATTCTTTAACGTGCTCTGTCGCTCTTTCGCCTTTGTTTCTTCCTTGTTCTCTGTTTTTGTCCTTTCTCTTCCCGTCGTTGTCCATTCTTCAATGGAACATTCGAGGTTATTACGCCAATTTCCTCGAACTCCAACTTCTGATTTCGCGGTTTTCGCCCCTTTGTGTCTGTCTCCAGGAGCCAATGCTTGGTGCTCGTCCTGGTCGTTTTCGTGGCTATTCCTTTCTCTCCCCCCCCCCCAGCCATTGCTGGGGCTTCTAATTCTTCTGCTCTCTTGATTCGTGCGGATGTTCCCTTTGTTCCTTTACTTTTTCCTTCGCCTCTCCATTGTTCTGCTGCTCGTATCTTTGTGGGGAAATGGTACACAGTTTGTTCCATTTATCTCCCCCCGAGTGTCCCGCTCTCTCTTCCTGATTTGAAACACCTCCTAGACTCCTTGCCGGAGCCTGTGCTCCTGCTGGGTGACTTCAATTGTCGTCATTCTCTTTGGGGTGACGTTCTGACGAATACCCGGGGTCGCCTCCTTGAGCCGTTTCTCCTATCTTCTTCCCTGTCTCTTCTGAATTCTGGTGAGCCCACTCATTTGGACTCTCGGACTCGCACCCTTTCTTGTCTTGATCTTTCTCTCTGCTCTTCTTCTCTTTACTTAGATTTCACGTGGCAGGTTCTTGATGACCTCCATGGAAGTGATCATTTCCCCATCCTTGTTTCCTTTTTCTCTTTTCGCCCTTCCCTCTCTTTCCCTAGGTGGCAGTTTGCTAAGGCAGACTGGACCCTATTTACCCTCAGTGCTGCTCTCTCTGACCTCTCCCTTCTGCCTCTCTCTCGCGCTCTCCTCCTTTTTCATGACACTGTCTTCAACGCTGCCCTCCGCTCTATTCCTCGCTCTTCCTCTCGGGGTCCGCGGAAGTGCGTTCCCTGGTGGAATGCGGACTGTGCTCGGGCTGTCCGCTGTAAGCGTGCAGCCTGGAAGAGGCACCGCCGTAGGCAGACGACCGATTCTTTTCTTTTCTTTCGGAAAGCGAGTGCGGTGGCCCGTAGGGCCATCCGTACGGCTAAACGTGAATGTTGGGCATCTTATGTCTCAACACTTACGTCCGAAACCCCTCTGGCCCAGATCTGGAAGCGTATCCGCAAGATAGCGGGTAAGTTCGTTCCCGATGTTTCACCGGTCCTTCACCTCCATGATACTCTTGTGGCGGACCTGTTGCAGGTCGCTTCCGAACTGGGTTCCCACTTTTCTTCTGTTAGCTCTGGTCTTCATCTTCCCCAATCTTTCCTTCTTCGTAAACCTGTCCTTGAGTCTCGTCCTTTAGATTTCTGCACTCATCTTCAGCTTCCCTATAATGATCCCTTCTCTCTCTCTGAACTTCGTTCTGCTCTGGCCCTCTGCGGTTCTACGGCGGCGGGCTCCGATGGTATTCATTATGAGATGCTTCGCCATCTCCCTCCGAGCACGTCTCAGTATTTACTGAGTCTGTATAATCGGATCTGGGAGTCGTCGTCAGTCCCTGAGGACTGGCTCGATGCCGTTGTCCTCCCTGTTCGCAAACCGGGGTCTCTGGGTACTTCCCCTAAGGACTTTCGCCCTATTGCTCTCACAAGTTGTGTCTGCAAACTTTTTGAACGTATGGTTAACGTTCGTCTGATGTGGTTCCTGGAACACCATCACCTCCTCTCCCCTTCTCAATTTGGTTTCCGCAAGTGCCGCAGCACGACAGATGTCCTGGTGAACTTGGAGGTCTATATTCGTACTGCTTTTGCTGCGAAGACCTCCGTTGTTGCCGTCCTTTTTGACCTGGAAAAGGCTTACGACACCACTTGGCGTTATCATATCCTATCTCAACTTCATTCTTTTGGCCCTCGTGGTCATCTCCCTCTCTTTCTCCGCAGCTTCCTCTCTCGTCGTTCCTTTCGGGTGCGCCTTGGTACCGCTCTCTCTCCCTCTTTTCAGCAATACGAAGGTGTGCCCCAGGGTAGTGTTCTGAGCACTACTCTTTTTCTGGTTGCCCTCAATGGTCTTCTTTCCTCTCTTCCTTCTGGTGTCTTCTCCGCTCTCTATGTCGATGATCTTACCCTTTGTTGTCAGGGTGATGATTCGCCTCTCCTTCAACGCCGGCTTCAACTTGCAATTGATGCCGTGTCGTCTTGGGCCACTGATCATGGCTTCAAGTTCTCTACTTCTAAGACTTGTGCCATGACATTTACGCGGAAACGGGTTGTTCTTCGTCCCTCTTTGTCACTTTATGGTCATCCCCTTGAATACAAAGATTCCGCGAAGCTTTTGGGGTTATTCCTTGACACTCGTTTGTCTTGGTCTCCCCATATCTCTTACCTCCGTGTTGAGTGCTCTAAGGCCCTTACCCTCCTTCGGGTCTTGTCCCATACTTCTTGGGGGGCAGATAGGCGCACTCTCCTTGCTTTACATTCTTCTCTCGTCCTGTCTAAGCTCGATTATGGTTGCCCTGCTTACTCGTCTGCTTCTCCTTCTACTCTTCGCCGTCTTGATGCTTTGCACCATACTGGGTTGCGCCTCAGTTCTGGTGCCTTTCGTTCGACTCCCGTCCTTAGCTTGTATGTTGACACTGGCTTCCTGTCTCTCCAGGACCGCCGTGATCGCTACTATCTTCGCTATCTTGCGCGGTCCTTGCAACATCCTTCCTCTCGCCTCTGTCGTGCTTTAACTTTTACCCCTCCTGCGGTTCCTGTTCCTCTTCACCACCTCCCTCTTTCTGTCCGGTTATCTCGCCTGCAGGATTCTCTTTCCGTTCGTATTTCTGATGTTTCTCCTCGTGTTGTTCCTTCTTTGCCCCCGTGGAGGGTCCCTCTTCCGCGGTTTTGTACTTCCTTGACCCGTATCACTAAAGCTTTTACCCCTCCTACGGTTCTAAAACGCCTTTTCCTCGAGCACTTTTCTTCTCACTCCCGCTCCGTTTCTGTCTTCACCGATGGGTCTAAGTCAGCGGACGGTGTTGGCTACTCTGTTGTTTTTCCTGATCGCACTTATATGTGTCGCTTGCCTCCGGAGACTAGCATCTTTACAGCGGAACTTTATGCTATTCTCTATGCTCTTCGTCTCCTACTTTCTCGTTGTCAGTCTTCCTTTGTAGTTGTTGTTGACTCTCGTAGTGCCCTCATGGCTCTCGGGTCCTTTAATCCAGTTCATCCAGTGGTTGTCGAGATCCAGCATTGGCTGTTTCTCGTTCATAGTAAATTTAAGTCGGTTGAGTTTTGTTGGGTTCCCAGCCATATTGGTGTGTCTTTAAATGAGCGTGCGGATGCTGCCGCCAAGGAAGCTGTCCGCTCTTGTCCCATCTCTCGTAAGGGCATTCCGTATTCCGACTTTTACCCGGTTATCCATTCCTCAGTCCTTACCCGTTGGCAGGCTTCTTGGTTGTCTGTTACTGGTAACAAGCTACGTACTCTTAAATGTTGTGTTTCCTCGTGGCAGTCCTCCTTCCACCGTAACCGGCGGTGGGAAACAGCTCTGGCGAGGTTGCGTATTGGCCATACTCGCTTAACCCATGGTCACTTGATGGAGCGCCGCCCTGCTCCTTATTGTCCTAGTTGCATTGTCCCTCTTACGGTCGTGCATGTCCTTCTTGAATGTCCTGACTTCCAGGACGAGCGTATGTTTTGCTTTCCGACCGCCCCTCGCGGTCACCTGTCCCTCGATAGAATTCTTGGTGACTCGGATACTTTTGATATCGTTCGCCTTATGCGTTTTTGTTCTCGTATTGGCATCCT
Organism: Procambarus clarkii; assembly: GCF_040958095.1. Taxonomy (NCBI): domain Eukaryota; kingdom Metazoa; phylum Arthropoda; class Malacostraca; order Decapoda; family Cambaridae; genus Procambarus; species Procambarus clarkii. The sequence continues at coordinate 23,035,012 of NC_091175.1, forward strand.
TGGTGATATTTAGCGCCCTCTGATTATTTTGCGTATTTGATGGTGCTACATAGCCTTCCCGGTTTGGTGCCTTCTTTTGATAATTACTTACTTACTTGGGCATAGCATTTTACCAAATCACCTCATTCTTTGGGGCACACGTGAGGAGCACAAATGCGAACAAGCCTGAATGGTCCCCAGGACAATATTACTATCCGAGTGCCGGCGGTGGGGTGGTTCAAATAGCCTCGGCTATCACCTCATTATGTCCGGTCGTGATGGTCAAGTGGATTAAGGCGTCTTGTACATACCAGTTGCGTGGCTCCTGGGAGTATGGGTTCGAGTCACTTCTGGGGTGTGAGTTTTCAGTTACATATTGTCCTGGGGACCTTTCTTATTAACTCTGCAGCTTCTTTTGCCTATCAACAGGAGGAAAAACTGCCCTGTTAGTATAATAAATGTTGCAATTTTTATTTAATATTTGATATTACAAAAAAAACAATCCTTACGAGCCTAACTGCTGATGAAGGCTGTTTAATGGCAGTAAATGTTATTTTTATTTTTATTTTTGAATGTTTTTTTTTTCCTGTGCACTTATATTAGTGATTCATGATCATTGTTGCATATATTCAATGAATAAAGCAAATTACTTGCCTTACAAAATCTTGAAGCTAGAACTCGAGCTAAAGAGTCATGTTTACGTTGGTTCCAAAAAAATGAAGATTCACTAAGTTCTTCTTCACGCTCTGAAAAAAGGGACAAAAAATAACTCCCTTCAATGAATATGTAAAATGAAAATAATTCACTTTTATGCAGGCGATGAGTCACAATAACGTGGCTAAAGTATGTAGACCAGACCACTCACTAGAAGGTGAAGGGACGACGACGTTTCGGTCCATCCTGGACCATTCTCAAGTCAATTGTGATGAGGAAGTAGAGACAGGCAATAAATAGGCTAGAGAGAGCTGAGGAGCAAAGTAAGGTGTATTTTAGGGGATAGTAATAATAATAAGAGCTGCAGAGGGCCTATTGGCCCATACGAGGCAGCTCCTATTATAACCACCAAGTGAGAAGGAGATAGGAATAAGAAGACGATAGCAAGGGAGCGTAGGAGAAGACAATGAACAGAAAAAAGGGAGAAGAGAGAAAGAAAAGGAAAGAGAAAGAAAAGATAGATAAATGGAAGGGGTAGGCTTATGTTAGGTCACGTTTGTTAGAAAGATTACAGCATTTGAGTATATACTGTGAAAGGGAAGAGTCCACAGCAACAAAGCCAGGACTCAAGTTCATGTTAGGTACATTGTGTATTAGAGCCGATTCAACAAGACGGCGTCTGTGGAGAGTAGAGGCAGGAAAGATTATTTTGGAGGAAGACCAATCTATGGGATGATTAGAATCCCTCACATGGCAGAAGGGAGCATTGTTAGTATCTGCAGACTTAACACTTCTCTTGTGTTCTTTAAGTCTGTCATTCAGTGTACAGCCAGTTTTGCCAAAGTATTGTACAAGATGAACAGGAAATAGAGTAGACACCAGCAGCAGGAGCATTTTTTTTTTTTTTTTGAGGAGCACTGTGAACTAGATTGCTACGAAGTGTGTTAGTTTGTTGGTGTGTTAGTTAGTTCTTATTCCTATCTCCTTCTCATTCAGTGGTTATAATAGCGGCTGCCTCGTATGGGCCAATAGGCCATCTGTAGCTCTTATTATTATTACTATCCCCTAAAATACACCTTACTTTGCTCCTCAGCTCTCTCTAGCCTATTTATTGCCTGTCTACTTCCTCATCACAATCGACTTTAGAATGGTCCAGGACGGACTGAAACGTCGTCATCCCTTCACCTTCTAGTGTGTGGTCTGGTCAACATTCACTTTTATACTATCTATAATTTACTTGCTATATTAATCAAATCCAATTCATATACACAAAGTTGTAGGGTGACACCAGGTGTTGCTAGTTACTGAAGTCATCTTCATTATACATAATAAATATCACTAACAAGTTTTAATAGATTATACCTTCCTCATTGTAACAATGCACTATAAACTAACCGGCTTTCAACATGTTTTTGGTGGTACTGTTGTACCGCGACATATAGCTGAAAATTTGCTCGGTTTCTTCACCTGTGGTCAAACCACTTCCGTGCTGCCAGCGTCCTCCATACAAGACCTATAATTAAGGTCTTATCTCTTGATGAAAAACAACTTCTCATCTGGATTGCAGAGTTAACCAACTTAGCCCAGAGTTTAAATAAAAGGTTTGCTTGTAAAATATATAGTAAGAAACACTGTTTTGAAATACTCTTATATATTTTAACAAGGTTATTGTACTGTAAAATCAATGCAGTACCATAAATCATAAAATTGCCAAAACATTTCTTTATTATTTTAATTGTTTAGTTCTTGTACAGTAATTGTCAGCCATCATAAAATGCCATTGTGACCATTGCCTAAAAATTTAAGTTAAATTTTTTTTTGATTAATCAGGGACTTTACATGTTTGAATTTAGTAAACATTATAGTAAACAGTATCCTCTATTCTCAACAGATCAGTTTCTCAAAATGATGTTCAAAAGGGGATAGAGTTAGTATGTGACTCAATTAGAACCAAGAAATCCCAAATATCCGGTGTAGCAGGTATGTTAAAGCTTATGTGTAAGTTAGGGACTGATAAAACAAACAGAAATCTTTTAGTGTTTGTAAAATACTTCAAGAAAACAATGACTTTTTTTTTATCTAAACACATCTAATGTCATTTATTTCTCAGGTAGATTTGTATGGATACCATCTCACTTAGGTGTTGTCCTATGTAATTATAGGTAATTGTCAAAATTAAGTTGAGATATCAATATCTATGGCAGGTGCCTGCAGGTAATGAATCTGCCAATGGAAATCATTCCAGTTGTAAACTATGTGAACAAAAGCTAGGACATACTGTCTATCACTATATATGTGATTGCCCTGTTATCAATGACTTCAGAACAAATGGTATGATGTACTTTGAGTTTTGTTATTACTTCATACACTCAGGAATATTGGAAGATATTCTTGTGCTGTACCCCGATTTTGTTAGTGGAGGCTAATAGATCAGCCTTACATTTCATATTCTCTCCAGATTCCATGTATGACTGGCTGTCCTGTGAGGTTTTTGATCTACACTGTGGTCTTTCATACATAATAGGATAGCAGCACATTGCTGTGTATACCTAAGCTTGTTAAAAAAAAAGTGGTTGGCAAATATTTATGTAGTGTGTTCTGCTACTTTTGTGTAGGTATTCACTACTAAGTATATACAAAACAAATTTATCAACTATAATCTTATTTACTAGTAACAAAGTGTTTCTTTCAGTTTCAAGCAAAATGAGATCACGATACCGTGCAAAGATTGAAGCAGACAAGAAAAAGTTGAGGGAACTGATAGCGGTCTACAATGAAGACAATACAGAAAAACTTAGTGTGGACATTGCTGAAGAGGGCAACTTTCCATGGTATAATGACACTCCTCAACCAACTGATAATGGTAAGTATATTTGGTTATTTTTCTGTGCATATTGGCCTTGTCAATGAGGATAAATATTGTTAGCTACTAACATGTTAATTCAAACTGACTCATTATGGTAATGGACAAATGGAAGTCCATGCCTAATTTATATTTTTAAGATAATAATATTAACAAGATACCTTAAAAATGATTACATATGATTGCATTGTTGTTGCATAATACATGCATCCTACAATGACAGATTTGTTCATGTTCCTTATTAAATAATTTACTTTATATTTTACTTTTGAATATTTTAAGTTACTCTTCAAGAAAAGAGAAATGCTGCAGAAAAGCTGCATATGTACAACAGGACTATGGAAGAACAAAATGTCATTCAACTTGAAATGAAAAGTTACTTGGATTTCTACCGAAAAAAGCTTGAAGAGATAAAACAAAGACTAGATGATGTACAAAACAAAAGTGCTCCATCCTCTTGGATAATTGAAGTTAGTATCAGGTATCAATATTAACTTAATTACTCCACTGAAATAAATGTTATTGATTATAGCTACTTGGTAATTATTTTAACAGGTAGCTTAATCATTGTTGTTTGTGTCTAAGCTAAGTAAAATTAGTAAAAGCATTTTGTAGACACAAATTGTAATATATTTTCATTATCACTTTTACTGGTTAAAGTTTAAATGAAACACTTGTTAGGAAAACAAACATTTAATTTAAAAAATACCTGAAATAATGATGTGTGTTTGTTTTACAGGAACCGGGTAAATGCTCAATAAAGAAGTCATCATTCCAGCATGTAACCAGTGGACTTACGGCCCTCTTGCTAAATATGAAAAAATTCTACCAAATTAAACTAATTGAGGCAACTAACCTGTTTTCTGAAGACAGGGAAGTAGAGTACAACAAATTTCTAACAGACAGTCAAGATTCCGAGGATTCCGAGACCGACAGTGACAACAGTGTAGTCAGTATTGAGTCACAGACTGACAACGAAGAAATGGAAGAAACACTCTTCCCTTTGATTTGAGTAGCTTTAAGTAGCAAAGCAAAGAGAAAATAACAAGTATTCTCTACCCCTGGGTTGGGCAAATGTTCTTTGCCCAAATCATCGTCATGTTAATTTTGCATCCCTATGTTGCTCAAGAAAGATTTGTTTTCAATTTAGTTTTTATTTTTATTAATTACCCTCAAAGTTTTGTTTAGTTTAGAAATGCTTATTACATAAATTGTAGTTGTAGTTATGTGCAATTTCTTTGCTTTCCTTCAAAAAACACACACACACAAAAAAAAGGTAAACATGAAAAATGAGTGGCCAAATGAGATACAGAAAACTTTTTTAGTATCAGTAGTTGACAAATGGAATGCATCAGGAAGTGATGTTGTGGAGGCAGACTCCGTACAAAGTTTCAAGTGTAGATATGACGGCCCAGTAGGCTCAGGAAACTACTTCATTTGAGATGATGCTTCCTAGCATTACGTAAGTAATGAAGAAATATGATATATTTACTCACTATAATGTTGGTACTGAATGTATAACATGGAAATACACATTTTTACTCTGAAATAATCATATTTTATAACGAAATTATACGAAACTTAACTCGCAGTTCAACACAGGAAGTCTACATTCTAAGCCTGGTAGCACTCGAAATTATTGACAACACTGAAGTAGACAGCTTAATTATTTCTGACTCCCTTTCTTCACTACGAGCAATAAACAGTTTGCAATCATGTAATAACGTGCTTGTCTTGGAAGCTAGACATAGATATATAAGAATACTTAGCAAGAGGGTAAATATAAAAATGTTGTGGATTCCTTCTCACATTGGCATGCAGGAACATGACAATAAATAAGCCTCTGTATCTCTTTCCACTTCGGCTCACAAGATGGGTATAGGGTGCATAATAAATGCGCTAAAGAGAGAATGTTGTGGCTTTGGGTAATTAGATGATTCCAATTTTGCTATAAAATTATGCTAGTTTAGAGTAAAAATAAGTTTTTTTTTCATGATGTTCTACATTCAGCACCAACAATATAGTGAGTAAATATATCGTAGTGTTTCATTACTTACATATACTGTACTAAGAAGCTTTGGGTAATTAGACGGACTGCCACACACCTACCTACCTACCTGATTTACATGAGGTTTTGTCATATATACCAATAACATAGATGAAAATATTACAAACCACATCATCAAATTATAATGTAAATTATAATTAAATGCAAGATCTTGTATATGGGCCATAACAATCCACGTCACAAGTACTAAATTAACAGTACTACTTTACATAAAGAATATTAAATGTTTATTCAGGTAAAAGTTCTAATAGCAGATTTGTATGGCATAATTAGGGGACATGCATGATTTTGGGTAGTAGAACCCCAAGCACATGTACAATAATTAAGATAATGGCAAATGGCAAATTGTGAGTGTCTGAACTCGGGAGCGAGAGCGTGGCGGCTCGATGCGGTCGTAGTCTGCTGTCTGCTCTGTGTCGAAGCTGTAGCGTCTTGGGTCGATTAGAACTGTACACGCCGAGTGCTACATTGTTGAATGGGAAATTGTACTGTCCTCAATTCCTCATATCGCTTGCTTATATGGTGATTACACCTCAGCTCCCTCCTACAAGCTGAGAAGAGTATTACCTGTAATTGGGGAAAGGATTGTAGCTTCTGTAATTAGTGCTAATTAGTTATGATATTAAGACAATGAGATAATGGAGCGAGTAAAAGGATTACTCGCTACAGCATTTTAATACCAAGCAGAGTTATGCCATGTGCGGGTAGGCGATTCCACGGGTTTACAACCCTATGGGTGAAGGCATCTTTGGTTTTCTGTCCTACATTGTGGTTTCTTGAGCTTGAACCCGTTGCTCCTCGTTCGTGTTACGTCTGACCATTTGAAAAAACTGTCCTGATTGACATCCAACAAATTTAGTATTTTATGGGTTTCTATGAGATCCGCCCTGTCATGCCTGGTCTGCAGTGTTGTTACCCTAGTGGCCCTCATCCATTCCTGATACGAGAGATGAAGCTCTGGTATGATTTTTTTTTAATTACCTCTTCCACTTGTTGAGCAATATTATTGTCCCCTAACTCCCCTTGCCACTTCGGGGGGGTATAGGGTGTTGATGTAGCTTCAGGGCACCAATCCCCCCAGCCACAGGGCATGGCGAGAAGGCGAAATGATGCATTCTGACTCAAACGCCCTTTCCTTCATCTATCTGTTGTGAGGTAGTGCTGTCAATTTGGTAGTTCTGAAGTGGATTGTTGTGGCCCACATGTAAGGGCTAGCATTTATCGACATTAAAATGCATTTGTCAGTCATCTGACCATTTTTGAAGTTCATTTAGATCACTTAGTAAGGTCTCATTATCACCTTAATTATTTATTTATTTATATATATACAAGAAGGTACATTGGGTTTGTGAGAATACATTGGATAGTACAGTATTTACATTCTTGTAAAGCCACTAGTACGCGCAGCGTTTCGGGCAGGTCCTTAATCTAGCAGATAATTTTAAGTAGGTAATTTCAATCAGAATTGATAAATGATAAAGATACAATACAAGAGAAAAATGAGATGAGAGAGATAAGTAAGTATATTAAAGCACATTGTTATATTAAAGCTCTGATTGATTACATTGACAGCTTGATTAGTAATTTAAACAAGATTAATAGACACCATACAGCAGATTGACAGCACATATAAGACAGCAATGATCACAATGGTAAAGATGTTCAGAATAAGTACATAAAGATTGGGAGACTGGGTAGCAAAAGATACAGATAAACAAGATTTATAAACACCTTCAACTATTCCATGGTCCAGGGATTTTCTGAAAAGGAGTTTCACTGACAAACATAGTGAATTTGCCAGTTCAGTTCCTTTACGACTTGGGACTGAAATACATTCACACTTTGGGCTTTTGAATCTTTTAGTTTGTCAATGCTCTTCCTGATTGTGTAGCGTGTAATTGGTATTTCCCTTAATTCATTCTCTTTACCTCCGACAAACATTTGTGTGGGTGATGGGATGTCATTCAAGCTTTCTAGTGTGAACACTGATGTAAAGTATTCATTCAGTGTGTTTGCTGCCCTTTTATCGTGCAACTTAACATTGTTAGTCTCATCTTTTATGGGTCCTACTCTGCTGTAATGGGTTTTTGTTTGGGTTTTACTTCGTATATATTTGGCCGAAACGCTATGCGTATTAGTGGCTTTAGGTATTGGATTTTAAATTTAAAATATTTGCCCCAAGGAGAGAGTTTATTGGGAGTACTTAGCTGTGTCATTAGGCAGATAATTAACTATATAATTTGCTGTGCTCTGTCCTTTTACAAATCCATTGACCCACATCCCCTAACCTACGTATTTTGTGCAATAGTCGGTTTCGGATGATCCTTTCGAACATGTTGCAAGTGCATGACATGAGACTGATAGGTCTGTAATTGCCAGGGTCATTGGGTTTCTGTATGGGAACAAATATTGCATGTTTCCATTGTGTGGGCAACACTCCACTTAGGAATGACTTGTTAAACAGGTGGAGTATTGAGTTCCCAGACACTTCACCAGTGCATTGAGTATGTCGTAGGTGATGCCATCCTCACCAGGTGTTGTAATTTTATCCTTTTCATAGCCCCCTTTACTTCCAGGGCTGTGATTGGTTCCTCATACTCGTCATCACTAGATTGTGCTCTTGTTATCCTAATCCTTCTGTCATTTTGTCGGAGGAGCTGTTCCCTGCTTACTTATGCAGGGAGGGAGGAGGATGATGCTGCATCACTCAACTTGTGTATTAGTTCTTCAGCCTTACCCTGGGGGTCTTTGTGAGCCGCAGGCCGGGCTCTGTCCCCTTAGCTATCTGAATTTTTGCCAACACTTGTCTTGCAGATGTTTCTATTCCAATAGAGCTAGTGAACGCTAGCCCTTGTCTTTCCCTTTGTAACTCATCTGCAATGTATGTACCTTTACCTGAATTGAAAATCTAATCTAAATCTAAATCTAAACTATATGCTTAGAGATATGCAAATGAGAGAGTAATAGAGCGAAACCTTTAAAATACTGAACAATTTGGAGGATATTGATTCATTCAATTTCTTCAAAAGGACATATGTAACAAGAACAAAGAGCAAAGGTTTCAAGCTCAACAAGCCACAATGTAGGAGTAACAGCAGATGCT